>NC_067400.1:522608545-522908545 GCF_016432865.1 Antechinus flavipes
GGATGCCTCTTCTGTAGCAAAAACTGGTATTTCCAAGGGTTTTTGAGTAACTCTTTCAACCACATTGGATAAAGCTAGTTCAACTTTTCTCAAAGCTTCTTGAGCTTCTTTTGTAAGCTGGCGTGGTGAATTTAAAGCACTGTCTCCCCTTAAAATGTCATATAATGGTTGTAACTGATAGGTAGTCAAGCCTAACACTGATCACATCCATTGGATATCTCCTATCAATTTCTGAAAGTCATTTAAGGTGTTTAGCTTCTCTGTTCTTAAAGAAAGCTTTTGTACTTTAAGCACTTAGGGTATACTTCATATCTTAAATATTGAAAATGAGCATGTCTTTGAATTTTTTCTGTAGTTATGTGCAATTTGTACTTCCTTAGTGTTTCTATGGTCTTTTGTAGACATGCTTCTAACACTTGTTCCTCAGGTGCACACCCCAAGATATCATCCATATAATGTAATAGCATAACTTTTGGAAATGCTTTTCTTACTGGAGTAAGAGCAGTAGCCACATACATTTGAAACATATTAGGGTTGTTTTTCATTCCCTGTGGCAAAACTGTCCATTCATATCTTTTATAAGGCTCAGCTAAGTTAACGTTGGGCACTGAAAAGGCAAATCTTTTCATATTCTCCTTATCTAGAGGGATATAATAGAAACAATACTTAATGTCTATAAGTCAAAGAGGCCATTTTCTAGGCACTTGAATAGGAGAAGGATGTCCAGGCTGAAGCGTTCCCATAGTTTCCATCAATTCATTTACTTTTCTTAAATCAGTCAACATCCTCCATTTTCCAGATTTCTTTTTTACAACAAATACGGGGGAATTCTAAGGAATTAGAGAAGGTTGTGAGTGTCCTTGGTCAACTTGTTCCTACTATATCTAATAAGGCCTGAATTCTATCACTAGTTAAGGGCCACTGTTCTACCCACACTGGTATATCACTTTTCCATTAAATGGGAACAGGTAAGAGTACTGGGAAGCCTTCAACAGCAGCCCTGCCTAAAAAAACGAGGTACTCATTTGTAATCTTAACTGTTGTAAAATGTCTCTTCCCCACAGAATGATGGGGATTTTTTCAACTATAAAAGGAGTAAAAACTCCTGTTTCACCTCCAAAAGTCCATCTCAAAGGGGTAGCACTAACTTCAACTGCTATTGATCCTCCTACACCAGACATGTAGATGTCTGCCTTAATCTTTGGCCAGTGACTGGGCCAGTTGGCACCTCTAATGACTTAGGATCTGCACCTGTGTCTACCAATGCTTCCAGTGATATGCCATTTATATAGATAGTGAGCATAGGTTGGTCGGCTATAACTGCTGCAGTCTAGAATATTCCTGGATTCTGTTGCTTGGAATCAGAATCTGGGCGATTATCACCAGATTGCTTATTAGGAGTCTGTATCAGTAAACCTGATGCTGTTACTTCTCCTGGTTGATAAGTCACACATTGTCTACCTGTATTACTGACTAGGATATTAGCTACATATTCCCCAGTTTCCCACATCAATGTATGGATGGACACTGTTTTGTAAGTGCTCTCAGAAGGTGAAATGGTCAAGCCTACTGTGCCTGGAGGCAAGGGATCCATAGGCTGGAGAGGAACAGATTTCACATCTCCAGGGGATATCTCAGTTGTCTCAGCTGCATACAACTTATTCTCCCCAATTGTAATCCCTTTGTCCCATCAGATTGCTTCTTGGCTGATTGGTCATGTCTGAGTACTGAACTTCTAAAGGCTCTTTAAATGTAGCATTGGCTGCCATCATGCCCCAAGTATTTTGTGTTTTGGGCCCTGGGGCTGGGTCCTCCATCCCGTTTCCCTGAATTAATCTATATTCTGATGCCCAATGGAAGCCTCTGTTGCATTTTGGACATGGGGTTTTGGGTCTTGTTCTCCCACCCTGTTTTCTCATTCTGTCTGCATGCCAACTTGAGCTTTTTCATATTCATAGCTTTTGTACTTTATCACATTGAAAGCATTGATGAGTCTCTCTGGAAGTCCCTTGCCAAAAGGAACCCTGTCTTCCCATTTTTGGATCTTGGGAAATCTGAATCATAGCCTGGCTATAAAAGGTATTTGTGCCCACTGTGGCACAGGATCTCCTCTAAAGGAGCATCCTTGTGTAGTCTTAGTATAATTCTTTTACAAACCTCATTAGCATTTTCTTGAGCAAGTTGCCTTATCATAATTTCTGTTGCTGTATTTTTATCAATAGTTCGTATAACAGCTATCTGCAGATGTCCCACAAAATCAGTAAAGGGTTCATTTGGACCTTGGGCTACTTTCGTGAAGGCTTCTCCTCTGTCTTGTTTACCCGGGATAAAGCCCCATTCTTTGATAGCAGCAGCAGCAATTTGCTCATATGCTGCTATGGGGTGATTGATATGTACTGAAGTATCTGCATAAGAACCTACACCTGTTAGTTGGTCTTAGGTGATTGGAGTATTAACTCCACTTTGACTATTTCATTAGACTTGTATCCTACAGAGCTCACTATATTCAAAAAGCTACAACATGTTTTGTCCAGGTTCTAAGCATGTCCTTGTTATAGATTTCCAATCACTAGGGTTAAAACTTCATAAGCCAAATTCTGTAATAACATCTCAACATAAGATGATGTAGACCCATAAAGAGTGCAAACTTTTTTCAGGTGTTTGATAATTTCTAGATTAAAAGGCATGTATCTTCTCCTTTCTTGATCTGAAGAGTTAAGCTGCTCAATCACAGGATAAATTTCTATTCTCAAATCAGCTGTGTTCTGCCCTTCCTCTTTGGCTTTAAGTAGTGCCTCTTGCAGTCGAGTCATGGTGGGGGGGGAGGAGGTAATTGCTTGGGGAAGGAGGTGCTGGTGATATCACTGCCCTTCCCACTCCTCCTCCTCCTCCCTCTACCCAGGAAGGTGAAGTTGATGGGGGAGGGTCAAGAACCTGCTCAGGTGTAGTCAGTATTGAAGCTGGGCTGTGAGCGTGAGAATCACCATGTCCTTTAAGTTCCCCCTGCCTTTTGGCAATATTATTATTAACCTCTCCCTTGTCATCCCCTTTCTTCTCACACTTTCTTATCTGGCTGTTCTGAAAACTTCTTTCTTCTAGAACTTGTGGGATTCTTTAAGGCCATTTGTATTACATAATGTTTCCTTAGAAATTGAATCAGGACCTTTATCATTGTAGTATTCACATAGTTGCTCTCCTACTAGTTTCCAGTTATCTGCCTCTATTTTTTCTTCCTTGAAGAACCAAGGGCATGTGCATTCTGATGTATCCAAGAGTCCACCAATCTGCTCCCAAGTTACAAGCAAACCTTGCCTCTTTATTAGTCTGAGTATGCTTTCTATAGAGCTTCCACGGGGTGGGGATGGGGGTAAGGGTGGGGGAGAATCTTTTTCTAATATCTGCCCCATTTCAGCTAGACAATGAGAGTTATTGTTTAGCTCTTAACAAAGTAAGTTTCTTGTTTGTCTATTAAAATACCTTATTTCCTGGTCACAGGGACTTCTTCAGTGAAATGAGGGTCCTTGGTCCACATGTTGGACACTAAATGTAAAGTACAGGCTAGCTCCCTGGAGGCCCCAGGGTCAGCCAGAGTCAGGATAAATTAAAATCCTTGGTCTTTAGGGGGAGAAGTAAAGGAGGCAGGCAAGCAGAATCCTGGATTCTGGAGTCCGGAGTCACCAACTTCTCTTCTCCCCTTACTGCCAAGTGCCTCTGGCCTCTCTCCCTCTGACTTCCAGTCCTTTCCTATGGTTATCTTAACACCAAACATTCAGCAAGCACCAAGGGTGAGAAGAGCCATTTATCCAAATATATGCTAATGGAGTCATTATCTCACATGGGATAGGTAATTAGCCTTAAGTGCTCGGTTGTCTGATTCAAGCATACCTTTTTGGAGTTTCAGCCCTTTATATGTTCCCTTTGCTAATTCCATGTTCATGAACTCTAAAATTTCTTTATCTGATCATCTTTTAGGGGGAGGGTGGGGAGGTGAGGCAATTAAGTGATTTGTCCAGAATCACATAGTTAGTAAGTGTTGTGTCTGATGTCAGATTTGAACTCAGGGCTATTACTGTATCCTCTGTGCCACCTAGTTGCTCCTAACTGATCATCTTTTCTATTTTACCATTACACCTTTCCTTCTATCCTAATTCTGTTCTTCATCCTCTAGTTTTTTTATTTTGAAGTTCTTTCCCAGGACATCACCCTTACACTGGCTACACAATTTTCATTTACCTTTTTCAACTCCTTAATGAATGAATTAAGTTTTTCATTGTCCTTTATATTCAAATCCTCTGTCCCCTTTTTCAGTTGCCAGTATTATTAAACCCTACCTTTACCTTACCTTAGATTACCCTCACCATTCACTTTTGTTTGCTACTATTCATATGCTGCTGAGCAGAATTAGACAGTCACTGAACTAAGTTGCTAGAGTCTACATTTCACCTGGGCTCTCACTCTAGCAAGACCATCTTTCCCATCACTTTAATTGGTTCATTATCCTACTGACCCCTGCAGCTATTTTAAACCTTTTCATTCTTCCTGGTACCTGCAGACATGCTTCTTTCTCCCTCTAAACTGAGGGTGTTATTTCATACTGCATCAAAAAATGGAGGCTATTCATGGATTGCATTCTTTTTTCTTTTCTTTTTCCTACTTCACTAAGATGTCTTCTCCCATCATCTCCTTATCTACCCTTGTTTCCAGTAAAAAAAAAAAAAAATTGACCCTTTTTGCCAAAGCAAAGCTCTCTACATCAAGGATTCTTAAACTTTTTTTTCCCATGGACTCTTTTGGCTGTCTGCTTAGAGACCTCTTTTCAAAATAATGCCTCCAACTGCATAAAATACATAAAATTACAAAGGAAAATAATTATATTAAAATGCAATATTAAAATATTTATTTTTTATTTTCAATAGTAATTTTCCAAATATATGCAAAGACAGTTTTAAACATTCATTTTTGTAAGACTTTGTGTTTCAACTTTTTCTTCCTCCATCCCTTACTTCCCCCTATCCCAAGACAGCAAGCAATCTGATATAGGTTAAATACATGAAATTCTTTAAACATATTTCTGTATGTTGCTTATTGTACAAGAAAAATCAGACCAAAAGGGGGAAAAAAACACAAGAAAGAAGAAAGCAAACCAAAAACTAAAAGGTAAAAATACTGTACTTTAATCTGCATTCAGTCTCTATAGTTCCCTTTGTGGATACAGATGGCATTTTCCTTCCCAAATCTATTGGCATTTCTTTGAATCATTGCATCATTGAGAAGAGCCAAGTCTATCATAGTAGATTATCACCTAATCTTATTGTTACTGTGTACAACATTCTCTTCGTTCTGCTCACTTAACTCTGCTTCAATTCATATAAGTCTTTCCAGGCTTTTCTTAAATCAGCCTGCTCATAGAAATGAGATATTTATTAGAAACACTGACTATAAAAAAAATGTCCCACCTTTCTGCTTTCCTTTTCATTTTGGCTGAATTTATTTTCCTTGTGTTTTTCTTTCTATCTCTTGCTGCTAGGCTTTGATGGTAACTTAAGAGAAATGCTAGTGATTAATGTGAGTTTATTTTGTGTCCTTCAACTTTGCTAAAGTTATTCATTCTTTCTATTAGTTTTTTAGTTGCTTTTTTAGGATTCTCTAAATATACCATCATATCATCTCCAAAAAGTGATAGTTTTGTTTCCTTATTACCTACTCTCATTCCTTCAATTTCTTTTTCTTATTTTATTGCTAAAGCCAACATTTCTAGCACAATATTGAATAATAGTGGTTATAATGGACAACTTTGTTTCATCCCTGATGTTTATTGGGAGTACTTCTAGCTTATTCCTGTTGCATATAATACTTGCTGATGGCTTTATATAGGTTGTACTTATTATTTTAAGGGAAATTCCATTTATTCCTGTGCTCTTTAATATTTTTATTAGGAATGGGTGTTGTATTTTGTCAAATGCTTTTTTCTATATCTTTTGAAATAATCATATGATTTTTATTAGTTTTGTTACTGATGTTGGTCAGTTATGCTGATAGTTTTCCAAAATGTTTGTTTTTAAAAATAATTTCATAGATAGGCCCTAGGCTAAAATATGAATTATGTAGATTTTAATCTAATCCTCAGCCTCTCCTATATTCTTCAACAGATCTTACTATCATCCCCACTTCTTCTCTAATCTTTGCTTCTTCTTTATGCACTATCTTCTTCCATTCTGCCTAAAAAAAAACATACCATTTAATCCAATCACCCCTGATGCTATCAACTTATATTTCTTCTCTACTTAGAGTAGACTCCTTTAAAAAGCTATCTATACCTCCTTTTCCTCCTTCCACTCTCTTCTAAATCTGTGCAGTCTGGCTTCTGATTTCATTATTCAACTGAAAGCTCTCTCCAAAGGAACCAGTGGTTTCTTAATTACCAGATCTAATTGTCTTTTCTCCAAACTCATTTTTCTTGGCCTTTGACACTCTCTTCCCAAATACTTTTTCCTTTCTAGGTGTTTATGGTATTGCCCTCTCTTGATTTTCTTTCTTCCTCTTTGAATGCCTCTCTAACTCTTTTATTAGAACTTCATCTAAATCACTTCCATCAACCATGGTTGTCCCTTTGATATTCTATACTGAGCCTGTTTCCCTCGTGCTTCTATATTAGGTCACTTGGTGATCTCTTCAGTTTCTATGTATTCAGCTGCTACCTTTATGCAGATGATACCCATATCTAGATTCCCTGGCCTTTCTCCTTCCCTCATGGGTATACTTTTATCTTACTCTCCCCCCATTGACAGATTCAAACATTTCACATCTTAATAGATAGTTTCATGGATTGCTGTGGACAAAATAAAATTTTAATGAATCCCTCTAAGTTTAAGATTCAATCACACTGGAGCCATACTTGAAGTCTTTCTAGGCTGGTAAGAAGCCAGAGCTTTTCGCTTCCTGGCATAGGCTTTGATAACATAGAGTAACCTTGAAGCAGCTTTGGAGCATGACTTCAGTGAAGAATGAAAACTTGTTCATTCTTTTTTTGACTTTTAGCTTTGAAACATTGTGAAAGCACATCTTGTTATATGAATCTTGTTCTCAGAACATTGGATTAGGCTGATTGATTGATAGTAAACATTCTAAGTAATTCAGTACTGTCAAGTGATCTAATGTATGAATTTGCTTTAGAAAATGCCAAGCTTAGAGAAAATCCACAGAAATACTATTATTGATCAGTAACAGCCAATGTGGCCTAAAAAAATAGAGCCCAAGACTGTTCTAGAAGATATTCCTCTCCAGGGTCAAATTGGACTAGATGACTGGATGGTCCCTGAAGGAGCATCAAGAAACCATTAACTCACCTGGTGGTTTTTTTAAGTCTCTTTCTCTCGTTGCCTCAGTTTCTTCCTCTGTAAAGTGAGGGTGTCGGTACCAGATCTCCATGTCAGCTGAGTTACACCTGCATCCTCTGTGATCAGTCAGCAAGCATCAGTGGAGCAGCTGCTCTCTGCCAGCTCCTTTGTTTCCCTGGGAATTAGAGGAATAAAGATTCTGGCAAAAACAATCTCTGACCTCAGGGAGTTCACAGTTTAGCCATTGGCCAGGGAAGACACATATTCATTAGGTAGGTGGGTATTGGGCATTGTTTGGTTGTGTCCAGTGAGTGTCCGAGTCCAGTGACTCCACCAAGATGAGTCTTTCTACTTCAGCTCTGTCTGCATGTTGGTGCCACCTGGCTGTCCCAGGTGGGTAGGCAGATATTCCATAGGTATATATACATGATAGAAGTGATTGAGGGGATAGGACACAGCAGGAGATCAGGAAAATCATTTTGTAGAAAACAGAACTTGACCTGATCCTGGAGGGAAACTAGACATTTTAAGAAGCAAAAATGGAAAAAAGTATATATTCCAAGCCATGGGTTAGTCTCTTGGTATTTAAGTGATTTACCTATACACAACTATTTAAATATCAGAGAATATAGATTATAGAGTGCTGGAGTTGAAACTAGGAAGACCTATACTTGAATCCCTCTTCAAGTCAAGGTACTTTTAAAGAAATGTACGACTTTGGCTTTGGTGACATAGCTCATGTTTCTTTTCTAAAAAATAATTACACTATATAATCATTTTCAGATCCAATCAATAATATAAACAACACCTCTCCTACTCTGTGTGGTCTTGGCTTCTGTTGAGTGAAATTCCCCAAATTTGAGTTCCAAAAACAAATCAGAATTACAGTTAAGTACTTAATATTTGGTATAATTAAAAGAGCACTGGACTTGGAGTCAGAGGACCTAGCTTTAAGTCCTGACTCTGCCATTTAAGAGCTATGTGATCTTAGATCTTTGTATTCAGGTATACCACAAGATCTTATTTTTGACTTACTGAAAAGTCCCCAAACAAAGGAACAATAGCCACTCTGATACATGGCCTCCTTACAGAGATGGGCTGTGATTATAGTTCTCAGAGGTTCTTGTACAGCTCCAGATCCAGAATTGGATGACTTTCCAGAATATGTTGTAGTTTAGAGCCTTCCACAATACTTACTTATGTGAATCTTACCAATGGAGCAAGTATTTACTCACTTTACAAAACTGGAAAGCAATCTGGCAGAAATTGTGTATAGATTAATATCCAACACTAAGATAAAGATAAAATATATACATGAATCGGATTTAAATTTATTTATTTATTTTTATATCATAAGAAAATTAGAAAAATATGAAACATTTTCTCAACAAACTTGTGGATAGGAGAAGAATTCATGAATAAACAAGAGATAGAGAACATGGTGAGATGTAAAATGTATCATTTTGATTACATTAAATTTAAAAGGTTTTATAGCCCTTTGTACATAGTTCCAAATTACTCTCCAGAGTGACTGGATCAGTTCATAGTTCTACCAACAATACTAGTGTCCCAGTTTTTCCACATCCCCTCCACTATTCATCATTATCTTTTCCTGTCATTTTAACCAAACTAATAGGTGTGATATAGTACCTCAGAGTTGTTTTAATTTGCATTTCTCTAATCAGTAGTGATGAAAGCATTTTTTCATATGACTATAGATGGCTTTAATTTCTTCATCTGAAAATTGTCTGTGCATAATCTTTGATCTAGCAGTGTTAGTATTGGATCAGTATCCCTAAGAGATTATAGAAGAAGGGAAAGGACTCACATATGCAAAAATGTTTGTAGCAGCTATTTTGTGGTAGCAAAGAAATGAAAAATGAATGGCTGCCCGTCAGTTGGGGAATGGCTGAATAATTTATGATATATGAATATAATAGAATATTATTGTTCTATAAGAAATGATGAGCAGGCTGATTTTAGAAAAACCTGGAAAGACTTGTATGAACTGATGCTGATTTAAGTGAGCAGAACCAAGAGAATATTATACATAGTAACAGGAAGATTACATGATGATCAACTATGACAGATTTGGCTTTTCTGAGCAATGCATTGATTCAAAACAATTCCAATAGATTTGCGATGGAAAATGACATCTGCATCCAGAGACAGAACTATGGAGACTAAATGCAGATCAAAGTATATTATTTTTCACCTTTTTTTGTTGTTATTATTGTTGTTTTCTTTTTCTTGTGTTTTTTCCCTTTTGTACTGATTTTTCTTTCACAAAATGACTAATGTGGAAATGTTTAAAATGATTTCATATGTATGACAAAAGAAAATTTAAGATTTTGTAAAGAGAAAACCATTGTAGCCAAGATTTGAAGGAAAGCAGAAAATTGGGGGGAAATGTTATAAAAAAAAGTTTTTTCTATAAAGATCTCACTTTTCAAATATATAGAGAACTTTATTATAATGTGCATCATTCCCAATTGGCAAATTGTCAAAGGATATGAACAGGCAGTTTTTCAATGAAGAAATCAAGACTATTCATAGTTATATGGAAATATGTTCTCAATCATAGCACAAATAAGCAAATAAAAACAACTTTAAAATATTATCTCATACCTGACATTAATACAGTGTTGGTGGACCATTTTGGAGACCAATCTGCAATTATGCCCAAAGAGTTATAAAACTACCTTATACCCTTTGACCCAGCAACACTACTATTAGATGTGTTTCCCTAAGTGATTTCTAAAATATTTAAAGCTGCTCTCTTTGTGATGGCAAAGAACCGCAAATTAAGGGGATTCTCTTCACTTGGAGAATGTCTAAACAAATTGAAGTATATGATTGTAATGGAACATTACAGTCTGATAAGAACAGTTGATATGTTGATAAGCAGGTTGATTTTAGAAAAACATGGAAAGACTTGCATGAAATGAAAAGTGAAATGAGTAGAACCAAGAGAATCTTGCATACAATAACAGCAATATCATTCAAAGAATAATTGTGAACAGCCAACTTATTCTGAGTATTATAACAACTCAGGTCAACTATAAAGGACCTATGAAGATGCAGAAAAAGAAACTCCAGAAAAGTAACTTAAAATGTAACTTCTTCCAAATTAAATTTTTTTAAAAAGAAATATTATAGGATCAGGTTTTCTATTATATTCTCTACATTGCTCGTTTTTTTCATTATTCTTTGCTGATCTTTTTAAAGCAATTCTAAATTGTAATTTAATTTCTTCCCCATGGTTTCTGTTTTGTTTTGTTTTGTTTTGCTTAGAGCTCTTTGTTTTGTTTATGACTTTTTCTTTGGTATTTATTCTTATTCAACTTATCTGAATTTGTTATTCATCCATTTGGAGTCTTCTCTTGGTGTTCTTGCATAGTTTCATTTTTCACCCATCACTTCTGATCTTTTAGTTGGTTCTATTGCAAATAATTTTTAAATTTTTTATCTTATTTGTATTCCTTACTTTTCTTATCTTTTATTTTCATAGATTTTTTTTAAATCCTTTCTTTCTTTGTTGTTTCTTTTTTCAACTCCATTTTCCATAGATCTGCTCACTAGAATAATATTCTTTTCCAGTGCCATCCTCTCTTTACCCTCATCTATTTCACTATCCAGACTTTATGCCTCTCTGTCAGGATTTCTAACCTTACTTCCAATTCCTATAATAAGCCTCTTTTATCAATCTAGGTTTTCAGGTCTGAAAATTCCTTTATAGAAAATCTCTGTGCCACCAGAAGGGAGTCCCCAAAACTCCCTACTCTTGCACCAAATTCCAAGGGATTGCAGGGGAGCCAAACTTCTCCATTTGGTTCTCTGAACCCCAAACCTGCTACTAGACCTTATCATTTTACTCCTTGACCACCAGAAACCCTAAATCTAAACTTCATCACTATGACCTTGAATTTACAGGCTTTATTATTATTATTTTAGAAATAAGAAAACAGAATCTCAGGGAGGTTAAGTGAACTTATTCAGAGTCACATACTTAGTAAGCATCAGAACCTGAACTACACCTAGACCTTCCTGACTACAGGTCCTGCACTCAGTGCCACCCTCTACCATACTGGTTCTCTAATTCAGCCACTTCATTTTTACTAAGAAAGAAAGTAAGAAGTAAGGCTCCAAAAGGTAAGAAGACCTGCACATAGTTACTCACTCGGATGTTTGTGCCTTAGAAAGACCTCTATCCCTACAGTGGCCTCCTCAGAGAGCAAGAGTTCCCCTGGTGAGAAGTTTGACTCTTTACAAACCTCAAGTTAATTTCAGGGGAATACAAAGAGGGTGCAATTCAGTAAAATTCACTACAGGGAAGGGCCATTTGGCTTTCCAGATACCTTATATTCTTTCCCTCCATAGGGTGGACTCAACCCTGAGGTAGAAGCAGAAGTCTGGAGATTTATGTTAGATCCCTGGGGGATCTGGAGAGGGAAGCAGATTTTTTTTGATTCTTTGTGTGCTCAGGTACAAGTCCTTCACATGTTTTATGGGCTGAATAAAGCCTGGCCTATAGTCATTGTTATGTTAGTCTACGTATTTATATGAGAGCTTTACTTTTTTCTATGGAGACTTAGACACCAGCCAAATTTTTATGTTCCTAGGGGTAAATGGAGGGAAGAAGCAAGCCAGATTCTGATATTGCTAGGGCAACCCTGAATGAGAAAGATTATATGAGAAACTTGCATGATTGAAGTTGGCATATAAAAACCCAAAGCTTTAGTTGTGGGCCACAGGTTATTTGCCTAAGGTTATACAGGTAGTAAAAGAGCTGAGATTTGAACTAGTCTTCTAATTCCAAAATCAGTGTTCTGCCCATAGCACCATTCTGTCTACTTCCTTTACTTATCTAAAACAGTTTCTTTAGCTGGTGTACATGGATTCAATCTGTGACTAAGCTTCAGGGGATCCAAGAACTTGAATGGGGAAAAAAAAAATCACATTTTTATTTTCACTAGTCTCTAACTGAAATCTTGTATATCCTTCAATCATTTATTCTATGAAGTAGTCCATAGGCTTCCCCAGACAAAGAGAAGTTTAGTCCAAAGCTAAATAGAACCAAACTCATCCCTCTTCCATAGGAAAGCCCTTCCTGTACTTGAAGACAGCTGGCATGGCTTCCCTAAGTCTTTCCCACACAAACATAAATAATGACCTTGACAACTCTGAGATACCACTACACACCTGTCAAACTGGCTAAGATGACAGGGAAAGATAATGTGGAATGTTGGAAGGGATGTGGGAAAACAGGGGCACTGATACATTGTTGGTGGAACTGTGAACACATCCAGTCATTCTGGAGAGCAATTTGGAACTATGCTCAAAAAATTATCAAACTGTGCATACCCATTTGATCCAGCAGTGTTTCTACTGGGCTTATACCCCAAAGAGATACTAAAGAAGGGAAAGGGACCTGTATGTGCAAGAATGTTTGTGGCAGCCCTCTTTGTAGTAGCCAGAAACTGGAAAATGAAAGGATGCCCATCAATTGGAAAATGGCTAAATAAATTGTGGTATATGAACGTTATGGAATATTATTGTTCTGTAAGAAATGACCAGCAGGATGAATACAGAGAGGCCTAGAGAGACTTACATGAACTGATGCTGAGTGAAATGAGCAGGACCAGGAGATGATTATATACTTCAACAACAATACTATATGATGATCAATTCTGATGGACCTGGCCATCTTCAGCAATGAGATGAACCAAATCAGTTCCAATAGAGCAGTAATGAATAGAACCAGCTACACCCAGCAAAAGAACTCTGGGAAATGAGTGTCAACCACTACATAGAATTCCCAATCCCTCTATTTTTGTCCACCTGCATTTTTGATTTCCTTCACAAGTTAATTGTTCACCATTTCAAAGTCCGATTCTTCTTGTGCAGCACAATAACTGTTTGGACATGTATACATATATTGTATTTAACATATAATTTAACATGTTTCACATGTATTGGTCAACCTGCCATCTGGGGGAGGGATGGGGGAAGGAGGAGAAAAATTGGAACAAAAGGTTTTGCAATTGTCAATGCTGAAAAATTACCCACAATATATCTTGTAAATAAAAAGCTATAATAAAATAAATAAATAAATAATAAGCTTGAAATGGCCTATTCAATAATCCCCCAGAAATTCACAGTTCCTAATTACCATTTCTCCTTCCAACACTGCCATGAATATTCTAGTGTCCTTTCCTTGTATTCACTCCCTTATTTCTTTCCCTTTCTTTCCCTTATTTCATTTACCTTGAGGCTGCCTTAGTGTGTTGAGAAGATCATTGTTAAACTGCAGAATATAACACAGGAGGAAAACTAAGGTGATGAAAGGCCTCAAACTCATACTATTCAAAAATTTGTTGAAGAAACTAGAAATGTTTAGCCTGAAAAAAAGGAAGTCTTACAAATATGAAAATATATTTAAAAGACAAAAGAGTTGTACATGTTTAACCTTTATTGATTGCTTACTGCCTTGGGGAGGAGGGAAATAAGGGAAAGAGAGAGAAAATTTGGAATACAATAGTCTTACAAAAATGAATGCTGAAAACTATCTTGACATGTATTTGGAAAAATGAAATACTATTGAAAAATTTTTAAAGGAATAATAAAAGAAAAAAAAAAGCAAGTCTTATTGAAAGTGCTGTCCTCTGTAAGATCTAACCCTAATTCAACTATTCTGAACCTGTTTCCTCTGCTATTAAAAGAGTACTTGTAGCATCTAGCTGATAGGATTACTTGAGGATTACTATGAACTCAACTGGGTTATTGCTTAAAGATTTTTGTAAATCTTTAAGTTGTGTGTAAATGAGTCATTATAACATCATTATAAAGATAAATAAATAAGTTAGGGTTCATACTCTAATGGGACTTTGGCTCCAGTAAGGAAAATAATGCACACTTTGACAACAACAAAAGCAAACTAGAATATGAAATATAAAGGAATATATTTTTGCATTCTGAGAAAGGAAAAACTTTTACCAAATAGTGGGAGAAGGCCAATGAAACTGAACAAAAGAGGATACCATTTACATAATGGTGTCAAATATTAATAAAATTAAGATCAGAAAGAAAGAAAGGGCAATAAAGAAAAGTATTAGTAAGAGTAAATAGATGACATTCTAAAAAATTCAAAAAATAATTCTAAACTAAAACATCTTTTCATATGGACTTATTAGAGAAAAAAAGACTTTTCATGGGTCAAAAGGAACTAAAAAATACTTTTCTTCCAGATTCCATAAACTGACAGTGTTCCTTGGACATAGTGTAATATTCAAGGTCTCTGGGGAATAAGAGGCCAAGATATCCTTTTATGCCCCTTAGCTTTATGCTATTTATGAATGCCTCATTCATGCCCAAACACTATCCATTAATTTTCTGGAATATAGTATTTGATCTGAATTAGGCCATTCCACTAAGGATGAGATCAAATGAAGATTGTCTAGCTAAGGAATGAGTCAGGAATATAGCTTCAGAGTCTGAATCTCATATGTATTCATTTCTTTAAAGGTTTTGGAGAGGAGGTTTATATTTCATATATGGATTGGATTGTATGGTCTTTGAGTTCCCTTCCAGCTTTCATATGAGCTTACATATAATATTTATCCTGGATTACTATTTTTGTATTAGCAGTTGGTGGTATGGGACTAAAACTAAGGGGAGGGAAGAAGAGTGAGAGAATGAGAATTTCTCTTCATAGAGATGATAACTAAAACTAGGAGCTGATTAAGGTCACTATGTATGAAGGTGAAAAACAGAAAAGGACACAACAGAGTCGTGGGATGTGCCAACAATGAGTGTGGATTTTGTGGATGTTGGTTCAGCATAAGACACTGACTGAGGAGTGGTCAGACAGGTGGGAGGAGAAACAAGAGATAAAAATGTCAAGAAAACCCTGGTAAAGAGAATCCAGGAAGAGAGAGGAGTCAACAAAATTGCACATTTCAGAGATTGAGAAAGATGAGGATTGAGAAAGACCAATGAAAAAAACAGGATCTTGCTGTCATTACATTCTAGAAGCTTCATGAGTTCTTGCTTCATCTAAATTCTAGCAGTTGGAAACTGAACATTGAACTTGGAATTAAAAGACCTATGATTAACGCCTGATTCTTGTAGTTAATAGCTTTGTGGTCTTACATAAATCACTAGATTTCTTGAAGTCTCAGCTTCATAATGTGTTAGAAGGGGATTGTCACACTTAGACTTCTTGCTTCAGTGGAATGTTGTTAGGAAAGGGTGTTGAAATTTGAGGCACTATGGAAATGTAAACTACTATTATTGTTTTCCTTGCCAAAGAGGAGCCCTAATGGCCGTGTGCACTCTGTATGTGTTCTCTGATTAGCAGACCAGAAAGTGATATGTGAAAGAAGCATTTATTAAGTGCCAATTTATTATGTACAAAACATCTTATGAAGCACTAAAGATACAAACAGAGTGAGAATGCAGACACTGGGGTTCAACTACAAGGCAAATGGAAATTCCCAATGATCCTTAAGGTACAAGACAGATGATAACACATCTTCTCTAGTGTTTTTTCCATGGATAAAATTAGTTTCAGATGTTGAATCTTTGACAGTGCCAAAGGCTTTGGTGGTAGAACTTATTTCTAGGTCTTGGGTAGTTGTGCCTCTGGAGGAAGCAGTGACCACAGCACCTGCAGAAGCAATTGATTGTTCATGTCTCTACAAGGATTGCTTCACTGGGTGATAGACCAATCAGATTAATCAAGAAGCATTTGTTAAGTAATTGCTATATGCCAGGCACTATGCTAAGTTTTGGGACACAAATATAAACTGACATTTTATCAGAAGAGACAAAAGTACAAATATAAATTATATGCAAAGTAAAACATATATAAAATGAATACATTGTCATTAAATATAAGGCAGTTTGGAAGGACTATAAATGGACATCAAGCAAAAATAAAGTAATTGCTCCATTTTTTTAATTCTTTTCTCTCCATTTGTCTCCATAGATTATTAAGCTGAAAGCTGAAGCACGCCTAGACCTCCTGAAACAAATTGGGGTTTCTGTAGACACGTGGCTGAAAAGTGCAATGAACCAAGTAATGGAGGAATTGGAGAATGAGCGATGGGCCAGCCTTCCTGCAGTGGCCAATAATGGCTCCTTGCACTTGGTACTGTTTTTTGTTTCCATTATTGACTGGTCTTTTTACCAGCTGTTGCTGTTGTGTTGGGTCCACATGCTTAATAAGTTGGGTTAGGGAAAAGTAAAAGAGAGCCTCAGGATAATGAAGACTGATAGGCTTCAAGTTCCATTAAACCTCTGCTTCTCGTTTATAAAAATGGATAATAGTATTATTAACATTCTCTTCCTTCTTCTCCCTTCATTTCCCTTTGGTAAAATGTTTTACAAAATTTGGAGCACTATAGTAATACATAGTAGTAGCTCTTGTTTGACTAATGCTTTAAAATTTGCCAAACACTTGCCTCCCATATCCCTGAGAAATACAAAACCCAGGCTCCTATCCTTGGCACTGTGCTTTCTCTGAGTGGCAGCGATTCTCCTTAATTGTTAGTATGAATAATTATAATCACTTCTCTAACTACATTTTCTCTCATCTATAAAAAACATCTTCATACCACTTTCCTGGTAGGGTTATTCAGAGGGAAGTACTTTGTGAACCAAAGTCTGTGAGAATGGGAGCTGTAGTTGTTACCACTCATCAATAGGTGCCTTTTCTGAATACCATCATAGAAGAAGAGAGAACAAAACTGAGCCCAAGAGCTAGTCAAGTCCAAATCACATGTGGACTTAGAACATGGGTCTTCTGATTCCAAATCCAGCATTCTATTCACCATACCCCCGCCTCACACTCTAATAGTAGTCTTTAAGGATTAGAAAGCATTTTACATTCATTATCTCATTTGAACTTTATAGTAATCCTCAGTGAGAAATATGAAAAGTTTTAGTTTGCATCTATGATTTCAAATCCATCATATTCCTACAGTTCTGCTTCTCTTCTGTGTACAAAAATAATAATGATTGCCTAGTTTATTTTTAAAAGTATTTTGTTAATTTTGAGATCCTGAAAAAACTTGAGCATTTCATTTTTCTTTTTTTTTAACATTTTTTAAAATAACTTTTTATTGACAGAGCCCATGCCTGGGTAATTTTTTTTTACATTATCCCTTGCACTCACTCCCTCCACCTCCTCCCCTAGATGGCAAGCAGTCCTATACATGTTAAATATGTCACAGCATATCCTAGATACAATATATGTTTGCAGAACTGAACAGATCTCTTGTTGCATAGGAAGAATTGGATTCAGAAGGTAAAAATAACCCGGGAAGAAAGACAAAAATGCAAGCAATTTAAATTCATTTCCCAGTGTTCTTTCTTTGGGTGTATCTGCTTCTGTCCATCCTTGATCAATTGAAACTGAGTTAGAGCTTCTCTTTGTCAAAGAAATCCACTTCCATCAGAATACATCCTCAAACAGTATCGTTGTTGAGGTATATAATGATCTCCTGGTTCTGCTCATTTCACTTAGCATCAGTTCATATAAGTCTCGCCAGTCCTCTCTGTATTCATCCTGCTGGTCATTTCTTACAGACAATAATATTCCATAATATTCATATACCACAATTTACCCAGCCATTCTCTAATTGATGGGCATCCATTCATTTTCCAGCTTCTAGCCACTACAAACAGGGCTGCCACAAACATTTTGGCACATACAGGTCCCTTTCCTTTCTTTAGTATCTCTTTGGGGTATAAGCCCAATAGAAACACTGCTGGATCAAAGGATATGCACAGTTTGATAACTTTTTGAGCATAGTTCCAAATTGCTCTCCAGAATGGCTGGATGTGTTCACAATTCCACCAACAATGTATCAGTGTCCCTGTTTTCCCACATCCCCTCCAACATTCCATATTATCTTTCTCTGTCATTCTAGCCAATCTGATAGGTGTGTAGTGGTATCTCAGAATTGTCTTAATTTGCATTTCTCTGATTAATAATGACTTGGAGCATCTTTTCATATGACTAGAAATAGTTTCAATTTCTTCATCTGAGAATTGTCTGTTCATATCCTTTGACCATTTATCAATTGGAGAATGGCTTGATTTCTTATAAATTAGAGTCAATTCTCTATATATTTTGGAAATGAGGCCTTTATCAGAACCTTTGACTGTAAAAATGTTTTCCCAGTTTATTGTTTCCCTTCTAATCTTGTCTGCATTTGTTTTGTTTGTACAAAAACTTTTCAGTTTGATCTAATCAAAATTTTCTATTTTGTGGTCATTAGCAATCTCTAGTTCTTCTTTGGTCATAAATTCCTTCCTCTTCCACAAGTCTGAGAGGTAAACTATCCTATGCTCTTCCAATTTATTTATAATCTCATTCTTTATGCTTAGGTCATGAACCCATTTTGACCTTATCTTGGTGTATGGTGTTAAGTGTAGGTCAATGCCTAGTTTCTGCCATACTGATTTCCAATTTTCCCAGTAGTTTTTGTCTGATAATGAGTTCTTATCCCAAAAACTGGGGTCTTTGGGTTTGTCAAACACTAGATTATTAAAGTTATTGGCTGTTTTGTCCTTTGAACCTAACCTATTCCATGGATCAACTAGTCTATTTCTTAGCCAATACCAGATGATTTTAGTAACCACGAGCATTTCATTTTTCAAAGTACTTTTACATACAGTATTTCCTTTGGTCCTCTAGGTCATGTGATATTAGGAGAAACAGTAGTATAATAATCTGACAAAGCCACCATAGGTCTGAGTCCATCTGTGGGATCTGTGGCCTCTTAGAGCCTTGGAATTCAGCTAGCTCAGGGTGGGTTAAACCAGGTGATCTCTTGGGCTTATTGGATATGGAATCCAATGAGCACCATTTTGATGGATGAGACCCAGAGAAGTAATTTGCCCACTATCTCTCACCAATTAGTAACAAGTAACTCTCGTTCTTTTTACTGCTTCTTTTCCCCCGCCATACCATTCAGTTATCAGTAGCCTTACTGGAAAAATCAAAGACCAAAATTAGAATTCCTGGAAGGTTCATCATTTTCACATCTAGTTTGTTTTCCTGTTGGGAGAACATTTGCATAATGAAAGATGAAACTGCCATGTGGGTGTACATTTGTTGACTTTGAATGTCTGTGGGAAGATTTTATGTCAGATTTATTTCTAAATCACTATTAGCTATAATGATGTAAGTGGGTGGCTGTTTTTTTTTTTTTTTTTTTAACTTGGCTCCTACAGACTCAAGTTAGTAGCCAACTTGGCTCAGGAAAATGGAAAGGTTGTTTTTGTTTTTGTTTTAATCTTTTTTACAGGACCAAGGACTCTGGGCCATGGTTGAGGCCTTCCCATTACTGGGGTGTGGTATCTTCTATTCATTCATGTTGTGTAGTTGTCCCTGGCTGTGGGTTGGAGAGTCTGGGACCTTTGCCATAAATGGATCTTAGCCCAACAACTTAATTTGTGTTTCCCTAGACCAGGACCTTTTCTGGTCAAGATAAGTCCAGGAAAAAGAACCCCATAGGATATGAAAAGACCCAGGGAAAAAATGCTTATTTATCTAATTTTGCATTTCCAAACTATCATACTTGTCCCTTTTTTCTTTGCAGGTATTAAAGCTTTCTATAGCTCTTTAAAGTTTACAAAGCATTTCTTTAGCAATTCTACCTGGTAGGGAGTTTAAATAGTATTATTCCTATTTTATAGATGAGGAATTTGATCTGACACTTCTAGGATCACATAGTAAGTATTAGAGTCAGGACTCAAACCTGGATCTTCTAAACTATAAATTTGGCACTAGTATGATGACCCTCTTCCTGTTGTACCCATCATGACAGCCTGGGCTCTCAGAGAATCTTGGAGCTACCTCAGAAAGCAGCTGGTCCAGTTCTTGTCGGAAATACAGATTCCCCAACAGCTCCCTTGATGACTGTTCATTCAGTCTTGCCTTTGACCTGCTGAAGGACCTGTTCCCTTATGCATTGACACCAGTGCTTGCAAAGTCTGATTGAGCTGTTGCTGTGTAAGGTCAGACGTTTGGAGCTGAATGGGACTTCACAGATCACCTATCACAAACCCAACCTCTAAAGTAGAAGATAAGATTCAGGGAGATTTCATCACTTGCCCAAGGTCATGTAGGTCAATGCTATACAGATGGAATTTGAACCTAAATCTTTAAATCTAAAATCATCACTCTTTTTCTGCTGTATCATATTTTGCCCCCTAGAGGCAAAATGATTTGTCCAGGCTCTTGGGGGAATAATTAATAGCAGAATCAGAAAGCTGAGTCCAAATGTTCTGATTTACAATGATAATAGCCAGTATTTATACAATGCTGTAAGGTTTACAAATTACTTTTTAGGTGTTATCTATCTTAACTGACACTTACCCTATCAGAAAGGGTCTCCAAGTTATCAGTGTTCCCATTTTACAGATGAAGAAACTGAGACTCAAAGAAATTAAATAAATTGCCTGTTGTCATATAGCTAGTATTTATATCAGGATTTGAATTCTGGTCTTCCTTCCTCTAAGACCAACACTCTTCTTCGTAGCAACCTTTTCAACATTGAAAGCCAGTGATGACAATAACTTTGAGATAGGATCTCCAGATATTACAAATGAGGAAACTGAGGCTCAGATTAAATGGCTTGTTTTTTGTCATACTGTTAATGTCAAAGAAAGGATATGAACTCAAGTCTTCTTCCCCCAACACTAGCATCCTTTTCATGGCAAACTTTTAGATAATAGAAGGTAATATGATATTTAAGTGGCTTTTTTTGGAAAAATTAAAATTTTTTTGTTAGATGTTATAAAGTTTTTATTAGATTCATATGGCATCTCTGGCAAGACTCTGATAAGCTAATTGTGGTAATTATAATTACCACATAATTAATAAGCCTTAAAATTTGTCTTAATCCTATAGAAATCCAAGATTGAATGAAGATTATAGAATGATGTCCAAACTAAAAACCTGTTATAGCCATAGGCATATTTCATGTAAAGGAAGATGATACCAGATCAATATCAGGTCAACTTTCCATGGGCTTGCTCTTTAATTTGCTTTTCTGACTAGTGGGGATAGATTTGTACTTACAAATGATCCTTTGTAGTTCTTCTTTAGGACCAATAATATACATTTGTAAGATCACTGGCCAAAATTAAATGCATTTGTAAATAATAGCTAACATTTATATGATGCATATAGTAATGTTCCAGGCACTATGCTAAGTACATTACATTTGTATTCTCATCTAGCTAGGAAATAGTTATCATTATTTCCATTTTACAGATGAGAAAACTGAGACAGACAGGTTAAGTGATTTGTCCAGTGTCACACAGCTAGTTAAGTGTATCCAAGACCAGATTTTAACTCAGATCTTCCTGACTCCAGGCCCAGTGCTCTATTCACTACACCACCTAACTGCCCAATTTCTAGCATCCAAAGTATGTAAAGAAAATTAATTTCCGCCCTTCTCAAACCTGTGTTCTTGGCTACACAAGTACCAGCCTCTAAACCGCAATTGCATATCCTTTGAAAACTGATGTGCCACAGTGACAACTCCTCTCCTACACCTTGAAGTTGGAGAAACTGGTGATGAACCAGCATCACTATGGTTAAAATGAGGGAAGTAATGTCCAACTTTTCTCCCCTTTCCTAATAAGATCACATTTATAATATGTCATACAGTTAGTTCTACATATTCGTTTTGAGAAGGATATTAATAAGCTGGACTGCTTCTAGAAGAAAATGACCTAGAGGGGACTGGAGACCAAGCCGAATAAGAACTATTTTAAAAGCTGAAGTTATTTAGATGGATAAAGAAAAGATTTGCTGAAAAGAATTTCAGGCTTTAAATATTTGGGAAGGAGAGGGCAGATTACCTGGGGAGCAGAACTAAGACCAGTGACGAAGTCACAGATAGCCATTAGATTAATTAGATTAGATTAGATTAGATGTATTGTTAAGAAAAAAACTTTCCAACAATGAGAATTTTCTAAAAGGACTGGACTTCTTTGGAAAGAAATGAATTTCCTTTCACCTAGAGTTCTGTTCAGATAGATTATAGAAATATAAATGTAGAGCTGTACAGGACAGTGATGGATGACCACTAATAGTTTCTAAAGGAATTTCATGCAGTAAATTGTATTAGACAAGTTCTGAGCTCCTTCCAACTTTGATTCTCTGATTCTGCTCCTCCCAATCAGGTTAGGAAATATATCCTATTTTCCTAAGCTCACACGTCTCTCTGATTTACTTGGACTTGATGGCAGCATCCGGCCCACAGATCAATTAAGATCAGGCCTGTTGCCCTCCCTTTACAATGCAGTTGATCAGATTGGGCAAAATTCAATAGTGTCCACCATCATAACCAGTGATTCTCTGATGGTATGCGTGGGTCTGGAAGGAATTGTTACCTGGGCATCTCCTCAAGTGCTTTCAGTTTTTCCCTTGTGTGGATACCACACCCTCAAATTTTTTTATACATGCTAAAAGCTTCTCTGACACACAACATTTGGCCCATAATAGATGCCAGTCTTTAAGCAAACTGCCAGGTTATAAAATGCAGGAGGTTAAAAATCTTATTTTAGTTTCCCTGTATTTCCTCAGTGTTATATAGTGCAAATCCATTTGCTTTTACAAAAATATACTCTCTACAGTACTCAGCTTAAAATGTCTGTGAACTCTACCTAAAATGAAATGACTTCCAGTCTATCAAATATACTCCATTATCTCCTGCTTCTGTCCCTTTTCTCACACAATTCTTCCCCTCTTCTTTTCAATCATTATTAATCAAATTATTAATTCATCTTTTGAACTCCATCTCTTCCAAGAAACCTATCCTGATTTCTCCCATAACCTCTCTTTCAAAAATCCCTTCCTTAAGCATTTCTTGTGTGTTTATCACATTCTAAGTCATATTTTAGTCTGTATGGGTCCTAATCTCCCTCAAAAGACTATAAACTGCATGGCTATAGAGACTGCCTTGTTGATTAGTTATTTATTGTAAAACAACTTGAGGTGCAGAGGAAGGGAGTATCAGACTTGGAGTCAAGGAGACCTAAATTCAAGTCCTACCTCAGACACTAATTATGTGATCTGGGTAAGTAATTTGATCTCTTTCAGCCTCGGTTTCTTCATCTATTAAAAAAGGGGACAATAAGAGCACCACCTCTCAGGGCTGTTATAAGAATTAAATGAGAGACCATTTGTACAGAGCTTTGTAAACCATAATATGCTCTATAATTGCTCATTACTATTTACAAAGTATATTCTCACAATTCGCTGAGTTTTGAAGTAGATTATCCTTGTTTACAGATGATAAAACTGATACTCAGAAAGGGGAAATGATCAGGTCCTCAATCTGTCACTTACCAGATATGTGATGCTGTTCATGTCACTCTATGAATCTGTTTCCTCACCTATAAAAACTAGTAGAATAAGTCTGCATTACCCATTCACAGAAATGTTGTGAACACAGAGTGAAAACACTTTATAAAATTTTTAACTGTTCTAAAAATGGGAATCATAATTGCTTTTTCTTTGTATTTGCCCCATTGCTGAGAACATTACCCTTCAATACCATAGTAAGCATTTGATCTTTGCCAAACTATGTTGAATTAATATGAACCTTTTGACAGATGAAATGAAAAGAAGAACCAAGAATATTTGGGGAGGACAAATGTCATTTGGCAAGTGATTAATAAGAACTTGCCTTCTCTTTGCAGCTCGCTCTGTCCCCCCCCCCATTAAATACACTTTCAAAGTGTTCTGTCAAAGCAGCTAATTTCATCTGTGAAAGGAACTCTCTCACAGCTTAGTCCTTCTAAGCCCTTCCAATATTTTGAAATATTTTCCTCTGTGATCAAGTCCTTCCTTTCTTCCCAGACCCCCCCAAGCTTCCTCCCAACACTGCTCTTTATATCACTCTAATGCACTTCTCTTATAAAAGTCTCTATTTAGTTCTCTTTTTTTCACATCTTGTCCTACTATGGTGTGATGGCAAGGAATATGCCTTATATAAGCTTTGTATGTACTTCAGTCTGTAAGCAGATCCCTTGTGGAATCTGACAAAATGAGAAAGGGGCAGACAGGGTCTCCTTGTGATGACAGTCAGCTGGCTCAAGAGTTGGTGGAAGAAACATACAGTTTGGGGACCAAATTATTTGTTCCATTGTAGATGCCAACAAAAGCTTCAGTCATCATGTTAGAATTTAGTGCCATCTGGAAAATGTGGTTAAAACCACAGTTATGTATCAACAGCATAATTGGAAAATGTTCACACTGTCCAGAAGAAAATAATTATTTTTTAAATATGATAGTCTGTTTACTTATAAATGGTAAAGGAACATGGACATTGACTCACCATTCTCAGTACTACAGAGGTCATTTAACTGCCTTCTCTGTTTAAGGCCCTTGGCTTAGCACCAGGGAGAGATGACAAAGGAGATACTCTCCCTCTCCCTAAAGAATCTACATGCTGATAGGAGGCAAGACATATGCACAGACAGTATACTTTGCATTTTTTTGGTGGCTCCTGAGCCATGTGAGGTAGTTCCTAGGAGAAAGAAGATAGAGCTAACCCGAGGGACTAGGAATGACTTTCTGTAGGAAAGCCTCTGCTGGTGAGAGGGAGGCAGCTCATAACTGTGGAAGAAATGCTTTACTGGATGTGGAGCAGAAGACCTGAGTTCGAGGCCCAGCTCCCCTATTTCCCAGCAGCGTGACTGTGGACTAATTACCTTACCTCTGAGCCTTGGTTTCCTATTTTGTCACATAGAGGTCAAAATTCTTGCCCACGCAACATCGCAAGATCATTGTAAGGAAGTTGATTCATAGGCTGTAAAGCATTGTAGAAACGAGAATTTGAAATTCCAGGCCCAGCCCTTGGTCTGGGATTTCTTCAGCAAAGTATAAAAGTGTCAAACTCGGGGGCTACATAGAGCTCCTACGTGCAACCATTTGAGTTTGACACCCCTCATAAAGGGACATTGTCATGAGCAAACTCTCATTACCACTGAACGTCAGCCATTTCTCTGCATTTTACAGAATTAGAAAGTGGCCTTGAGGACTAAGGGACTTGTCCAAGTACACGCCAGCTGATCTGTATCAGAGGGAAAACTTGAGCCCGAGTATTCCTGGATCCAAGGTTGATTCTATTTACTAGGCCACACTGCCTCTTATTCATTATTAATGCTCAGTGGTATCATTACTGGAAAAGAGCATGAATGGCACCAAGAACCCGCTACTGGACAGCAAGGAGCAGAGCCTGAAACTCAAAAACAGCTTCAAGAAGAGTCTAAGCCCTCTTTCCACACCAACCACTAAGATTATAAACCAGCATTTATAGATATTTCATGTGAAGAACTCCAGGTTGGCAAAGGAAATGATATCACTGGATCGGCACCTCAGAGGAAACAAAAGCCCACGTCAGAAAAACTGTGTTCTCATCAATCATGACACTGGTGAATGTGTTGGAAAAACTCAATAGCAGCATTCAGATCAAGTAAATAGTAGCTGAAAGGAGCAACAAAATCTAGACCCAAATGGAACAGCCCTCTGCTTGGCCACTACCCCTCCAGTATCATTTAGAGCTGAAGTGAAACCAGCAGTTGGGCCAAAATCTCTCCTGTGAAAAATAACCTTTTACCTGAACCTCAACTGGATGACATTAAAACAAAGTTGAGAGCAAAGGTTGAAATAATTGAACAAACAGAGAGTAGCTGGGGGAGCAGTTTGTCAGATCCCAAGAGCAACTGGGCAGTGATGATGACGACAGTCCCAGCAGCCAAGGGAAAGAGGCCCCCATGCTCTAGGCCTTCCCCCAAAACTCCTCACTGGCAGTTCAGTCACAGAAATCCTGTAACCATGGCATCAGATGGCTCGGGAAATAACCAGCTGATGAACAGCCTACAAAATGACTTAGAATTGGGTATGTCAGTGGCATCTATAACCAGCACTAAAGCTTCCTGCCTCCATCTCTGTGGGGAGACCACTCTGAAGCAGCAGGACACTGGCAGAAAGCTCATGATCAAGAAGAGTGCTTGGGGAATTAGTGGGTAGAGCTAAGCCTTATCAGATCCCAAACAGATCCCAGATACACTGGTATATATTCTGTGAATAATCTGTTTTAAAAGTTTTACTAGATCTGTAGAGTAAGTAACTGAGAGGATTTTGTGGTGGTGTTTGATTAATGATGTGAATGAAAAACCTAAACAATTGGGGTGGGGGGAAGTAGAAGGAGTGGGTCTTGGTTATTCAAAGCTTGAGTGATATAGTAGACTCTAGTTTGAACGTGTATCTTCATTGCTGAGGCAAATTATTTGGCCTTTGGGAGGAAAACAGCACCCCAAAGTGAATTAAAGCATCTTCAGATCATTGACCATGTGGAGATGAATGCTGACAGGTCAAGAGAGACAGGCTTAAGCATAAACTTTCAGAGGCAGAGACAATGTGTTATGGGATTTAGTCCAAGCCCCTCGTTTTTGTTTTTGCTTTTTTAATAATTTTTTTTAATCTTCAAAATATGTTCAAAGACAATTTTCAACATTCACCCTTGCAAAACTTTGTGTTCCAAATGTTTTCTCCCTCCATTCTCCTCACTCCTTCCCCAAAGAGAAATAAGCCAATATATGTTAAACATGTGCAATTCTTCTAAAAGTATTTCCACAATTATCATGCTGCACAAGAAAAATCAGATCAAAAAGGAAAATAAAATGAGAAAGAAAATAAAAAGCAAGGAAAGCACCAATAAAAAAGTGAAAATACTATATTGGGATCCACATTCAGTTCTCACAGTCCTTTCTGTGGATGAAATGGTTCTCTTTGTCACTAGACCATTAGAACTGGTCTGAATCATCTCACTGTTGAAAAGAGCTACATCCCTTCAGAATTGATCATCATATAATCATTGTTGCTGCTGTGTACAGTGTTCTCTTTTTTTTCCTTTTTTTTATTAAAGCTTTTTATTTACAAAACATATGCATGGGTAATTTTTCAACACTATCCCTTGCAAAACTTTCTGTTCCAAGTTTTTCCCTCCTTCACCCTATGCCCTCCTCTAGATGGCAGGTAGTCCAATACATATTAAATGTGTTAAATATATATATTAAACTCAATATATGTATACATATTTATACAGTTGTCTTGCTGCACAAGAAAAATTGGATCTAGAAAGAAAAAAACCTGAGAAAGAAAGCAAAATGCAAGCAAACATCAACAGAAAGCGTGAAAATGCTATGTTGTGATCCACACTCAGTTCCCACAAGTTCTCTCTGGGTATATATGGCTTTCTTCATCACCGAACAAATAGAACTAGTTTAAATCATCTCATTGTTGAAGAGAGATCAAAATTGATCATCGTATAGTCTTGTTGTTGCCATGTATAATGATCTCCTGGTTGCTCTCATTTTACTTAATATCAGTTCATGTAAGTCTCTCCGGGCCTCTCTAAAATCATCCTACTGGTTGTTATTTACAAAACAATAATATTCCATAACATTCATATATCATAATTTATTCATCCATTCTCCAACTGATAGGCATCTACTCAGTTTCCAGTTTCTTGCCATTACAAAAAGGGCTGCCACAAACGTTTTTGCAGATGTGGGTCCCTTTCCCTCCTTTTAAGATCTCTTTGGGATATAGGCCCAGTAGAAACACTTCTGGATCAAAGGGTATGCACAGTTTGATAACTTTTTGAGCAAAGTTCCAAATCGCTCTCCAGAATGGCTGGATGTATTCACAATTCCACTAATGTATCAGTGTCCTAGTTTTCCCGCATCCCCTCCAACACTCCGAATTATGTTTCCCTGTCATTCTAGCCAATCTGAGAAATGTATAATGGTTTCTCAGAGTTGTCTTAATTTGCATTTATCTGATCAATGATGATTCAGAATTTGTTGAGTTTAAAATGTGTACAGAACATTGATTTTGAGATATCTAATAATTGTTGATTGAGTACTAAACATTCAGAGAAGTTAATCTGGTCAGAAGAAGATTGCAGGTGTCTAGGTAGAGGCGCAGGACTCTATTACTTAACCCATTCTTGCATTTGGACATTACTATGGTGACAAAGAAGAATAAAATACACTTGAAGAAGATAATAAAGTTGAAACTCCTACATTCAAACTTCCAAGAAAAATAAGTATTGGTATCAGGCCATGGGAGAGCTCAAAAGGAATTTTAAAAATCAAATAAGAGAGAAAGAGGAAAAATTGGGGAAATAAATGAAAATGATGAAAAAGGAAGCACAAAAAGCCAATTAGGAGAATGCCTTAAAATATGGCAAAAAATGAAAAAGGAAATGCAAAAAGTTAATGAGAAAAATAATTCCTTCAAAGTTATAGTTCAGCAAATGGAAGCTAATGACTTCATGAGAAATCAGGAAAAAATAAAATAAACGAAAAGAATGAAAAAAGTGTAAACAATGTGAAATACTTCATCGGAAAAACAATGAACTGGAAAACAGATCCAAGAGAGATATTTTTAAAATTATTGTTCTACTGGAAAACTATGATAAAAAAATCTTTCAAGAAATTATCATGAAATATTTACTTAATATCCTAGAATGAGAAGATAAAATAGAAATTGAAAATCAAAAAAAGAAGAAAAAATAGTGATTCAGAACAGCTTTTCATATGACTAAAGATGGTTTCAATTTCTTCACCTGAAAATTGTCTGTTCATATCCTCTGACTATTTATTAGTTAGAAGATGGCTTGAATTCTCAAAAATTTGAGTTAATTCTATATTTTAGAAATGAGGCCTTTATCAGAACCTTTGAGTGTAAAAATGTTTTCCCAGTTTATTGCTTCCCTTCTAATATTGCCTGCATTAGTTTTATTTGTACCAAAACTTTTTAACTTAATATAATCAAAATTGTCTATTTTGTGATCAATAGTGATCTCTAGTTCTTCTTTGGTCACAAATTCCTTCCTCCTCCACAGAGGTGAAAAGTAAACTATCCTATGTTCTTCTAATTTGTTTGTAATATCATTCTTTTTGTCTAGATGCTGAACCCATTTTGACCTTATCTTGGTATATGGTGTTAGGTGTGGGTCAACACCTAATTTCTGCCGTACTAGTTTCCAATTTTCCCAGTAGTTTTTTGTCTGATAATGAGTTCTTATCTCCAAAGCTGGAGTCTTTTGGTTTGTCAAACACAAGATTACTATAGTCATTGACTGTTTTGTCCTGTGAATCTAATTTGTTCCACTAATCAACTACTCTGTTTCTTAGCCAATACCAAATGGTTTTGATGACTACTGTTTTATAATATAGTTTTAGATCTGGTACAGCTAGGCCACCTTCATTTACTTTTGTTATTTTTTCTAGGTCAATAAAATAGTTTCTTGAGATTTTGATTGGTGTAGCACTAAATAAATAGATTAGTTTAGGTAGTATTGTCATCTTTATTATATTCACTCGACCTGTCCAAGAGCACTTGATATTTTTCAAATTATTTAGATCTGACTTTATTTGTGTGAAAAGTGTTTTGTAGTTTTGCTTATATAGTTTCTTACTTTCCCTTGGCAGATAGATTCCCAAATATTTTATACTATCGACAGTTGTTTTAAATGGAATTTTTCTTTGTATCTCTTGCTGTTGGATTTTGTTAGTGATGTATAAAAATGCTGATGATTTGTGTGGATTTATTTTGTATACTACAACTTTGCTAAAGTTGTGGATTATTTCTAATAGTTTTTTTCATTGATTCTTTAGGGTTCTTTAAGTATACCATCATATCATTTGCAAAGAGTGATAATTTGGTTTCCTCATTACCTACTCTTAATTCCTTTAATCTCTTTTTCTTCTCTTATTGCAAAAGCTAGCATTTCTAATACAATATTAAATAGTAATAGTGATAGTGGGCAACCTTATTTCACCTTTGTTCTTATTGGGAATGGTTCCAGTTTATTATCATTACATATGATGCTTGCTGATGATTTTAAATAGATGCTACTGACTATTTTAAGGAAAAGTCCATTTATTTCTATACTCTCTAGTATTTTTTAATAGGAATGGATGGTTGGATTTTATCAAATGCTTTTTTTGTATCTAATGAGATAATTGTATGTTTTTGTTAATTTGGTTATTGATATAGTCAGTTGTGCTAATAGTTTTCCTAATATTGAACCAGCCCTGCATTCCTGGTATAAATCCTACTTGGTCGTGGTGTATTTCCTGGGGATGATTTTCTGTAATCTCTTTGCTAATGTTTTATTTAAGATTTTTGCATCAATATGCATTGGGGGATTGGTCTATAATTTTCTTTCTCTGTTTTGTCCTACCTGGTTTAGGTATCAGTATCATGTCTGTGTCATAAAAGGAATTTGGTAGCAATCCTTCATTCCCTATTTTTTCAAATAGTTCATATAGCATTGGAGTTAATTGTTCTTTATATGTTTGGTAGAATTCACTTGCAAATCCTGGTCCTGGGAATTTTTTCTTAGAGAGTTGATTAATAGCTTGTTCTATTTCTTTTTCTAAAATGGTACTATTTAAGTAATTTATTTCCTCCTCTGTTAAACTGGGCAATCTGTATTTTTGTAGGTATTCCTTCATTTCACTTAGATTACCAAATTTGTTGACATAAAGCTGGGCAAAGTAACTCCGAATTGTTGCTCTAATTTCCTCTTCATTGGTGGAAAGTTTTCTCTTTTCATTTTTGAGACTAACAATTTGATTTTCCTCTTTCCTTTTTCTAATCACATTAACTAAAGGTTTATCTATTTTGTTGGGTTTTTCATAAAATCAACTTTTAGTTTTATTTATTAATTCAATAGTTTTTTTATTTTCAGTTTTATTAATCTTTCCTTTTATTTTTAGAATTTCAAGTTTGGTATTTGATTGGGGATTTTTAATTTGTTCTTTTTCTATCTAGCATTTTTAGTTGGAAGCCCAATTTATTGGTTTTCTTTTTCTCTATTTTATGCAAATAAGTATCTAGTGATATAAAATTTCCCCTTTTACCGCTTTGGCTGCATCCCACAAATTTTGGTATGTTGTCTCATTATTGTCATTCTCTTGGATGAAATTATTGATTGTGTCTAAGATTTGCTGTTTTATCCATTTATTCATTAGGATGAGATTATTTAGTTTTCAATTACTTGTTGGTCCATTTTCTCCTGGCCTTATATTGCATGTGATTTTTATTGCATCATGACCTGAAAAAAATGCATTTACTATTTCTGCCTTTCTGCATTTGATTTTGAGGTTTTTATGCCCTAATACATGGTCAGTTTTTTTTTATAAGTTCCAGTAACTGCTGAGAAAAAATTAACTCCTTTATGTCTCCATTTAATTTTCTCCAAAGATCTATCATATCTAACTTTTTTTAACATTTTGTTTACCTCCTTAACTTCTTATTTATTTTATGTTTCGATTTATCTAGTTTTGAGAGAGCAAAGTTGAGATCCTTCACTGGTATAGTTTTGCTGTCTATTTCTTCTTGCATCTCTTTTAACTTCTCCTCTAGGAATTTCCATGCTAAACCACTTGGTGGTTTAGTATTGATATTGCTTCATTATCTATGGTACCCTTTAGCAAGATATAGTTTCCTTCCTTATCTTCTTTTAATTAGATCTATTTTTTCTTTTACTTGATCTGAGATTGGGATTGCTACCCCTGCTTTTTTCCCTTCACCTGAAGCATAATATATTCTGCTCCAGCTCTTTACCTTCATTCTGTATGTATCACTGTTTTAAATGTATTTCTTGTAAACAACATATTGTAGGATTCTGGTTTTTAATCCAGTCTACTATCTGCTTCTGTTTTATGGGGAGTTCATCCCATTCACATTCACAGTTATAATAACTAATTTTGTATTTACTGCCATCTTATTTAGCCTAGATTATGCTTTTCTCTTTGCTATCCCCTTTCTTTCCTCCCCAGTATTTTGCTTTTGATGACTACCTCCTTTAAACAGTCTTTTAGAGCCCCTCTCCCTTTTTTACACCTTTTTCCTAATTCTTCAGTTTTCCCTTCTATTAGTCTTTCCCTTTCTTTTCCCCCTTTTCCTTCTACTTCCATATAAGGTGAAACAAGTTTCTTTATGATACCAAATATGTATGATAGTCTCTCTTTATAGCCAGATCTGATGAAAGATTCACACAATGCTCATCCCCCTCCCTTCTTTCCCTCAATTATAATGGGTTTTCTTTGCCTCTTTGTAAGTGTATTTTCTCTTATTTAATCTCCTTTTCCCTCTTCTTCCAGTATGATCCCCTTTCCCCATATTATCATAATAAAATTAGATTATGCCTACATTCTCTAAGTATACCCATAACAAAAATATAATTTTCAAGAGTTCTTTCCTTTTTACCTTTTTATGCTTCTCTTGAGTTCTGTGTTTGGAGATCAAATGTTTTGTTCAGTTCTGGTCTTTTCATTAGAAATAAGTGAAATTCACCTATATCATTGAATGTTCATTTTTTTCCCTGAAAAAATAATGCTCATTTTAACTGGATAGCTTATTCTTGGCTGTAATCCCAATTCCTTTGCTTTTTGGAATATAAGATTCCAGACCCCTTGATTCTTTAAGGTGGAAGCTGCTAGGTCCTGGGTAATCCTAATTGTGACTCTTCAGTATTTAAATTGTTTCTTTCTGACTGCTTGCAATATCTTTTCCTTGGTATGATAGTTCTGAAATTTAGCCACGATATTCCTTGGGGATTTAATTTTGGGGTCTCTTTCAGGAGGGGATCAGTGGATTCTTTCGATGGCTATTTTACCTTCTGATTCTAAAATGTCAGTTTTTTCTTTTATGATTTCCTGTAAGATAATGTCTAGGTTCTTTTTTTCATCATGGCTTTCAGGAAGCCAAATAATCCTTAGGTTGTCTCTTCTAGATCTATTTTCCAGGTCAGTTGTTTTTCCTATTTTCTTCTATTTTTTCATTTTTTTCTTTCTGTTTGACTGATTCTTAAAGTCTTATTGAGTCATTCATTTCCATTTGTTCAATTCTAATTTTAGTGTATTATTTTTTCAGTTACCTTTTTTAGCTCCTTTTGCAATTGGCCAAAGTTTTTTGTTCACTGCATTCTTTTTCCATTTTTTCCATTCCTTATTGCTCTCATTTCATTTCCCCATTTTTCTTCTAACTCTCTTTTAAGATCCTTTATGCAATCTTCGAAAAAAGCCTTGTGAAATGGGAACCAGCTCATGTTTCTCTTTGGGGCTTCTTCTGGAGTTACTTTGCCTTTAGGAACCTCAGGATTTGAGGTCTGTTCTTCTCTCCATAAAAGCTGTCTATGGTGAGAGTTCTTTTTTTTTTAATTTTTTATTCATTTTTTTTAAGGCTTGAGGTCTGTTCAATGCAAAGGAGTGACAGCTGCTTTAATTTGCCCTAGGGCAGTTTTGCTGATTGATTTCCAGTGCTGGGTAATAGTGGCTAGGTCCAGAGTTCTTCCAGGGTCAGTGGTTTACAATTTGTCTTTTACAAAAGGCAGATCTGCCAAACCACCCACTTGCAACCAGGACAGAGTAGCCTAAGAGGTTCACAGAAGATTCCGAGGTGCATGGAAGCTACCATGCTCTGGCTTCCTGCCCCAGCTTCTTGCCTCGGTTTCCCTATGTTGCAGCCTGGGATCAGCAGACTGTTCCCCTATCCATTTGAAACAGACCTGTTCAGAAGTTCTTCTAAAGTATCTTCTTCTAGAATTGTGTTGTACTCCAAATATTTGTGGATTTTTTTACTTCAAAACCAGTTTAAGGGTAAATCTACTGTTGGTTTGAGGGAAGGTCAGAGGAGGTCACAGAGAGTCCTGTCTGCTCTCCTCCATCTTGGCTCCAATCCCAGAAGTCCCTACAATGTTCTCTTGATTCTACTCACTTCAGTTAGCATCAGTTCATATAAGTCTCTCCAGGCCTGTCTGAAATCATCCTGCTGATCTTTGTTATAGAACAATAATATTCTATAACATTCACATACCATAACTCATTTGTCCATTCCACAACTGATGGGCATCCACTCAGTTTCCAGTTTCTTTCCACTAACGGGCTGCCATAAACATTTTTGCACATGTGGGTCCATTTCCCTCCTTTAAGATCTCTTTGGGATATAAACCTAGTAGAAACACTGCTGGCACAGTTTAAAAGCCCTTTGAGCATAGTTCTAGATGGCTCTCCAGAATGGTTGAATCATTTCACAACTTTACCAACAATTGTATTAGTGTCTCAGTTCTCCCACATTCCCTCCAATATTTATCCTTATCTTTTCTTGTCATCTTAGCCAATCTGAGAGGTATGAAATGGTATCTCAGAGTTGTCTTAATTTGCATTTCTCTGATCTACAATGATTTAGAGAACCTTTTCATATGACTAGAAATGGCTTTAATTTTTTTACCCGAAAATTTTCTGTCCCTACCTTTTGACCATTTATCAATTGGAGAATGCAAACACCTCATTTTCCAAAGGAAGGGAAGACAGGCAAGTAGTCTGTAAAAAAGATGGAATTGAAACCTAAAGCTCCGGCACTTCCTTTATTATAATATAATGCCACTCATTATATTTAAAATTCAAATATTTATTGAACATCTACTGGGTGCAGAGTTTAGATATCTTTGTACATAGAACAATCACATACAATATCTAGACTGGGAAAGTCAGAACTACAAATTTACTTTTAGTTTGAATTTGAGTCTGTAAAAGTTGGCTGTGTACAGAACAGAACGATCCTATGTGTAGGTGCAGTGACTGGATGAAACTGGAGGTTTAAGTACCACATTGATAAGAGAAACCCACAATCCCATGTTCCTCTTTCATTGGACATAATTGATTCACTGGACCTTAAAAGAAACTTTTATTTTTAAAAAAATAATAGGAATCAATGTGAGTAGTAGGAGTGAAGGATAGAGCTACTGAATGTATAGACAAGAAGTGATTTTTATAAAAGAATTGGAAACATCAAATGAGAGACCATAACTTTCCTTGATTTGGGAATTTCCTCCCAGGCTTTTACACAGCTACATTTAAGCCACAAGTCATATTTTTATATAGGTGGAAACAAAAAATAGACTTTCTTATATACAGATCTTCTGCAAAATGCTTAAAATACTGACAAAATGAAAAAAATTGTTCTAGGGCAGCAAAGCTCAGTTACAATTAAGGGTACTTTATTACGTATACAAGCAATGGGTCTCCATATAGTCTAAATAAACACCCATTGTCTATAATTAAAATACAGATTACTTAACACAAGAAAATTCTTTTATACTTGCTTTTGCTTGCTGGACATACAGATTTTAAATTAACTTCTGGCCTGCTACCTCCCTAATTCATGCCTCCTTTTCAACCCCACTATTCCCTTACCTGTTTTCTCTTCAATACCAGTTCTGAAATAGAAAGAGAATAATAGCTCAAAATTAAGTATTCTTTGGTTTTTATCCAAATTGCAGCCTTTTAGGTTAAATTTAATGGAATCTAAGAATGTTTTTATAATAGAATGATAATTTATTTATGATCTGTTGATAGTATTGACATTAGAGATGAACAGTACCATAATCTGTTTATATTGTTGCTGAAAAAATGGAATATTTAAATATTTCAATGCTATCATTAATTTGCCCAATTCTTTAAGCTAGATTTCAGTCATCCAGTCATAGATTTCATGTGTAAACTTTTAAATTTTAAATAAAAACAAATACTAAAAGAAACAGGAGGGACCTTATTTCTAATATCTCTAGTCAAGATATTTATTTGATAATTGTTGAAAAGGATAGTTTGAACACATTTTTTGCACATAGCACTATGATCAGGTATTCAAATATAGTAGACTGCTAGGGAAAATATGGAGGGCAGGACATGCCAATAATATGCATATTTTGAATGACAATTTGAATTTGGAAGCCATGGGTATTTTCTTTTTTTTTTTTAATATTTTGAAGCATTCAATGGAATTTTTCAAATTCTCTTTTCCCCTTTCCTCCCCCCATTTTGTGTTTCTTTAGAGATTAGTAATTATGGTAGACATCAAAAATGTCAGAAAGCCCATCTCTTGGAAATTCTTGTTATACAGTGTTTACATTTTATATCTAAAATCACAATAGGATTTGGATGTTAGCAAACTCAAGAGATTATTAGCTGAAACAAAAATTGATTATTAATTCTTCATTTGTCTTTTGCTGGTGACAACTTCATGTTTTCTGTTTCTAGTGTTTATATTTACTTATCTTTGGTGCTAGGAAAACTTTGAACTCCAGAATCCCCATTTCCCTGATTAAGGTAATAGATTCAGAAGAATTTATGTGTTATGTACTTATATGTTTTTCTGAAAAAAAATTCTCATGTGGATGTCTATTATTGTAAAAATTGAATTATTCCACTATGGTATAGTAAGTGGCATTTCAGAAATTCAAATATAGGTGAAGTAAAAAAACTAGTAGAATGATTTTACCACTTCCCCATTATCACTTTTTTCCCCAAGCTCATTTTTAACAAATTAAAGATATCTGATTATATAATTACAAGTTTTAAAATCTTGTGCTTAGCATTTTTTTCCTTTTTTTTTTTTTGCTGAGGCAATTGGAGTTAAGTGACTTGCCTAGGATCACACAGCTAGGAAGTGTTAAGTATCTGAGCCACATTTGAACCCAGATCTGCCTGACTTCAGGGCTGGTGCTCTATCCACTGCACCAACTAGCTGCCCCCTTAGCATTTATTTTCAAAGCTATTTTATCACAGGGTAGAAATATGCATGTTCACATTATGTAAAATATTTGCAGTCTAAAGTTTTATAGTTGACATTTTTTAAAAATCACTATGTTTAAATAAGAAATTAGAGTCAACAATCCTGAATACATCACACACACACACACACACTCTCTCTCTCTCTCACACAGTCACATATATTATTATTGATAATTATTATTGAACCTTAAATGGTAGGGAGATTTTGAGTAAGAATTGATTTGGGAAGAAAATGTTCCAGGACGGGGACACAATAGAAGCAAAGACACATATTTACACTATTTTTGAATGAATGCAGTTGTATATGTACAGTATTGGAAAGTGAGAGAGGAAAGGAACTTCGTTACTATATTTTACCAGAAGGCTTTCAAACGTATAGTGATTGATCAATGGCTTAATAACTCAAATTAGAGCTTATCTTTTTTAAATCATAATTCTCTATAAATAAATAATCATAGATAAAACTTAGCTCATCCTTTGGGATTACAAAGTATTTTTACACATATCACATTTGATGCAGATAATTATTATCTCCATTTTATAGATAAAAGAAACAAAGGCTCTATAAAGTCCTGACTTGTTAGATATATAATCAAGAAGCTTCCTATTCAGGGATGGTTTAAAGAAGAGGGCCAGAGATTGAAGCAAAATCAAAAAACCTGGGTTTGAGCAACTTATATATCTTAGGTGACTGACTTCCCCTCTCTATCTCTCAAGGTTCTCATCCATCAAGTAAAAAGGTTGGACTAGAATCTCAGTTCCTTTGCAGCTTTAAATTCTGTGAGTTCCTTTTAGTAGCCAAGGCCAAGTAAAGATTTAAACCCATCTGGCTCCAGGTCTAAGATTATTTGCATTACGTCAGACTGCTTTCCATGTAAATACATACGTGAGTCTGTGTGGATCTCTCCATAAGTCCTTTTCTATCACAACTTGAAGTTGCATAACCTGCCTCTCAGCTGAATTTAGGAGAAGTTACAAACCTAGAGTTGAACCAACAATGGCTGTCATTTTCTAAAAGAGAGATGAACTCTAGGAAAACATGACCTAGATACAAATTTTTAGTGTTAAATTTATTGTGAAGAGCGATTCTAATGATTTAGATAAGAGGTTAGATGCATTTCATACCTCAATCATTGGATTTATTCTCTTCCATAGCAGTAGTCCCCAAAGTCTTTGCTGTCTAATTGGATGGTTTTTTTTAACTATTCACTGATCTTTGGCCTCCAGAATAAAATATAAACTCCTTAACCTACCATCCAAGAAGCCTTTTACAGTCTGACTTCTAACTAAGCAACATAGCCTCATCTCACAATGATGTTCTTTCATTCTAGCCAAACTAAATTATTCATTGTTTACTCATCTCATTCTCTTTTCTTCTACCTCTGAGTGAGTCATCCCTCTTTTCTCTAATGCAATCCCTCCTGAAATCTCTTCCTTCAGGGCCCATATCATTTGCCATGTCAACCAGGAATCCTTGATTCCTCCTCCCTCCCCCCAATTCCTTCTTAATCTTCTAGCATACTTTTGTCTGAATCATGTTTTGTGTTCTTGTAACATTCCACCTTGTATCAAACTTATTTGTATATATGCTATAGAGCATAGGATTTAAAACTGGGACTCTGATCCAACCTCAACTTATAAATAAGAACTGAGACCCAGGAAGAGAGCATCTTCTGCCCAGGTCACATGAGCCTTAGTGACAGCTGGGATCTGAACCCAGGCCTTCTGCTGTCAATCCCCACCCTCTGGCAGCATCTCTTCTGACCCTCTTAATTTGTGAGCTCCTTGAGATCAGGGTCATATCTGTCGATGAATCCTGAAGCAACCCAGATGATGTGGAAAAAGTCAATGATTAATAAATATTTGCTATAATTCAGAAAATCACTCTTGAGGACAACAAGCAAAACCAGAATGATCCAAGTTTAGAAAGGTTTAGGAAAGACTTTTTTACTTCTAGCCACTTCTTCTGATGACAGATACCAGTTTCTGGACTGCTGATGGAGCTCTTTCAACAATAGAGGCAGTGTAGTAAGAGAACATCTCTCCTAATCTCCTTTCACAGATGAAGAAACTTGCACTAACTCCTATTTATTATGGTTTAAAGCAGAGATATCAAACTTGCAACCAGCAAAACTTTTTCCCAAGTGCACCCCAAACCAGATAAAACTATAATTGGGAAATGTGTGACAAAATTAATGCAGGAAAATGTAGATAATATTATTTTGTGGTTTTCTTAAATTAATATACAGCATACAGGGATCCATTTCTATATGAATTGTTTGTTTTGCTGAGGCAATTGAGGTTAAGTGACTTGTCCAGGGTCACACAGCTAGGAAGCATTAAGTGTCTGAGGTCAGATTTGAACTCAGGTCTTCCTGACTTCAGGGCTGGTGCTCTACCCACTGCACCACCTAAAGCTTAATAGCTTTTCTCTGGTGAAGTAATATGAGTGTTAAACTCCATTCTGCTGATGAGTAGAGTATGTCTAAGGTCATACAACTAATAAGAGACATCAAGTCAAGATTTTGGGAATAATAAAATCTTAGATCTGGAAGACTTCAGTATTATCCAGTTCTTGGCTGAAACATGGATCTTCTCTACAACTTGCTTCACAAGTAGTCATGCAGATTCTGTTTGAAGCTCTTTCTTGTAGAGAAATATGCTAATCATAACTATGGCATCCAGGCACCAGGTATGAAGTTCCTTCTGTGGGTAAATAAGAGAGCCAGGATTTGAACACAGATCTTCTGACTCAACATTCTCTGTCATACACCATGATGCTGCCTGGCTCTATAATTTTTCTTCTCATTATCTTTTGTTTTCATATTATAGTCTGGGGCATTTAATTACTTCCAGATCTTTTCAAGTGCTGTGATGTGGCTGGCTGACATCGGGATTCTCATGACTCCCTGATGTTTTCCCATTATCACCATCATTCATTAACTTGACTTTGTTCTGGTCAACTGTGAAATAAGCTTGTGGAGGAGAGACTTCATGAGAGAGCCACTCCTTGGATTAAAGATTCCCAGATTCCTTCCCTACTTTGCCGTCCACTGGTGCTAACAGCGCCCCACAGCTGTCATCTGTGTAAATGGAAGACATTCACAGAGGCCGTCCGCCAACCACCGGAGGCACAGACAGGTGGCATGATAAGGACTAAAGACTATCAGAGTGAGCTCGAGAGACCCGAGCTCACATCTAAACCTCATCCGTCCTCCCTGAAGGGCTCTCTGGGTCTAGGAGCAAGGCCCTTCTCTCTGAAGCTCGTTCTTCTCCTCTGTTATAGGGTGAAGGACATACTTATTATACCAGCTACTTCTCAGGGTTATTGTGAAGAATGTATTTTGTAAACCTGAAAGCACTGGAGAAAGAAAAGATAATGTTATTAGTCACCAAGGGCTCAAAGAATATCATCATGTTATAGTAGCTGTCAAGAAACATGACTTGTGAGAAGAAGGGATTGAAGCCATAGTTCTTGAAGAGAAAATTCTAGTTCAGAGGATCAAAGAGGACAAAAAATGATTTTTAGAGATCAACATGTGAAAAGCAGCAAGGTTAGGCAAAGACCCAATATAAGCGGAGGCACGAGGAAGAAGAAATGTCCCCAGCATGCAGCACCTTGGCAGTCTGGAACAAGAGTTCTCCTGAATGGGAGCTCGCACATATGTGGGCACACACACACACATGCCCAGCCCAGCCCAGCCTGAGCTCTGGTGGCCACCACTGTACCGTGGCATCCCTTCTATGAGAAGCAGAAAATTTCCTCCAGCCAGACAAATGACAACCACAGGAGAAACAAGCCATGTTTCATACCAGAAATGAAATGTTGTTGCCAAAATGAAATGTTCTTCCTGGTAGAATTGAGGCCTCGGGCCAGAGGACAGGGCAAACAAGGGAAAATTCCACAGATATTTGTGGAAACTAGTATTTTTTTTCAGCCTGCCAACATCAGTTTTCAGTGGGTTTCATAAAAGGTCTAAATGGCGTCTTCGTTGTCATCTCCACTGACAATCTTGCATATATATAACATGCTGGACAATTCAAGGAATGAGGGATAATACACAAGAGAGTTAGTTTTAATTAATTTTTAGGGGTAGGTTCCAACAGAACATAAATCCTATGTGACAGGGTGATTTTGGAGCCACAAAACAACTCACGTTACAGAATCCAAATGAGACTGCTTAGAAAATAGAATGTCAAAAACGGGAAGAACCTTTATCTACTCTGTCAGATTCTACAAAGAAGGAAACTGAGCCCCAACAAAGGAATATCTTTGCTCATCTATCATGTAAGTGGAAGAGCCCAAACTCAGACCCAGCTGCTGTCACTCCAGATTTGCCTCAGGATACACCTACACAGTAGATCCACTTACTGACCAGGTCACAGGAATGAGAAGTTGGCACAACCAGGATTTGAGATAAGTCTTCTGATTTTAAAAGGTATATCTATATTATACCATACTCTCCCTTATTTATCTCTGTGAAATGGTTCAATTCTTCATTGGAAAGAAATTTAGAGAATCAAACTGCCATTTGAGAACTACTCGGTGTCACTACTAATACACATATGATGCCAGTTTCTTTGAGCTCATAGACTAGGGAAGGAAATAGGATATGTATGTAAATAACTATGATGCACATAAGAATGGAAAAATTAAGAAAAGTTCAGCATAACATGAAGGTTCACAAGCAGAAAAGATTACTTCTAACTAGGTCATCAGGAAAGCTTCTACTAAGGAGATGACATTGGAACTAGGTCTTGAAGGACAGGAAGGATTTTAGCAAGTTATGTTGAGGCAATAAACCATTCCAAGTAAAGGAGGCAAGGACTTTCTCAGCTAAGACAGGCAAACAGAAAGGTTTTGAGGGGGTAGGAGAGTGGTGCAGGATTGGGAAGGCATACATTTAGGCAAAAATTGGGGGCATGTAAAGAAGGTTTCTTTTCTGAATATATTACCCTTCCCCTACCCAGTAAGCCTTCTCTTCAGATAAAAATTTTAAAAGGAAAAAATCACCAGAACTGTTATGGGTAGCATCTGACCATATAGAGTATTGCACACCACCCCATCTCTAAAGTGAAGGAAGAAAAAAGCATCTTCTTAATTCTTCTCCAGAGCCAAGCTTAATAATTATCTTTATGTTTCTTTTTAAAATGTTTTTTGTATTTACACTATCATAGTCACACATCTTATTCTCCTGATTCTGTTTACGTCACTGTATCATTTCATTAGTCTCCCTGTGCATCAACTTTGTTTCCATTTCTTTGCTTCCACAAAAGGTAATAGAGTCTGTGTGTCTGTCTCTCTGTCTTTTACTTCCATATGCCTAGGAGAAGGATCTCTCACACAATGGATATCAGCATTTTAGTCATCTTTTTATAAATCACAATTCTGTAATAATTCTTTAAGGGGATTTCATCTCACCATAAGAAAAATCATTTTAGCACCTGCCCAAAAGTCATATCTCCCAACTCTCAATTTAGTGAAATTCTATCCCTGAGTATCACTAAGCAGGAAGCTAAATATCGTTTATTGGGGATGTTTTGGAGGGGATGATAGATTGGATTAGATGTCCTCTAAGCCCTTTTCTGAACCATGTTCTTTGAGTAATAGGAAATTAAAATAAAAAATAGGATCGGAAAGCAAATTGTACAGGGTCTTAGATGTCTGCCCGAGAATTTGGGACTTTTATTTGTCAGACACAGTGTAGGAGCTCCGAGAGATGAGTTCTTCATCCATAAAATGAGGATGGCAATACTTGAACTATCTACTTCACAGTATGGGAGGAGGAAGGAAAAATACTTTGGAAACCTAGAAGATTAAGACTTAAATTTCTTAGACTTGGTCCTAGAAGAGGAGGCTGGGGAACATTCATCCAATAAATATTTAGTACCTTCAATAGCCACTGAGTTTATAACGATACAAAGAAAGGCAAAAGACCTCCCCAAGGAAATCACAGTCATCATGCAAAGAATTATGCATAGCCAAACTGTATACAAAATAAATTGGAAATAATCACAGATGGAAGACAGAATCAAGGGGAATCAGGAAGTGCTTCTTGTAGAAGCTGGGACTTGTGAGAAGCCAGAAGAACATTCCAGGCATGGGACATGGCCAGAGAAAATGCTAAGAATCAGGAGATGGAATGTCCTTTATGAGGATCAGCAAAGAGGTCCATGTCCCAGAATGGAGGACTATACTGGGGTGATGGAGAGGGAGAGAAGGTGTGGAAAAACTAGAAAAGCTGGGGTGGGGGCAGAGGACACAGACTTCATTTAGCTTTGAACACCAAACAGAATTTTACATTTGAGCCTAGAGGTAATAGGGAGCTCTTGAATTTATTTAGTAGGCAGAGATAATAGAAAAAGAGGTGCTCAGCCCTGTGCTTTAGGAAGAACACTTTAACAGCTGAGCAGAAAATGGACTGGAGTGGGGAGAGATTTAGGTCAGGACAACCCACCAGCAGGCCACGGCAATATTCTAGGCATGGAGTGGTAGGGGCCTGGGTCAAAGTGGTGACAATGTCAGAGGAAAGAAGGGAATAGATGGGAGAAATACTATGAAATTAAAATTGATCCCCTTCAGGGATCATCAGTTTTGTGAAAAACTCATATATCCTTTGGAAAGATACTACCCTCATGATATGATGGCACTTAAGACAGAGGACCTTGCAGATTAATCCACTGATCCTATTGAAGATCACAGTGTTACAGTGAACAGTACAAAACAAAAGTTCCCGAGTGCAGCATTCCTGCCACATCCCCAGATTAAAGTCATCTCATTGTGTTGACCAGTCGTGAGAAATAAGGACACTAGCCTGATAACATAAAGTCAAGGGAGCCTTCATGCACCAGCATCCCCTTCTGTCACAGTTGGGCATGATCAGGAATATCTTGCAATGTAAGAATCCCAGATCTGAATGTGAATTGGCAATGGGTAAAGATAGGGTCACTGTTGAAAGACTGCTGTGATTTAGTAACTGTACACTGGACAACAGTACCAACTTCGACTAGACAAGAGAAGCTGCAAGGAGAAAATGAACCAGAAAATAGAGGGCAAAATGAATGTTTACTTCCTTCTGGAGGATCTGGCAGGAAAGAAGTCTTTACAGATGTTTCTTCTCCAGAAGGTAACCCAAAAGTATCTATTGGATGGGTTCTGGAGCTCAATGACCTGAAGATGGAGACCATGGGGCTGGCCACAGCAGAAGCAATAGCCACATGAGCAGGCTCAAGTCTAGAGTTTCCTGGTTATTTGTTGATACTGTAATAATTGTAAAGGATACAGAATAGATAATCAGTAGAGTCTTTCTCTTTGTTGGGAGGAAACACACACACTGACTGTATCTTAGAGGTTTTGTATTTGCCTGTAAAGTAATATGGAAATGAACTCTCATGTTGTATTTTCCTTTTTTAAGTTTTCCCTCCTTCAGACATAAGGAAGATATCTTTCTTCTCTAAGGGATTAAAGTGGACAAAGGTGTTTTCAGAAGAAATGACAAAGACAGGGTTAGGCATTAGTATTGTATAGTGATTGACTCTGGTTTTCAAATAATTGTAAGCCTTCCTTGCAAAGAGGGATAGAATCTAGGGATCATGCAGAACAAGAGGTTACCAATAAATTGTTGCATTCAAACAAACAAACAGCAACAAAAATCTAAATAAAAATAAACCTCACAGCAAAGAATAGCAGCCCCTGTTCAAAAAAGAAGTTTGGGGTTTAAGAACATAGAGCTTGAAAAGGCATGTGATTGCTGCCTTCTAGACTCAGCATGCTGCTTAGGAATAAGAGAGATGGCTCAGGAGAAAGGATTAAGAGCTGAGTTAAGCCTCATCTCTCATACACACTAGCTGTGTGACCCCCTGGGATAAAGGGGATCTTCTCCCTTCAGAGTCCTGGGGGCAGCTTCTAGCCCTGTGCTGCTTTGACACATCTTATGATGCTCAGAGTTAACACTGGTGAAGCATTCTGAGGTTTACAGAAGACTGTTTACATTTATGTTTTCTCCTTGGATCCTCAGAGCTTCCTGAGGTTAAACAATGTTGTTTTTCCCTCATTTTACAGGTGAGAAAGCTGAGCCTTGGAGGAATGCATTGACCTGGTCAGGGTCATGGAGCTAATGAATAACAGAGCAAGCAGTAAAAGCCCAGGGCTTCCTTACCCCTGCCATGGTCCTCTGTTGCTTCCCAAATGAGCAAACCCAGAGGTTCCTGACCCTTCTTAGGCTGGGCTTCCTTGTCTGTGTGAACCTCTACATCAAGATTTGGATAGGGAGGAGGAGTGGCAGAGAGAGAAACCATGCAGACCTTTATTAGCCAGCCCTGAAAAATGTGGCAGCAAAACCCTTGGGAATGGAAAATATATTCTGAGTATTCAAGAGAAAGTTCAATGACTCTCTAACTCATTAAGAACAAGCTGGAACCAAACTATTTACCCTATACCACCTTCTTCTCCCCCGGATCAGTGAATTGAGACCAGAATTCCTTATTCATTACCGAACTTTTCTTTTCTTTCAAACACTTCTATGAAATAAGAAAGCAAACTTTTTTTTCTTATTTTTCCCCTAGCTTAATGTGGATGCAGAAAGAGAAGAAGGGGAAGAATTTGAGGACAATATGGATGTGTTTGATGATAGCAGTTCCAGTCCATCGGGTACCCTACGAAACTATCCATTAACCTGCAAAGTTGTCTATTCATACAAGGTTTGTACTTTTCACAAATACATGAGGTTGTGTAAAAGTGAGCACTTAATGCTATATCTCCATGTGACACTTTGAATGTTACATACTCCCAGCTGCCCAGTTAGTGCTGAGGCACCCATGTCTGTGGTGCGTCAGGAATCACCAAGTCTCAGAACCTGCAGAACCTTAGATGGTATTTCTTTATTCGGTCCCTTCCGGATGAATCTTTTCTTTGGCATCCCTAATATATGTCCTTCACTTCTCCTAGAAGATCTGCAGTGATGAGGAACTTACTTCTGATGACCAACCCCACTATTAGCTCCAATTTCTAGGAAGTGTTTTCCTTAAGTTAAATAAAGTCTTCCCTCTATGACCAAACAAAAGAAGACTAATCCCATGCCCTTTTGTATTTTTGAAAACAGTGAAAATGTCTTTCCTGAGCCTCCTACTCTCTGGGCTAAACATTCTTTTTGGTTCCTTGTACTGATTCTCAGACTTCTCATTCTAGGTACTCTTTTCCAGACTCACTCCAGTGTTTTTTCCTAAAATGTGTTGTTCTAATTTATTTATTCAACCTTATTTGGTTTGACAAGGATAGAGGTCTACTGGACCTAGAACTATAGCACCACAGATCATCAGAAGATGTAGGACTTTAAATGTAATTCAATTCATGAATCCTTTATTAAGCATCTTTTATATATAAGGAATCCTCTTTAGCACTGGGGATACTGAAATAGAAAGAATAGTCCCTACCTTGGGCAGATTGCATTCCACTTTGGAGATTCAACAGATTCACGGATCAGTAAAGGGTTAGGGTTAGTAGATTACTAAGTTTAATACTAATTAATAGTTAATACTAATAACTATTATGCAGAAAGCCTCGAGCTCTTATTCCCAGTAACTGTCTGTCCAGAGAGAATGTTAGGCCCAGGCAGGAACCTCAGTCAGCATCCGGGTCGAGTCACCCCTGGCTGAGATTCCCCCCCCCCATCCCCGTCAAGTGTTGCTTGTGCCACCAAGGGCGAGCCCAGTGCCTCACTTCAGTCACGTCCACATCTTGGTGACCCCTTTTCTTTTTGGAGGGGATGGCTCTCGGCAGAGATTCTGGAATGGTTTGCCTCTGCTTCGCCATCTCATTTTACTGAGGACCCGAGGCCTACAGGGTTAAGTGACTAATCTAGGGCCACACCGCTAGGGAGGTCTGAGGCTGGACGTACGGGTGGGCCTCCCCTGCTCTCTCATGCTGAGGCAGCCCCAGAAACAGAAATGCAGGGAAGACCAATCTCTCTTTGTATAGCCAAAATTGAAATTCTTTCCCCTCGTGCCCCTTTGCAAAGCCAAGGAGAAAGTACCAGCCCTGTGATGCCAGCCTCTCGTTTGTTTGGTAGCCGCCGCGCTGTTTCCTTGAGTGTTCTCTTCTCCCAGCTCAGCGTCTTCAGCTTGTTCAGGAAGCCCCGGGAGATCAGCCTCTGACTCCCAGCTCTGACCCTGCACAGGACTCTGAGCGGGCCCTTCAGGCACCTGCAAAGGGAGGCCTAAAAGTTGCATGCTGTTGCCCCAAGAGGGGCTAATGAGACCTCTGAACTGCCTTGGAGCCCTGCAGAAGGGGGGAGCACAGGTCTCGCTCCTCCCACTTCCCCTACCTAGATGCTGACCCTTCATGCCCAGCCATAGAGGGTTCTCCTCCTCTCCTGTATGGGGCTTCACAGCATCCGGGGGTATGGGGGTGCTCTGGTTTCGTTTCAAGAAGTTTGAGGGGAGAAGAGGATCTCGAAAAGCCAGTATTAGAACTGATCGCCCTTTACTATTTGGGGCTCTTAAGACAGGATCCCTTTGAAAGCTCCAACTGTCAACTTTTGTCCCCTCTTACTGTCTTGGTCCTGGAATGCAGCCAGTGCATAGTGGGGATTTTTTCAGCTAGAAGAAACCCCTTGCCCCAGCCAGTGGGGGCGAGGCACATAATAGTAAGGGGCTCAGGTCCTGCTCCAAACGAATGCCCTTTTGACTTTCCCAGTTATTGTTTTGCTTCAACACTCAGGGTGGAAGTAATTTGGTATGTTTTTTGCGCCTCTTAGCAGAGGACTCATGTAGCATTAAATACTGCCCAGAGTCACAAGCAAATACATCCTCATCCTTTCTTCTACCATGTCTCCTTCCTAACCCATTCTTCTTAAAGTAGCCTGTGAGTAAAATTCTCTCATAAAAGTAGTTTTCATCCAATCAGTGCTTCAGATCCTGCTTAGGTGTCTTTAAGATCGGGCTTCTGGACAAACATGCAGTTCTTAGATAACTGACAAGTTGATTATCTGTTGCCTTTTATCTCCTTTCCATTGAAAAATATCTAAGCTGGCTCCAGATTTTAATATCTTTGATAAAGAAAATAGTAGTACCTGAGCAATTACAACTTAGGCCCTTTGTGGGCAGTTCCACTGTCCCCAATATCACCCAGGACATGATTCAGTTCAGATTCAATTCAGATGTTGAGACAGAAACAGATGAAGACATATTCCTTGACCCCAGTGACCTCACAGTGTGCTACACATTCATGTACATATAGCCCCCATCCCATAGAAGGCTCCATAAGAACATGAGTTGCTGTCACAAGCGCATCAGGGAAGAACAAAAGGGGGATAATCTGGGGAAATTAAGGCAGGCTTCCTGCATAAGGAAGCATCTGAGCTGGGCTATAAAGGACAAATCCAGTGGGGGACAATGAAGAGCTCTTGCCAGTTCTGCAGCTGACCCTGAGTGGAGAAGCCCCACAGAGGGGCTTTGCAGCTGGCGATGCTGAAGGACCCCCAAAGTTTCTTGGAACTAGAATAACCTTACGCTTGAGGCCAACTGCCCTTTTCTTCTTTTGTTCCCTTATTAAAATAGCCCATTAGTGTCCTGGAAGGCATCACGGTCTAATGGAAAGGGCACAAGATGAAAAGTCAGGCAGCCAGGGCTGGCATGCTGCCTCTGCCAAGGTCATTAGCTGCGCAGCATCTGTGAAGGAGGGGGTTGAGCTGGAGGGCCTCTGGGGGCCTGAGGGCAGGGACGGGCCATGGTCCCGCCACTCTTCAGACTCTCCCCTGCCCCCAGATACAGCAACTCCCCCTCCCTGGTGTTCCCACATTCAGAGCAGCAGGGGAGGAGGGAACTTAGCCACTGATGAGGGGAAAGTTTTCCCCTTGGTGGAAAGCTGCCAGGAATTGATGAGTTGTTGCCTCCTGTGTTTTGAGGTAAGTGACGTTAAAAAGCCTGCCCAGGTTGAGTTTCTATTTCCATAATTGGGCAAACCTGTCATAACGCTGGTTTTTTCCTGTCCGTGGATCTGTGACCAAGTTGAGAGGGTGCCCCACAAACACTGCTCCCTGCAGAGTGCACACCCTGCGGCCAGGCTGAGGGAGTGCCCGTACAGACCCTTCGCGGCCCCCCCACCACTCTCCAGTCTCGTGGACTACTCTGCAGTCGATGACCCTCAGATCAAGGCCTTGTCTGAACCATCTTCACACTGGAGCACCTCACGCCACGTTCGCATGCCAGTCCCATCGTGCTCAGCATCGTCACATTGCCGTTCTTTGTTCAGTTACCTCCATGGTCCTGAGAGAAGCCATGCATTCATTTTTACGTTCACTTCCTCTTGTTCACGAATGTGAATCATTTCAGAATCCCTGGGAGAGGGCAGGGATGTCAGCCCTGTGGTGCCAACGAGGAAGCCGATTCACAGAGACCTTGAGGAAACTTGCTCATATCCAGAGCAAAGCTCCTGCCAAGGCCTCCGGCCTCCCATAGTGCCTCAGGAATGACCCATCCCACCACTTGTTTTCATTACAGTTTCACTTCATAAAACCCTTAGATCATTGAAGTTTCTGTACTTGAATTCTTTTCCAAAATCATTTTGCTCTGGCTTTTTTTCTTTTTGATGACCAGCCTACATCTGCTCTTTATCTAACCTTTTTAATTTTGTCCATGACCATCCTCCATTGCAGGCATCTCAGCCAGACGAGCTGACGATTGAGGAGCATGAGGTGTTAGAAGTGATTGAAGATGGAGATATGGAAGACTGGGTAAAGGTAGATTCCTTTGCTCATATAACCCTTTCTCGTGGCATTTTGAGGAGTTTGTTTGGGTTCTCACGAGGCCCCTGGCCTTCCTGTCTGTGAATGCGCCGCCCTCTTGTCCCTCTCTTCCACAGGCCCGAAACAAAGTTGGCCAAGTGGGTTATGTGCCCGAGAAGTACCTGCAGTTCCCGACGTCCAACAGCCTCCTGAGCATGCTGCAGTCCCTCGCCGCGCTAGACAACCGCTCTCACACGTCGAGCAATTCAACTGAGGCAGAACTTGTTTCCGGGAGCCTCAATGGAGATTCCAGTGGTAATAACTGATAGAACTCAGCAGGTCACGCTAGCAGCAGAAGTGTATGATAGACATGTGACTGTAGGGGGCCGAACACAATAGTAGGAGTTGATTGAGGTGTAGGTTCGGGGTGAATCATGGTCCCGGTGCTGAAGGGATATCTCACAGTGTGCCACATGAGGCCTGAGGGGAAAGATGGTCCTGGACCAGAGGGTCAAGAAGGTTCTGCAGATGGGATGGCCCTTCATTCAAAAGATGATCTAAACAGAGCGGGGGGAACTCCTGCAGCGTTACAGATGCAGAAGAGTCCGTTTAGAACCAGTGAAGGAAATGTTTGGCTCAGGACTCGGTGGTGTGGGAAAACAGAGATAAAAAACAATAAAAAAAAGGTTCTGCCCTCAGGAAGCTAGGGAGAAAAGCGCAGGGATGCGCACAGAGAACTTTCCTCCATCACATTGTTCAGCGTTCCTAAAACACACATTAGATAAATGAGCACTGTAGGTGGTGCCATCAGACATCATCTTATAATGTAGACTGATGCCCGAGGAGTTAGTGCCTCAAGACTCAGGAGTTACTTTATATTTCTCGTGATCAGTTCAAGAAGGGTGGGGCAATGATTGGCTGAAATGAGTTAGTGACATTATTGTAATATGACATTGATCTAGTTGTATCATCCAGAGTCTCCCTTTAAGCTTCAGGGTGTGTTTATTGCATAGGAGAAGTATGGCACAAAATATTGGGAAGGATTTGAGGGAGGGGTCAGTCATTTGGCCAGCAGTTTATTAAACTACCTGTGCATATGTTCTGCATTGATTAAATTAGTATAGGAATTGTTCGATATCCTGATTCAAAGAAGAGAAATCATTTACCCTGGAAAAGAGAAGAGTTAGAGGGAGCAGGCTTGATTTCTTCAAGTATTAAAAGGAGAGCTTGTTCTGACTGGCTACAAAGGGTAGGACAAGGATCAATTTAGTTTGTTCATTTATTCAATGATATTTAACAAATATTTATTAGATACTGGAGCTAGAGGTAGAAAGTAGGAAGCAAAGTTTATATAAACATATTCCCTGCCTTCATGAAACTTAGTCCGTTACAAGACACAAGACTTGACCTGCATTGTTTTGGTAATTCCAAAAATGTCTTCTCTCCTTTGGTAAGTCATGTCAGTCAAAGAGATCTAACTCAGTTTCAACTGATCAATGATGGACAGAAGCAGCTACACCCAAAGAAGGAAGACTGGGAAATGAATGTAAACTGCTTGCATTTTTGTTTTTCTTCCCAGGTTATTTATACCTTCTAAATCCAATTCTCTCTGTGCAACAAGAGAACTGTTCAGTTCTGCACACATATATTGTATCTAGGATATACTGTGACAATATTAACATATATAGGACTGCTTGCCATCTGGGGGAGGGGGTGGAGGGAGGAAGGGGAAAAATCAGAACAGAAGAGAGTGCAAGGGATAATGCTGTAAAAAAATTACCCTGGCATGGGTTCTGTCAATAAAAAGTTATTAAAAAAAAAAAAAGAGTCATGTCAGTGATTGGTTAGTTGTCCTATAGGCATCTGGGAAGGGGGGAAGGAGCCAGGAGCTCAGTTGGAAATGGCTTCAGCTACAATATTCTGTTTTTTGTCCTACAGTCTGTTTTGTTAAAGCACTTTATGACTATGAAGGTCAGACAGATGATGAACTATCCTTTCCTGAGGGAGCAATCATTCGCATCCTGAACAAGGAGAACCAAGACGATGATGGTTTCTGGGAAGGGGAATTCAATGGACGCATTGGCGTTTTCCCATCGGTGCTAGTGGAAGAACTTTCAGCCTCAGAAAATGGTGATACTCCATGGGTGAGAGAGATTCAGGTATGTAGAAGGAAAGGGGCAGGGAAGAAGTTCATTAACAATGACTCAAAGCAGTTTCATACATATTGTGCAAGTGTGATCTTCCCAACAATCTTAAGAAAACTAGTAATACCATTCACCATGATTTGTCAAAGGTCTCATAGCATAGCAAGTCCTGTCAGGATTTGAACCCAAGATTTACTCTAGTATCCTTCTCATCATATAGGTCAGCCATTTATTAAAACAGAAATACACCGTGTCTGAGATGCTCCATTATCTGATGCTTACTGACTACTCATTGAAAATGACTCTTCACTTCAGCTTTGGGCATTCTCTCTGGCTGGTCCCCATGCCTGGGAGTGCTCTCCTTCCTCCACTCCCTCTATTGACCTTTCTGACTTACTTTGAAGTCCTAACTAAAACTCCACCTCCTTCAGAAAGCCTTCCCCAGTCCCTCTTATATTCTGCATTTTCCTTCTTTTAGTTATTTCCTATTTTACCCAGTACTTAGCTTACTTTGCAACCTGTTTGTTTGTAGTCTAATGAGCAGATATGAAGTTTCCTTTAGGGCAGGGCCCATCTTCTGCCTCTTTTGAGATCCTTAGTGCCTAGCACAGTACCTGGCCCATAGTAATATTGATTAATTGATTCTGTATGCAGTCATGTGCAGGGTGCAAAAGATAAAGATAATGCAAACCCTAAAAAGCCCACATTGGAAACGTGCCCAAAGCATCTGTGGAATACCCATGTTAATGTTCTATTCTGTAGCACTTCGCAAGAATAATCTGTGGTTCATGCCCACAAGTGCCATGAGGACAGGCTTCTGAGGAAAGATTTTTCCCACCTCAGTCTTAGTGTTATCCAAGTCCCAGGAACAGTGCCTAAGGAAAGGAAAGTATCTTTGCAAAGTAAAGATGCTGGAAATCCTTGAAGGCCCTGGCGAGTTGTGGACATAGCTACCTCATCTTTGTGCATCTGCTGTCTGCCCTTACCAGATAAGGAAGCTGTCCCCAGAAGGAGCTCGGTACAAAAGGAATGTGCATCCCATAAAGCAGAAAGGGCTCAGTGAAAAAGTTTAGTCTCTTCACATCAAGTAATGGCCAAGAGAAAGAGCAGCGGATTTCAAACAAGTGGATCTGGCTCCAATGCCAGTTATACCAGCTGTTCTCAACCTTTGGGCCTCAGCATTTGGGGAGACTGTGAGGAATTATCTAGTGCAGGAGTGGTCAGCTCAGATTAAAAGATCCCTTGAGGCTACATAGTGACTTAGAACCACAAACTCACATTATCTGTGAGCATTTTTAATTTATTTTGTTAGATATCTCCCAGTTACATTTTAATCTGATTCCTTGATTTGATGCTTCTAATCTAGTCCAGCCTACTACTCTCCAGATGCTTAAGTGTTCTTCCAACCTGTGCCTGAAAACTCCTAGTCTCTGGATAAGTCTTAGTTCATTAGACCAGCCTCCACTTGTGTATGGTTCTAATTATCAGGAAGTTTTTCTGAACATCCAATTGAATTTTTTCTCTTTTCAGCATCTTCCCATTATTCTTAATTATGCCCTCTGGGCAAAGCAAGTCCCATGCTTTCAGATCCTTACAAAAAGTCATCACATCCAACCCTCACAAGGATTCTCTTCTCCAAGCTAAATGTCACCATTTTCTTCAGCCAATCTCATCATGACATCAAGGCCCTCCACCATCTAGTCACCATCACCTTTAGATTCTCTCTGGATTATCAGCATCCTTTTACAAAATGTGGGGCCAAGAAATGAGTATAGTGCTATCTATATACTCTGACTTAAAAAAGAGCATGAAAGGATTCTCACATCCTCATTTTGAATACCTTCTTTTAAAACAACCTAAAATCACATAATCTTTAGAATCATATTGCATTGTAGACTTATGTTGCCCACTAGAACCTCCAGACCTTTTTAAGATGAACTGCTGCTTAGCTGTACTTCTACCATCTTATATCTGTGAAGTTAATTCTTTGATGTCATGTCTGAGATTTGTCATTCATCCCTAGTATATTTTATCTTAATTGATTTGTTCCATTATTTTAGCCTGTTGAGATCTAATTTAATACTGATTTTCATCTAGTGTGTTAATTATCCCTCCCAGGTTTGCTTCCATCTTTGCCTTCCTCCAAGTCATTGATGAAAGTGTCCAATAACACATAAAGATTCCTTAAGTAGCCCATTAGAGACCTTATTCCTCATTGTCCATATCCCATTATGACTATCCTTTAGTTCTACTTCTTCACCCAGTTCTATTCCCACCTAATAGTATTTCACAAGTGTAATGGGCTGAGGCTTGAGTTGATGCACTGAGGTCCCAAGCACATGAGGCTAAATAGTAATTGTACCATACTCTATTAATATATAAGCTTGGAGAAAGAATGGCCCCCGCCCACTCTTTGTGCAAGTCCTGATGTGTTGTATAGGAAATGACGATTCAGCACTCACTTGCTCTGCTAGCTCTTTTGTCATTGCAATGACTTTTCTGTTTGTTTTCTCTTCTTCTTTTTGCTTTTTGCTTTTGCTGTGGCAGTTGGGGTGAAGTGACTTGCCCATGGTCACACAACCGGGAATTGTTAAGTGTCTGAGGCTGGATTTGAACTCAGGTCCTCTCCTCCCCTTCCTTTTTCACTCCCCTGCCTCCACCCACCAGAATCGTCATTTCCTATACAACACATCAGGACTTGCACAAAGAGTGGGCGGGGGCCATTCTTTCTCCAAGCTTATATATTAATAGAGTATGGTACAATTACTATTTAGCCTCATGTGCTTGGGACCTCAGTGCATCAACTCAAGCCTCAGCCCATTTACACACAAGGATAGCATAAAAGACTCTGGAAATCTCATCTACAAAATGCCTACATTGTATGGCATTAAAAAATCTTCTAGTTTCTTTCTGGCTCTGAATCCTATGGCCTGTCCATATTGTGTTTTGCTTTTCAAAAAAAGCTTACAGAGAGTGTATTTTAAAATGTTTACTAGGGCCTACTAAGGCCAGGCCATGTACTTCATAATTCATGCCTTCTTAGAGTTTATAGTCTAATAGGAAGAGATACAAGATATTCATAGAGTCCAGAGTACACTAGGATAGAGCCAAAGTATTTGTCTCAGGCAGAAGTAAAGGGATGCACATGGAGGATTGGATTAATATCAAAAGAAGCTCCCTGACATATAGAGCTATCCCTATTTGGAATGACCTGTAAAGGGCTGAAACTCTTGAATTGATGCACTGAGGTCGGACAACCGAGCACTTAAGACTAATTACCGATTGGACAATACTCTATTAGCTTATGCTTGGAAAATGGCCCTTCCCACTATTCTGTGCTGGCTCAATAATTGGTGTAAACAGAGAACTGTAGGAGGGACTAGGGGGTGGAGTAATCAGAATCACTTTTGGGCGGGAGACGAAGAGGAGAGGTTGTAGAGATCCTGCGTCCATCCAATTCACTTTTATCCCTAAAGTCCAAGAATAAAAACCAAGGACTTTTGCTTATCCTGACTCTGGCTGATTCTAAGGTACCCAGAGTGCTAACTCAGTCTTCACAAGGACCCATTCCTCACAAGGTCATAGAAGGTCCTCAAGGAGAAAAGTGGAGCACTATTTGTCTGGTGTGTTGTCTAGGGAACCCTTTTTAGGGATAGGTTGAATGAGATTCTGGAATTCTGTGGTTCTGTGACAGGTCCCAGAAAAGAACTCCATGACCTTGAGAAAGGGAGATCTTTTGGAGGTGTAATAATCAGGGAAGACATTGTAGAAGGAGAAATACAATCTTTGAGTGAACCTACAAATTTAAAAAAAAAAAAAAAAAAAAAAAAAGAATCCACAGAGCGATAAAAATAACCACTCTGATTTGGGCTTCAAAAGTTGTTTCTTCATCATTTTATGGGTGAAGAAACTGAGGTTCAGATATGAAAATTGCCAATGATCACACAGTTTGGATTTCTAGAGATAAGGATAAGAATTTTCTGAACCTGGCAAACAGCCTCCATAAAATGCACTAATTGGAAGAGCAGATCAAGATATGGAAACAGCTAGTTACCCAGTTTGGCTAGGTGGAAGAGAATGTAAAAAGAATAAGGTTGGCACCAGATGGTATGAAGTCTTAAATGCCAGGCTGAGAAGTTTGTATCATATCTTAGAGACAATAGTAAATGACATTTGTGAGAAAAATCAAATTTTTGAGGAAGAGCATGACATTGTGAGACATTGAACATTAGGAAGCTTATTCCGTCACCACATGAAGAACAGATTGGTACATTTAGGAGGCTGTTTCAATAGTCTTGGTCAGTGAATGGATGGTTGCTGAGTACTGCTGGGACCTTAAAACACTAAACCCATTTCATCTGCCTAGATGTCCCATAAGTTTGTAGCCTGGACCCTCTTTTCTCCCATTTCTACAGATTCTCTCAATATCTCATCTGCTCCCATAGGTTTAATTTTCACCTCAACACAGATGACTTCTAGTTCTATCAATCTCTTCAATCCTAGTCTTCTAGATCACAGAATAGAAAATTTCGATTACATCAAATTAAAAAGCCTTTGTACAAATAAAACTAATGCAAACAAGATTAGAAGGGAAGCAACAAACTGGGAAAACATTTTCACAGTTAAAGGTTCTGATAAAGGCCTCATTTCCAAAATATATAGAGAACTGACTCAAATTTATAAGAAATCAAGCCATTCTCCAATTGATAAATGGTCAAAGGATATGAACAGACAATTTTCAGAGGATGAGATTGAAACTATTACCACTTATATGAAAGAGTGTTCCAAATCATTATTGATCAGAGAAATGCAAATTAAGACAACTCTGAGATACCACTACACACCTGTCAGATTGGCTAAGATGACAGGAAAAAATAATGATGAATGTTGGAGGGGATGCGGGAAAACTGGGACACTAATGCATTGTTGGTGGAGTTGTGAACGAATCCAACCATTCTGGAGAGCAATCTGGAATTATGCCCAAAAAATTATCAAATTGTGCATACCCTTTGATCCAGCAGTGTTTCTATTGGGCTTATATCCCAAAGAAATACTAAAGAAGGGAAAGGGACCTGTATGTGCCAAAATGTTTGTAGCAGCCCTGTTTGTAGTGGCTAGAAACTGGAAAATGAATGGATGCCCATCAATTGGAGAATGGCTGGGTAAATTGTGGTATATGAATGTTATAGAATATTATTGTTCTGTAAGAAATGACCAGCAGGATGAATACAGAGAGGACTGGCGAGACTTACATGAGCTGATGCTAAGTGAAATGAGCAGAACCAGGAGATCATTATACACTTCGACAACGATATTGTATGAGGACATATTTTGATGGAAGTGGATTTCTTTGACAAAGAGACCTGAGTTTCAATTGATAAATGACGGACAAAAGCAGCTACACCCAAAGAAAGAACACTGGGAAACGAATGTAAACTATCTGCATTTTTGTTTTTCTTCCCGGATTATTTATACCTTCTGAATCCAATTCTCCCTACGCAACAAGAGAACTGTTCGGTTCTGCAAACATATATTGTATCTAGGATATACTGCAACATATCCAACATATAAAGGACTGCTTGCCATCTAGGGGAGGGGGTGGAGGGAGGGAGGGGAAAAAAAAATCGGAACAGAAACGAGTGTCAATTTAATGTAATTATTAAATAAAAAATTAAAAAAAAAAATCCTACTCTTCTAAACTCCAGGCTCACATCATTAATTGCTTCTTAGACATCTCTCATTATATGTAAATAAATTTCTCTCTTACCTTAAATATATCCTTCCTCTTGACTTTACTTTTGCTCTTGAAGGCACCACCATCCTTCTCCCTATAATCCAAGAATATAACCCCATAGGTTTTTTTTGATCCTTCCCTTTTACTAATACTTGCCCCATATCCAATTAGTTGTCAAGTCTTTTCAGTTCTACTTCCCTGATATTTTTTTAAATCAATCTCTTCTCTCTACTTACATGTCTACTACCTTAGTTGAAGTCATGCCTCCCTTCCTGTTGCAGTATATCCTAGATACAATATATGTTTGCAGAACCGAACAGTTCTCTTGTTGCACAGGGAGAATTGGATTCAGAAGGTAAAAATAACCCGGGAAGAAAAACAAAAATGCAGATAGTTCACATTCGTTTCCCAGTGTTCTTTCTTTGGGTGTAGCTGTTTCTGTCCATCATTTATCAGTTGAAACTGAGTTAGGTCTCTTTGTCAAAGAAATCCACTTCCATCAGAATACATCCTCATACAGTATTGTTGTTGAGGTATATAAGGATCTCCTGGTTCTGCTCATTTCACTCAGCATCAGTTCATGTAAGTCTCTCCAAGCCTCTATGTATTCATCTTGCTGGTCATTCCTTATAGAACAATAATATTCCATAACATTCATATACCACAATTTACTCAGCCATTCTCCAGTTGATGGGCATCCATTCAGTTTCCAGCTTCTAGCCACTACAAACAGGGCTGCCACAAACATTTTGGCACATACAGGTCCCTTTCCTTTCTTTAGTATCTCTTTGGGATATAAGCCCAATAGAAACATTCATGCCTCCCTTCCCAATTGGCCACCTACCTTCAAGCCCCCTTAGTTCTTCATTCTCTATACAGCTGTCAGAATAATTTTCCTAAAGCATAGGTCTGGCTATATCAATTTCCTGTGCTTATTCCACATATGGCATTAGGCAGGTTCTGTCCCTTCTCTGCTCTGCCTTTCCCCTGGGCTTATTGGGGAGAACTGGTGTGATTCTGATTGTGATACTGACTGGAACAATATATGGCACTGCTGTCACAGAATAGTCATCCTGAGCTAAGCATAACCACAAGACACTGTCTCTCCTTGACTTGGTTTGGTTTATCCTCAGCCCAGAGTTTATTCCAGAGAAATTTCAAAAAGAAAACATAGGTATAACCCATATCTAGATTTCTTCAAATATGGGTAATCTCCAGCTCCTCTGCAAACATTCAGTGTAACAATTGCATTTTGCTTGGACAGTCTTTATTTTATCCCACAAAAAATATGGCGATTCAAAGGACTTAGAAGTGCCTAAGCAGGCATCCTCAGTGGTGCTAGGACTCCCATGGAACACTGTACAGGATGCATATCCTCTACCTACTTTTTGGAGCTACCAGGCATCAACCTATTTCCTATCAGACCTGCTCTGTACTAAGAGGGATGCACAGGGATTGGAGAGGATCCACATATGTTGCCTCCCACCACTCTTTAGAAATTTAGGTACATAGAATTTATAGGTGATACTCTTTTTTTCTCCAAGGCTAAATGCTTTTCAGGAGTTCTCTGAGCAATCCTCTTCTTTCTTGAGAAGGAATTTATGATTTTTCCAACTTGTGGCCATCCATCAGGCAAACTCCAAGGCTGGCAGTGACCAGAACTTTCCTCTTCTCTGACTAAAAGGCTGGATTCTGGGATCTTGCCACCCAAGAGATGGATATCTCCTCCTATCCCACCTCTACATGTCAGGTTATCGTTCAGGAATATCCTTTGTGAGCCACTTTTACAAGCCAAGTGGGCATGTTAGTCTTTTGTGAATGCCTCTGCAGGAAATTAATGAGTGAATTCCTCATCAGCAGGGTCACCTCTTTAGCAGAGAAAGTCAACTCTTAGGATCTCTCCCCTCCTGTGAACTCTTCTACCCAAAGGCAGCCATTGCCATTCATGAGGGGAGATGAGACTGAGAAAGCCACAGAAATCCCTTCTTCTTTCCCTTGGCTCCCCAGGATCAAGGTCTCTTGCATGGTTAGTCAAAATACATTGCAGTACATGCATGTGCAGCTATATATTCACCACAAATTTACCACAAAGTAGTTTCAAGCACTCTGCTAATGGGCCGCAGCCAGCCAGTAAGCAGTGAAATCAGCACTGCTGAGCTCCGGAGGCCCAGCTACACGCCCTCATGGCCACGGACTCTTGCTGACTTGCAGTGGGTACTGCAATGGTCGCAGAGGAAAGGTACAAATGTTGGCTGCATATGTCATCTCTGGGGAACACAGGCAGCCAGTCCTCCCTCTTCCTGTCATGCATGGGCAACATGTAGTAGAAAGAACACAACTGGAAGACAAGACCCGGAGTTTAAATATTAGCTCTTACACTCACCATGGAGCTGTAACAGGCAAGTCCCTTGCCTTGGCAGTCCCATCTGTGTTTCCTTATCTCTCAGTTCTCCACTGGATTTATGATCTCATGGGTGTGAGTGTCTCCCCCAGATATTCTTACCCGTCCCTCCATGATGTCCCTCCCAGGACTGTTGTTTCTTCATCTGTGAAATGATAATAACAAAGCTGATACTGTCACAGCATTGTTGTGAGGAGAAAGTGCTTTATAAACCATAAAATGCAAGAGAAATGTGAGCACTTATTATTCCTGAGGCTCATTAAATGTACAGTGAGAATAAGCTGCTCTTTCACCAAATGGAAAGGTTAGAATTGCTCATGGATTTTTCCATTCTTTATGTCAACTTGAATTTGGATTTTAAAAAGGCAGCAGGATGTTTGAGAAAGAACTGGTCTTGGGTTCAGTAGATCTAGGTTGGAGAGCAAGCTCTACCAGTGAGGACTGGCCACCGCAGAACAAGACCCTTGGTCTCATGGCCTCTCAGTCTTTCCCTCTGCTAAGTGGGTCACAGTCCTCATCCTCTGCTCTCTCCCTGCCTTCATGATGTGTGTGTGGCCACATGCTGCTCTATGACCGTTGTCATTATTTCCATGTTGGTCACTTTAGACCCTGTCACCACTCAGTATTTGGGGGTTTGCAAAGGGTTCATGAATATGTTTATTCCATTCAGATTATCATTACCTAGCTGATTAGAAGGCTTTTAAAGACTCAGTCTGCCCACTGGTAGTTGTATCTCCATGAGCCCAGGCCCCTGGCTGCTCAGCCTCTTTCACTGAAGTGGCCGAGCGGCCAGGCGCCCTGTGTACGGCACTCGGCCGGTGATCCCCTTGAAGGGAAGAAGGGCAGATGCCATTATTCTCCTCCTTCAGATGAGGAAGCTGATGTCCAGGAAAGGAAGTGGCTTGTTACAGGTTCATCACAGTAAGAGTCAGGGCTCAGATTCAGCCTCCACATCTAGCACTCTTCTTGCTCCATGGAACTGCCTTAGAAATTATTTTCAAGTTACTGTCTCTGTGAGTTGGAATCAGAAGGCTGCAGAAGTGACCAACAAAAGGCAAGGGTCACAAGTCCTCAGCGGTCTAGATCAAGCCTTCTCATGACTGTTCCATTTGCTTCAAACTAGGGGAATCTAATAAAAAGCTCTCTCCTGTAGGAAGAGGTGCCATGTAGTTAAACTCATTGAGGCCATTTCCTTCTCGTTGCTGTATGTACCCAGCATGTAGCATTGTCATTCCAACATACTGGGCAGCTGGTGTAGTCCAGAGAAAGCCGGTTGGGTGACATTGGGCAAGTCACCTAAACTTTTTTTTTAATAGCTTTTTATTTACAAGTTATATGCATGGGTAATTTTACAGCATTGACAATTGCAAAATCTTTTGTTCCAACTTTTCCCCTCTTTCCCCCCACCCCTTCCCCCAGATAGCAGGTAAACATATTACAGGATAGCAGGTAATAATACATGTTAAATATGTTAAAGTATAAATTAAATACAATATATGTATCCATGTCCAAACAGTTATTTTGCTGTACAAAAAGAATCGGACTTTGAAATAGTGTACAATTAGCCTATGAAGGAAATCAAAAATGCAGTCGGACAAAAATAGAGGGATTGGGAATTCTGTGAAGCTGGTTCTATTCATTACTGCTCTATTGGAACTAATTTGGTTCATCTCATTGTTGAAGAGGGCCATATTCAGCAGAATTGATCATCATATAATGTTGTTGAAGTCTATAATGATCTCCTGGTCCTGCTCATTTCACTCAGCATCAATTCCTGTAAGTCTCTCCAAACCTCTCTGAAATCATCCTGCTGGTCATTTCTTATAGAACAATAATATCCCATAACATTCATATACCACAATTTATTCAGCCCTTCTCCAGTTGATGGGCATCCACTCAGTTTCCAGTTTCTGGCCACTACAAAGAGGGCTGCCGCAAACATTTTTAAAATCTTTTAAAAATCTCTTTGGGATATAAGCCCAGTAGTAAAACTGCTAGATCAAAGGGTATACACAATTTTATAATTTTTTGAGCATAGTTCCAAATTGCTCTCCAGAATGACTGGATGTATTCACAACTCCACCAACAATGTATCAGTGTCCGTTTTCCCACATCCCCTCCAACATTCCACATTATCTTTCCCTGTCATTCTAGCCAATCTGACAGGTGTGTAGTGGTATCTCAGAGTTGTCTTAATTTGCATTTCTCTATTAATGACTTGGAGCATCTTTTCGTATGGCTAGAAATAGTTTCCATTTCTTTGTCTGAGAATTGTCTGTTCATATCCTTTGACCATTTATCAATTGGAGAAATTAGAGTCAATTCTCTATATATTTTGGAAATGAGGCCTTTATCAGAACCTTTGAGTGTAAAACTGTTTTACCAGTTTATTGCTTCCTTATAATTTTGTTTGCATTAGTTTTGTTTGTACAAAAACTTTTCAATTTGATATAATCAAAATTTTTTATTTTGTGATCAATAATGATCTCTAGTTCTTCTTTGGTCATAAATTCCTTCCTCTTCCACAGATCTGAGAGGTAAACTATGCTATGTTCTTCTAATTTATTTATAATTTCATTCTTTATGCCTAGGTCATGAACCTATTTAGACCTTATCTTGGTATATGATGTTAAGTGTGGGTCAATGTCTAATTTCTGCCATACTAATTTCCAATTTCCCCAGCAATTTTTGTCAAACAGTGAGTTCTTATCCCAAAAGCTGGGATCTTTGGATTTGTCAAACACTAGATTATTAAAATTACTGTTTTGTCCTTTGAACCTAACCTATTCCACTGATCAACTAGTCTATTTCTTAGTCAATACCAAATGGTTTTGGTAACCACTGCTTTATAATATTATTTTAGATCTGGTACAGCTAGTCACCTAAACTCTTAATGCTGCCGGTAACTCGCTAAGACTGTAAATTGCATAGTACCAACTGATCTGTGTGAGTAGAGGGAATTTCCCCATTAGGAGTTCCCTATATCAATGATATCATAGATTCAGTCCAAAAAAATTTGTTGTATCAAATCAAATTGATCATGAGATTTGAAGTTAGAAGGAGCTCTAACCATCATCTAATTGAACATCCTCAATTTATAGTTGAAGAAACAGAATCTGAGAAGGAAAATGACATGACCAGTATCATACAGGCTGTGAAAGGGTCCCCTGAACCTGTCTTTTTTTAGTTGCTGTTTTTTCCAGAAACTCTGGGCCCAGAGCATGATAGAAGGCCCTGAGCACTCAGGGCATTCCCTGTTTGTCCTGGGCAGGCAAGATGGGCACCAGGCACTCTATACCAGGCTGTGATCTTGCTTTTGTAGAGAAGCCGACTCTCTAATCTTCAGTCTAGCAGTTCCCAAGGGAAAGAATTGCACCTTGTTCTTCCCCTTCAGGAGGGTTTACTGTACCTTTCCCCTCCCATGCCATGCCTCTCCTGTTTTATCCTGCTTTTAGTGCAAATTTCTCTGGGGATTGTGAACTCTTTGGGTTCCACATGCATTTTCACTTCTTATAATGAGCCCAGTTTTCACATAAATCTTGTGGCTTGATTTTCTACTGACAGGTATAAGTACCAAAGTTCAGTTCCCCATCCCCGGCCGCCACCTCACTCTACAGAAGGTGTGAGAGTGTGTTAGCAAAGCCACTACACTGATGTTCCTTCCTATCAATCATCACTGACCCTTTAACCACTTCTCCATTTCTTCACAGATCTCTCCCTCCCCCAAGCCACACAATTCTCTGCCTCCACTGCCTCTCTACGACCAGCCACCCAGCAGCCCTTCTCCCAGCCCTGACAAGAGGAACTCGAGGTACTTCCCCAGGTCTCCATCCATGAACGGTGAGGCTCCAGGGATACTTTGCTTCTTCTCTTATCCATCTGTACCCATTAGCACACCCATGATTCTGGTTTTTTCCCGCAGAAAACAGCTTCAGCTCTGATTCTCCAGGGTTCTCTCAGCCCCCAAGACACACACCGGAGGCCTCCTATGGTAAACTGCGACCTGTAAGTATCCAGGCCCTGTTTTGGGGGTGTTTGGCTCTCCCAGGTTAGAAGGTATAAGCCCCTGATTTCTGGTTCCAGTGCTCTGGAGCTGGTTACTCGACTGATCATGGTGCTAGGCTTGCTTGATCCTCAGCTTCCTCATCTATAAAATGAACATCAGCCTGCTTCTGACCTCAGCTAACTGGGACCATCAGCTTTAAAGATGAAAAGATCTTAGGGTGGCCTATCTAGTCTTTAATCCCTTCTTTTTACAGATGGGGAAGCCTAGAGAGCAAGGATAGTTTGTCCAAGGCCATCCCAGGCAGCGTCTCTGACTCTTAGTCCAGTGCTCTTTCTCCTAAGTCTTTGAAGCTTCACTTTTTTTTTTACCTATAAAGTTAAAATAATAATAACTTCTACCTCCCAAGGCTTTTCTGATGAGAGTGTTTTAGTTCAGTAGAAACAGAGCTAATTGCTTTATCACTTATTCTTCCTCTGTAAATGTTTTGCTAAAGTCCGAGATTGATATCATTTCAAGACCATGAGATATGGAAAAAGGCTTTAGCCTTGGAGTCACAAAGGTTATGCTCTTCCGATCTCTTTCCCTCTCTGAGTTTTCTTTCTTTCTTTCTCCCTTCAATTGAAGCCCTACTCAGTTCTCTGCCCTCTGCCTTTCTCACCATTTTGCTTATCATTACTCCATTAGTCTCAACTACCATTTCTCCCCAGGAGTTCAAATCTACATGTAGGTCAAGCCCCACACTATCCTCTGAGGGCCAGTCCTGTCTCTGACTGCATCAGAATTGGAAGGGAGGAGGATGTGTCCAGAGCAAGAACTGGGTATCTTATGGTACTTGATCTTCACCATATCTGCCAACTGCTCAAAAATAGTGTCTGTTTATGATATCCCCATTTCTGATATCAGTGTTTTTAACCCAGTCACACTTTTTTGTTTCTTTTTTTCCAAGTTCTCTCTCATATCAATGCATTCAAATCTTCCAAGGTTTTCTGAAACCATCCCCTTCATTGTGTCTTACAACACAATAGTATTCCATCACATTCCTGTACCATAACTTGTCCAGTTATTCCCTCAATTGATGGGCATCCCCTCAGTTTCCAATTCTTTGCCACTGCAAATATTTTTGAATATGAGTCCTTTCTTCCCTTTATAAAAGCGTTGTTCCTGGGGAAAGGGTATTCACATTTAATTACTTTTTGAGTACAATTGCTAATTGTTTTCAAGAATAATTTAGTTGATAGTTCTACCATGAGTCCCTTAATGTACACATTTTTCTGCAGCCCCATCACATTTGTCATTTTTCTTTTTTGTTCTTTTAGCCAATGTGATAGGTGTGAAGTGGTACCCCTCAGATTTTACTTTGCATTTCTCTTAATTATGAGTGATTTAGAGCTTTTGTCATATGGCTGTTTATAACTCTCTGAAAAGTGCCCATTCTCCTCTTATAACTATTTATCACTTGGGGGAATGGCTTTTATTCTTATAAGTTAGAAATGAAACCTTTATCAGAGAAACTTACTGCAAAGATTTTTTTCCCCATTTACCTGCTTTTCTTTTCATTGTAACCACATTGCTTTGCCAATCACCCTTGACATCCCTCTCCTTTATTCATTTCTCGAGCCTTATCAGTTTTTATCTTGTAATACCTTGAAACCACCTCCTCCTCCATCTCTTCATCTCCTTCCTCAGAGGCTACCCATGCCTCTCCTCCAACTCACTGACCCTCGCAGCTCTTTACCTGCACCCTCTGCTTCCAGGCTCTCCCCATGTTTCTTTCTAGCCTTTGGGGCCAGAGTCACATTCCTATATTGCAATTCCATTTCTTCCCATTGAGCAGAAACTCACTATATTTTCCCCCCACATACACGCTTACAGCCTAGAAAAAAAAAAGCCAGATTGCAAAGCCCAGCATTTGAAACCCTCCACAATCTGGTCTCAATCTTCCCTTTCTCCCTTTTTCTTACAACACTCTAATTTGATTCTGCTCCTCAGTTTCTTTATCTGCAACATGGGTTGCCTCATGTTGAGCAGAAGGATGGATGGACTGATAGGTCTCTAAATACAACTATTATATCCTCCGAGTCCCCTCACCTTTCTGGACTGATGTCCCCTTTTGTAAAATGGGAATAACAGCATTGGTTCTAGCTATCTCAGAGCTGTCACAAGGAGTGTGTTCCACGTCCAAGCACTATCATCATTGACTTCCACTATCAAAGCTTCCCAAAAGCCTCCCTTGGTCTCTTAGCGATAATAATGACGGAGGTCAGGATTACCTGATCCTACAACATCCATGAGGCATCAGAAGTATCCCTGTGGTCCTTTATTTTCAGAGAAGACCAGGACGAATCCCTAGGTCAGGGTCAGAGTGCGGTGTATGGCTGTGGCTGGTCAGACCAATAAGAGGTGCCCACAAAACGGGCACAAACAGTCCATATGGGACTTCTGGAGGGGCATGGGCTCTCGCTCTCACAGTTTTCTTGAGCTACTGTGGTTCTTTGCTCACAGAGCACAGCCCTCTGGTGTGGGCCCTAGGCCAGGGTCTCCCATGGTCCATGTCAGCTCCAAAGTTCTCCAAAAAGACCTTGAGTAAAAGTATTAATATACCCATTTTACAGAGGAGGAATCAGGGACTCAACAACAGAGTGAGGGTCCAAGGCAGATTTCACTCTTTCCTGGGTCCGGATTGGTCCCTGTTCCATCACCCCGCCTGCAAAGGCACAGGCTCTAAGGGCCCTCACAGGCACCAGCTTGCCCAGCCTCTGCACTGGTAGACAAGGAGCCCGTTTCAGTGCAGCGCTCCCCATACTGAAGGCTCTGAGGATGCCCCCTCCCGGCCCCCGCGGTGTGGGCATTTGACCATCCCTGGTGGGAGCTTTCTGCCTAGCACTGGGCTTCTAGGCACTCGGCCTTTGCCCCCTCCAGGTCCCCTTCTGCAAGTGCGCAGAGAAGGAAGGTCGATAAGTGCCCGCTCCCCGACTCCCTGGGCACAGTGCCACTCTCGAGGGAGCCCCGCATACCCACGTGTAGTTCTCCCCCCAGGTCCGGGCTGCGCCCCCCCCTCCCACTCAGAGCCACCGCCGGCCCGCAGAGAAGATGGAGGACGTGGAGATCACGCTGGTGTGACGCCGGGACTCGGGGAGCGCGCGGCCCGCCCCGCCCAGTTTGGCACCTTTGTATGAAGATGACTCGAGTAAGGAGCAGGAACCAGGGAGGACTCCGTGCGGCAGCGGCCTGCCCTCCACCTCCCCCCGTGCCTTTGCTTGTCGTTCTGAGTCATCTCCTTCCAGAGCACAAGCCCGGAGGGGCCGTGGCCCCGGCCAGGCAGGCCCACCCGAGCCCGGGGCAGGCTCTTGGCCACTTGTGTGGCCCGCCCCAGCCCCCTCCCCTCACACGTTAGTACAGTATATTACTGTGGCCATAGGAATGTGTTAGGAACTCGCCCAGAGCCCGGAGCACCGTCCCCGGTGGGATGAGTGAAGCGGAATCAGGTCCTCCAGCCTCAGAAGAGGGACAGAAGCACAGGGTTCAGGACAGGCAGGCCGGTTCCTATTCCCAGGCCCCGGCGCCCTCGGGGTCCCTCTTCCTGCCACTCGTCCAGTCGTCACAGTCCGCCCTCCCACCCCACCAGCCCCACCCCCAGCTGGGGAGGGGCCAGGACACTTCAGATCCAGAAGACCTCATCTCCATAGGAAGGCCCACTTCCTCCAACGAGTATTTTGCCTCGTGTGTGTTTCAGCACCCACCCCAGCCCAGTCAGCCCTGTGGACTTCCCAGGAGCTGCATCCCAGCCACAAGCCAGCCTCGTCATTGGTGACCTGGGAGGGTCCAAGTTCAGGGGACGAAGTGTTCTTTCCCACTTGACTCATGGGCCCAGGTGAAGGAAGCCCAGCAGCCCCTGGTTCACAGCCATGAGTCCAGGGACATCGGCCCCCCTGTGGCCTTGGGGCAGCAGCACAAGCCTCTGCCTCCTCACGTCTCATCAGGGTCCAGAAGGGTTTTGCCGGGCCGGGCGCCTGCGGTAAAAAGAGACTTTGCCATTTGGCCTCGTTTCGGGGCTTGGCCCAAACATAAACCGATGATTCCGTGAAGAATCCCACCCACTCCCTGTTAAAGGGAGAAACTGTGGCTTCACTAGCGATATTCTGGGAGAAACAGCTCCCAGGTATTTAAGGAAAACTATTTTTGTCTGCATGATTGGGTAGGAAGTTTTTCCACCTAAACCAGAAAATAGAGAATTGATGGCTTAGCTTAAAAGGGCTGTATTGGGAGGTTGCTTTGCTTTTACTGTTTTATTTTTAAAGAAATCAATATTACATTTAGATGACATTATCTGAACTTTGCACACATTACTTCAAAGAGTCTGACCTCAGAAAAAGATCTCTGAAGCAGAGAGTGCTTTCCAGTCCCCTTGACCAAAAGCCACATCCAAGGAAACGTTTCCTGGATTGCTCCGTTTCATCAATAACAAGGACTTGTATGAATCTCTTCCATATTTTTTGTTCTTTCGCACCTCTTAACCTGTTGATCTGTTTGAGGTCTTTTTATGTGTTTATCAAACTTATTCTTAAGTTTAAAAAAGTGTTTTTTTTAAGATTTAAAGTTTGCAGAAATGTTAAAAGCATCACAGTGCCCAAATAAGTATCACTCTGCTGTTCTTCTCTTCCTCCAGCCAGTCTGTCTGTCTGTCTGTGCCCACAAATCAAGATTCTCCAAATTGAGAGTGTTATTGGAAATCTCTTTAGTTATATTTTAAATATTTTCTGTAAGAGCTGCTAATTTTATTTAAAACAAAAAGTTGTAAAAATGCCTCCTTTTTAACTATGACTTGTTTGTACAGGGCACATAATCCATGTATCCCAGTGTACAGTGTCAGCACACTGAGAACACCTGTGCAAGGGCTTCCTCTGTACTGGCTGTAAAAAGTTTGTATTTATTATGTATAAAATGTTGAATAATAAAACAAAGTGGAATTAAGGCTTTGAGTTTCTTAGCTTTGGCAAAACGATTCCGTTGATAGCCCTCTCTGTGTTGTCTAAAATATCCAGCAGAATGACTAGCCCACTGCCTCCCTTCAATCCCACACCTCCTCCCACTCCATACATTCTCAAAATCCCTGCTAACTTAGAATAAAAGTCTGTGAATCTATCTCTGGATAGGAGCATCTGAGCCTAGCAGCCAGAGAGGCAGGAGGTCAGGATAGAGCCTAAACAAATTGCTGTTTTCCAAACACCCAAGTCCCAATTTAAGCTATATTCAGAGTCAAATCTGACCATCCCTCTTCTATTCCCTTATGCAAGCTCCACTCTGCAGACTGCTGTTAGGCTCCCAGACTGCATCTTTCATCTCAGTGCTGGAATCTCACTTAGGGAAGCATTTCAACTGATTTGGGACTGACTCACTGCAAAGGAGTCAAAAGAGCAAAGGAGGTATTGTATACCAGATTCTTCATAAAGAATGATCTTAATTATAAATTATATATATATATATAAAATTTATAATTAAGATCATTCTTATTATATAAATATGTGTGTATGTATATATATATATATACATATATATAAATTATAAATCCAACATAGCTCTTGCCTTCAAAAAACTTGTAGTCTCGTTGGAAATAATCAGGTAGAGATCTCAGTCAGCCCATATAAGGAAGATCAGGGCAAAGGGGAGATCCAAACAAAATGCTATGAGAAATTAGATCATTTTAAATTGGAGTGGTGGGGAGGGCCACTAAATGACATACACTACTGGCAGGAGGGACTGCCAGTATAAATGTATGAAGGGAAGAGAACACAGGACAAAATCGAGAAACAGCCAGTGATTCAGTTTGGCTAGAATGTCATATTTGTAAAGGAGAGAGAAAATTCTAAGAAGTTAGCTAGGAGGACCCAGATCATGAATGATCTTAATGACAGAAAAAGGAAGTTTTATTTTCTCCAGTAGGTAACTGGGAGCCCCTGAAGGTGTTTGAGCAAGAGAGTAAAGTGATCAGATAGACCTGTGCACTAGCGATATGACTAGCAGGCCAAGAAGGAGGAAATGCAGAGATCAGAGACAGGAAGGCCATATGTGGGTCTTGGGATGGTTCTGAGCTTTGATGTAGTGTGGGCCCTGAGAGTGAAGCCGGAAGGCAGAAATGAGGAACTAGGACAGAGCCTCAGGGGAGGCCCCCAGTTTGAGGACCAAAGAAGCAAGAACAGGCAAGTAATTCTTAAAAATTCTTCTTAGATTGAGATAACATTTGCCTCTCTTGCTCCTACTTCTACTACTTGGACTCAGATTTGTTTGTTCAATAAGCATTACCAAGTGCTTGATGGTGGTGCTTCTGCTAAGCTGTGGGGATACAAGGCAGGCCCTGCTTTATGGACCTTTTATGGGAGAAAACTATAGCTCGCTAGGCAATATGTTAATACTTTAAAAGTATGTGTAACCAATTATCCTGGCATGGATTCTGTCAATACAAAGTTATTATTAAATAAAATTAAATTAAAAAAAAAAAGTATGTGTAACCACAGGAAACATGAGGAGAGGTCATTGAAGAGGAAGAAGCTTGAGCTGAACTTTGGAGGAAGCTGGAGATTCTAAGGGGCAGCTTAGAAGGGAGAGTCCCCCGAACTTGGGGGAAGACCTGGGGGAGGGGAGGTAGGTGTGCCGAGGCATGACAAGCCTGGAAGGTGGGGCTGGAAGGATGTTAGGTGACAGGAGATCTGGAGTAACAGTCACTGGAGGGCAGGCATGGGAATGACATGACCAGCCCCGAACTGCGCTATGTAGGAGAGAAACTTAGCGGAAGGAAATCAACTGGACTAGTGTAATATTCAGGAACGAGGAATAACGTTCTTAAGTGTATAAAACACCTAGAATTACAAAGGAAGCCAGTTCGATTGAAAAGGTTATCTCTGATGTCTTTCTATCTTGCAAGTTTATTAGGAGGCTCCAGTGATTAGATAAGATATGGAAAAGCCTTTGCCGAGTTCTGTTTAATTACCAGCCGTTACCACTGCGAGGTTCCGGGCTTGGATCCCCCGGCTTCTGCAGAGACCACCCCGGCCTTTGGTGGGTGAGGGATGCCCTCTGGTGGCCCTTGGGGGGAGGGCAGATTTCTGTCAGCAGAGGGCAGACCGCGGCCCGGACAACGAAATGGCTCGGTCAGCATCACCCTCGCGGTAGGGGACGGAGGCGGGAATCAGGCCCGCGTCTCTGCGTCCAGCCCAGGGTTCTTCCCGAAGCAGCGAGCTCTCAGCCACGAGGCTGAAACACGACGTCGGGGCCGTTCACAGAGACTCCGGCCGGCGTGGGCATTCTGCCTCAGAGGGGAGGTGCCCGGGCTTTGCTGGCTGCTCTCTGAGCCTGAAACACCCTGCTCCCTCCCTTCTGACTGGGGTACCCCCCCCCCGACCTGGGGCGCCTTCCCCCTTCTCGGTAACAGAATGGAGACCTCGCACCTGACAAGCTCCTACTGTGTTACCGGGCACTGGGACACCTCCGTTGTGTCAAGGCTGATGGGGAGGGCTTCGAGCGGAGCGGGCCTTGCTCTCCCCTCACTCACAGAGCGGAGGCCGACCCTGAGGGGGGCGTGCTCGAGGCTTCGCAGACAACGGCAGCGAGCGCCAGCGCCGGCGCCTCCTTAGTAGGGGTAACGAGCCTAGCCATGCGCGGCTCGTGCCTCCCAGCACGCTCGGGTGTTCCCTCGCCTCCCTCTGCTGTTCTTTCCCTCCGTGCAGCTGGGGGCCCGTCTCAGTCCAGCCCCCTACTCATTGCCTTGCAGAGAATGAACGTTTCAAGTGGAAGCACGATTTAGAGCCGGTGCGACCCTTAGCGATCCCGTCGTCTGGTCCCTTCACCTCACAGATGAGACACCAGGGGCTGAGCCCAGTCACAGCAAAGGAGCCCCGCCTTGAACAAAGGACCCCACACTCCAAAACCTTGGCTGCTGCCCCCGCCACCCCCATGTCTCCGAAGAGCTGGTTGTGCACCAAAGGCTAGAGCGATAGAGGATGGAGGCATCCTCGGTCCCCCTGCTCCCCTGCCCAATCATCCCACTCTCCCATCCAGGGCCTCCTCCGCCAAATGCCCCAGATCCAATGGTCCGGCTCTCTATCCCACCATAGGCCATCACTTAAGGATCTAAAGGAAACAGACCTAGAGCCTTCCTTACCATGCCAAAGAGGGCCATACTCATCCTCCTCTTCCAGAGGAACAAACCTGGCAGCTGAGCAGTCCAGCCAGTGGGACTCATCACTGCGGTTCCTTAGACACAGTCCCTGCAAGCAGCCTCCGCCTGGCCACGGCCACAACCACCAGCCCCGGCTCCAAGGGGTGACATGGCTGGCCAGCAGGGAACAGAAAAGGGGACTGGCGCGCAGTACCCATGCCGTAGGAAAGAGCCCGGCATTCCTGCCTCAGGCCGTAAGTTGAGAGCTTGGTCTGGGACTGAGATTCTGATTGTTAATTGTGGGAGATAACTTCCTCTTCGCCCAGGGACAGCGGCCCCTTGGCTCCCCAAACCCAAGGCCAGCACATCAGTCAAAAGTTTTAATGCAAAAAAAATGCGTCCTCTTTCCCTTTGAATGTTTACAAAGACAGAGTACTTAAGATAGGACCCAGTCCTTTCCCTCCAGACCCAAAGCTCCCCACAACTGGGTCCTTGGTGCACTTCCCTGGCACCTCGGGCTCTAGAACCAGCCAGAGCCTCATCCAGGACCATGGGGAGGAGGCTCCCAGCTCCAGGGGCTGTCAGTCAAGGCCAGATTAACTCCAAAGCACAGCCTTCTTCCCCTGATCCACACTTACAACATGTGTTCCAGCACAGCACCAGGCCACTGCATTAATGGAGACGCTATCAACAGAGGAAGGAAAGGGATATTAATATTGGGGGGAGAGAGGGAGAAGAGGGAGGCTGAGTAGGGGTCAGGCCGCAGCTCTAACTCAACCACTGGTGGGCTGTGTGACTCGGCTGGCATCTACCATCTCTGGATCTCAGCTTCCCCAGACATTAAATAGGAGTGATCATCCCTTCTCTGACTGGATCCTCATGACAATCCTATGAAAGTACAGATAGGGCTTGTCCCCAATTTACAGGTGAAAAGCTAAAGCTTCTGAGAAAGGGAAAATGACAAGACCAGGAACACCATCATCACAGTGAACATTTCCAGGATACTTTGAGGTCTGCAAAGCACTTTACAAATCATTGTCCTATTGATGCTCAACCACCTTGGGAGTCCCTTGGGAGGAAAGTGCCATTATTATCCTTCTTTTGTAGATGAGGAGACCGAGGCAGACTCAGGTGAAGTGATGTCTGGGGCCAGATCTGACCTTGAGTTTCCCAACTTGAGGTCTAACTCTGTCCCCAGAGTCACCTCGCTGCCTCCCAAGGTGCTGGCACCCGGGATGCTGCCCAGGTGACAGAGATGGTCTCAGAGATCCCCTGGCCCCCTCCCCCTGGCAAGTGGCCATCCAGCCTCTGCCCGAGCTCTCTGGTGTGGGGAGCCCTCCTGAGACAACCCACTCCACTATTCCTAGTAGTAGCTTTCTTGCTATTGGTCCAAATCCTTCTCCACACAGCGTCTCCCCTCCTGGTCCTGGAGCTCTCTACACAGGCATAAAGACAGTTAGCATGTCCCCACAACATCCCCGGATTACAACGTCCCCAGGTTCCCTCTGACTCATCTGGGTGCATTATGATCTCCAAGAGGAGGGAAGAAGCCACTGCCTGAGCTGTGGGATAAGGAGCTGGGCCCTTCTTCTGGTACCGGGAGCCTCTGCTGGAGCCTGTGTGCCCCACTGTGTGGCAGAGCCAGCCCCATGGGACCCTCGTCCCCATCCTAAGAGGCCAGAGCCCAGGCCCAGAGGAAGGCTGCTTGGACAGGAGGCTGCAGGCTCACCTGTGGGGCCCATAGAGGCTGGTCTCCAGCTTGCCACTGTCCAAATTCCAGATGTAGAGGCCGCCATCGGCAGAACCAGCAAGGGCAAAGTTTTTGTCTGGGCTAGAGAAAGGAAATGTGAGACTGAGCTCTTCAGAGGTCACACACAGTCCTGCGTGCTGCTCAGGTTCTGTCTTCTCCCCATCACCAGCCTTGCTCTGGGCACCTCCCTGCTCCTTTCCTCCCCTCCCTCCCCAGCAGCCCCACTGAGGATGGGGCAGGGGCCAGCAGGAGAGATCAACTCCAAGGGAGGGGCAGGGGGCACAGCAGGCTGCCAATGAGCGGGCCTAGGGGAGAATTCGAGGGGTGGGAATTCTGTCCTCACCTGAACACGGCTTTGGTCCAGTCGGAACCACACTTGAAGCCATCAGCCCTGAGGACACAGGAGAGACAAGAAGGTGGGAAAGGATGGAACTCCTGGGCCCACCCCCTCTATACCCCACATCTGGGAGGTCTAGAAGAACCTAGGTTCTGCCACAGGGGATGGGAATAAAGGAGGGGCTGAGGGCTCCCATCACCTGAAGACCTGGCGAATGTTGTTGGCTCGAAGGTCAATGACCTTAAGGGCGTCATCCCGGGAGCAGCTGAGGAGGTGCAGCTGGTCACTGCTGATGCTGAGAGAGGTGACCCTTCCCTCCACAGGAATCACCTGTATGCACCGGGGCACCCTGGAAGGACCCAGGACCAGGGGAGGTTAAAGGACCTCTCCTCTGCAAACACACAGACACACGAACACACATACACACACAATGCATACATATACGCACACATGTATACCACAACACCCATACACATGCACACAACACACACACACACACACACACACACACACACACACACACACTACACAAATTACATACACACACACTCCTGCCTTTCTCCATGCTAACAGAGTCCCTTTAAGCAGTGCTGGTTATAGAATGGTCTCCAGTTGGCTCACCGTCCTATTGGACATTCTCCAATTCATCCTTCCTGAAATACAGCCATGCTCTGTTTGAATATCTGTTGTTATTTCCTTATTGTCTAACTCTAAGTTAAAACTAAAGGGTTTCTATCAATCGGGTGATGCTTGAGCCAATTATGGTATATGAATGTAACCCAGCACTACTGAACCCTAAAAAATGATGAAAAAGAGGGTTTCAGAGAAGACCCCTATCAAGTGATTCATAGTAAAGTGAGGAGAACCAGAAGAAAAATTTAGATCATAACACTGTGAAAAACAAATAATTTTGAAATGCTTAAGAACCCTAATCAACTAAACGAGCGATCATGGTTCTAGGGGAATGACAATAAACATTGATCCCATCTCCTAACAAAAAGAAAGGCATCCAAGTGCAGAATAAGATATATATGCATACATACACATTGGCCTTGTCTACATATATAAACATATATATATACACACATATATACATACATATAAATATATATAAATATATATATATATATATTAAACAAGGCCAATGTGGGATTTTATTTTGCTTGACTATACATATTTATTTCAAAAGTTTTGTTTTTCTTTTTTTCCCTCTGGGGTGAATAAGAGGGAGAGAAAATAAATGCCTGTTAATTGGGAAAAAAAACTTTAATTTAAAAAAAAAAATCTTGAGTTTATCTTAGTTTCTCACTAAGATAATCTCTAAGATTGCATAGCAATGAGTGTTGGTGGGTGAAGGCCCAGTCAGTGCAAACTCAAAATAATGGGTTCACAGAGCAAAACCAAAATTAATGTATTGGGTTTCATGATGGCAAACATGGGAGTATCCTGGGAGCCACTCTGAGCTTTTTCTCTGTGCTTCTGTCTCATAGAAAGAAGGAATGAAACAAATTTATTGAGCACTACTACACTATGCTAAAAAATAATATCTCATTTGAGCCTCACAACAGCCTTGAGAGGTAGGCTTCCTATTTTATAGTTGAGGAAACTGAGGCAGAGATTAAATGACTCGCCCCAGGGTAACAAGTTTACAAGTATTGAATTTTAATTCAGATTTTCCTGACCCCAGGCCCACAGCCTATTTGATTCTAGGAAGTCCAAAAATTAGGCTTCAGAAGGAGGGAGGGACACTAGAGGATGTCTAGAAAGCAGGAACAATACCAAGCCATGGGCTGAGCCATTCCTGGAAATAACTCTTAAGATCAGGTGCTGAAATCCTTTCCCTTGCTTTCCTTGGACCTTCCTGACACATCGGCAGAGCAGTCATCACTGGGGAGAAAGCTCCGAGGACTTTTAACCCCAAACAGTGGGGAGGCAGCAGCCTGGGAGACTAGGGGAAGGCTGGGAAATTTTCAACATCAAAATAAAGGAAGAAATGACGCGTTTGTCTCATTGTAGTCATAAGGAGACAAAAAGGAAAATATGAAGGCTAAATGACAGAATGGAAATAAGACTAATAAGAATAATAAAAGTTCTGCTTATTTGTTTTGATTGAGATTTCTACTTTTGACATATATTCTTTAAAAGGTGAGTGGAGGGACCTAATCTGCTGCAGCGAAATTTGAATCCCATCCAAGGGACAGAGAGTGCGCCATCCCTTCACACCAGGGCAGGGATCTTCTTCATCCCCTGTAGAGAGGGGACATTTCACAGACATTTCTTGACTGGCTGACAGTGTATGAGGAAGGCAACCTGGACAACTCCTTCCCTGCCTGATGCCCAATTTCTTTGGGGTTCACTGCTAGGTTTTTCTCACCTGCTGTCCCAGAATCGAATCTTCTGGTCGTTGTGACCACTGATGATGAGATGGTCTCCACATACCACGTCATTGCAGTAGGAGACACCGTCGATAGTTCGCGAGCCTAGGGGTTGAGGGCCAGAGGGTGAACACCACAGGGCCCAGAACCTCCAGAAGGGCCGGCCCTCAATGGGCCAATGATATTGGCCCCTCAGCCTCTTAAATGTTCAACACGCCACATGGATGTGAAGGAGGGGAATGGGGGGGGGGGGGGTGATGAAGGTCTCAGAAGGCCATGATATCACTTACAGGAACAAAGGCCTGGGTCAGAAGGAACATCGGGGATGTAATGCAACCCATTCTTTTTATAGCTGAGAGCACTGAAGCTCACCAGAATGATCTGCCCAAGGTGGCCCAGCTGGCAAGCAGTGAGACTGAGATTCACACTCAGGACCCCTGACCAAGTGAAGTCCCCAGGTTCCTTGGCAGGCCCCCTTGGCTAGCTGCCTGGTTCCCCTCTGCAGCCCCTGCTTGAGGAATGAACAGACTTCCAGCCAAGGAGAGACCAGGGCATAGGGGAGGAGGGGCAGTGCTCTGGGGCCAGGGGTCTCCCTGCACTTCTGAAAATACAGAAGAAGATCAACAGGGATAAATAGTATCAGAGGATACATGGGAGGGAACAGAATCAGGAGAGAACCTGAGGGGATGGCTGACATTGTTGGGAGAGAGAGAGCCTGAGCGCTGAGGGACAAGAGGAATTGGGAAACAGGAATTGAGGTTATTTGCGGTCTCACTCACCACAGACACTGAAGGAGGACCACTCTGGGGAAGGAGTAGAAAGGGATTTGGTCCCTGGAATGTAGAAGGGAGTCAAAGAAGGCAGAAAGGACAGGGGTAGGGAGTGACTTACATGACACTTTATTGAGATCCCACTCTTTCACAGTCCGGTCTCGACTCCCCGTCACTGCCTGCTGCCGGGTCAGCTTGAACTTGGCTGCGGTCACTTTGTCTGTGTGTCCAGACAGTGTTTCCTGTACCAATGATGCCATGAATCCAGGGTGTAAATTAGAAGCACCCAAAGAATGCTTCTAGTCCCTCCCCGCCCCACCATCCCCCCTACCCCAGTTCCCACCCCAGATTCAGCCCCAACTCACCTTGGATTGGCTCTCGCCCACCTTCCAGAGCTGGGCAGCTTTGTTGTAAGTCGCTGCTAGCAAATAGCAGCCCTGGGGGAAAGGATGGAGATGGCTGGTGTGAGGACCCTGATCACTATCAATAATAGCCTCCTCACTGCTTTCCTTGCCTCTGGTTTCTTCCTTCTCCAATACTTCCTCCACATGCTGCCAGAGTGTCACTCCTCTGCTCATAAGCCTTTAAGGGCTCCCCATTGCCTACTGAACAAAGCAGAAACACCTGGCATTGGGGCCTCCAAGGATCTGGCTCAGACCTAATTTCCCAGCTTCTCCTCACACTTCTCCCTTCCATGTTGTGTCTGCTTGGTGCCAACTAGACTATTCAGTGTGAGCTAAGATCAGAATTTAGAAGAAACGGAAGAAAGATTACTAATGAGTAAAGGACGTGACATACAAATAACCTAAATTACTTGAACAGGCTATGGAGAAATAAAAAATGGGAAATGAACAACACAAGTGACATGGATACAATTGTACCAATTTTATCCAGAAGTCAAAACAATGTAAATGAATTGCTTTAAGAACCCAGAGAGCTCTTTAGTCAATAAATATCTGACTTAACTGGCAAATGGAAAGATATTACTGCCAAAGGCAACACTGGGTTAGAATCTCAACTAATCTGTAAAATCTTATGAAGAAGGATGATGGACAATTAAGGTGGAGGAGAACTGAAGGATAAAACCAGTTTAAAGAGAACTTGGAAAGCTGTCCCAGTGACATAAGTCATCCCAAGGACTCTCAGGGATTACATAGGAAGGTGGATGGAACCCAGGGGAAAAAAACAGAAATAGTTTACAAAAATCATTTAGGAAAACTTTTGATTCCAACAAGTTGAGTTAAAGCACTCCTGAACACTAACATCAGAGTCCCTGAGGTACTTACAAAGGAAGTAGAAATGGCAAAAAAAGAAAAAAGAAAAGAATAGAGATGGGGAAACATTTATAGAGATCTGAGATGGCCCCCTTGTGGGGTATTAGGAGACTGGGATACAAGGTATCTGAAGGAAGGGAAGATGCCAAAGGTACCTTTGTGTGATGTGTGTGTCTTGTGGCTGGTGGAACAGAATCTCTAACCCTGTTAATGCCCCAAAAAGGTGATTGAAAGAACATCAGGAACTCTGAAATGCCTATTCTCCCACCTACACCTATCTTTATGACTGAGAATACCCTTGTTGAAGCTTTTGGAACCAATATTCCACAGTGGACTACACTGTCAGCACCTCACAACTGACTGAAAGATGTAGAGAAGATGAGATACCGTAGCTTATTGTTTATTGATTCCTAATCCCTCACCCACCCCCCCCCAAAAAAAATACATTCAGCCATATAGGACAAAATATAGCCTTCAGGGTCTTTTTCAAGATAAGTAGCTTCTTTGTGTACAGTTTTTTGCATGTTATCTCCCCCATTAGATTTTTAACTTTTTTCAAGATTTTACCAGTAAGGTAATCTAAGAAGGAAGTGAGATCAAAAGATGTCATCAAAGAATGGTACAATAAGAAAAGATGGCCCATTCACATGGCAAGAGCAAGGGAAGACAGGCAGACAGCTGAAGTGCCCCTCAAAGACCCCTCACAATGGCGCCAAAGTGAGGAAGGCCTCTATTAGGTCAAGGGGTGCCCTTGTGTCGAACAAGAGCACCATAGGAGGGGTAGACATGGATGGGGGTGGAGCGACAATGTTGGCGAGGTTCCGGAGTCAGTGAGATCGCAGATCCATCCGTAGTCACTCTTTAGAAGCTGCCCAGCGTAGTAGACAGGGGACACGGGGAGAAAACACTGGGTTCTGTGTTATAAAGATCTTTTTCGATCCTGCCTCAGATTCATACTATCCATGTGACCCTGGGCAAGTGACTTTAGCCTCTCCCAGTCTCAGTTTCCCCATTTTACAGATGAGGTATAGGACCACTTCCTTTATAAGGTCATTGGATCAAATCAAATGAGGTAATATTGATAAATAAAGCACTTTGCCAGCCTTGAGCACTATGTTAATGGCTATTTTCACTACTATTACTGATCTGTGAATTGAAGGGTCACAGGCTCCTGTGTCCCCAACCTAACTCTGGGCCTCCATCTCTGCAGGAAGATGAGTGGAAAGGCTGGAGCAAGGATTATTCCACATTTTAGAGAGGAGGAAATCATTTTAAGCAAGGGAAGCCAAGGACACACAATTAAATTCAACCCATATGTCCTGAGCACTTACTCAGTTCGGACTGAGCCCTGCTTCTAGGAAAGAAACAGGTTAAAAAGATATTCCTGACAAACCCAACCACCCCCACAGCCAGGACAGGCCAGGGGACTTCTTCCCCTTTCCCTCATCCAAACTCACCGATGGTTCAAACTCCAGGCTTGTCACACTCCCCCCCGCCCCTTCCAACATCTGATCAGCTTCCAGGCGGCCTGGGGGAGATGAGAGAAAAGGGCAGTACTATGGACTCCCTCTGAAGCTGATAATCACAGCATTAGCTCCATTTTTGCTGAGAAAGTGACTTGACCAAGATTGCATATCTAATAAGGAATCAATTCAGGACCTGAATCCATTGCTTTAGACCTAGTGCTTCTTTCTACAGGAACCATCAATTTATCTGGGTTCTCAAAACTGTAGCACGAGGATGGTTCCCCGCTCGGGGCTCCCAGTGGGACTCAGCACAGAACCGTGGCTCAGAGGCTGAGTCCTGACTTTTAGGCCCAGTTCTTCCCTCAGGAGCTGCAAGGGACACATTCTGGAGTCTCTGTTTCCTCATTTATAAAAAAAAGCTGAACTCAAAGTGGCTCAGGTCCTACCCTACTCTAAGTTTTCCGTTATTCCCCAATCTCACCCTCTATCTCACCCCCAACAGTCAGTATTACTCTCACATAAATGGCAAGTTGTCTGTGAAACTAGACGTGGGTATGGGGCAGGGCCAGGAGACCATTAATATTCAGGGCTCAGGACACTCACCCCCATCCAAGACCCTTAAGGGGAGAAAACGACTGTTGATGAAACTCTGGGGGAAGAGGTATGATATCCACTCACCTCCAACCACATTCCAGAGGCGGATGAGCCGATCAGCCCCGCCTGTGGCCAGGAGGCTGCTGTTGGAACTGAAGCAGACGGCATTAACCTCAGAACAGTGAGCCTCCTGAGGAGAGGCAGAAAGGGTTTAATGCCCTCCCTCACAGCAAGGACCCACACTCTCCTTGTCTCCTGCCCCCATGACTAGCCAAGATATTCTTCACACAGCTGGGGCCCATCCATCTCCTCTCCGTTTTCCCCAACCTATACAGATTTCAATTTGTATCCCATATACACTCATCTCCCATACAAAGTCAGTACCTTTCCAAATATCGCTGCTCTCTTTATTGTCTAGGGACCTCCTTAGCTCTCATGTGCCCACCCAGTCTAGTCAGGTTATCTTCCATCACTATTTATCTGACCCAATATCTCCCCATGGCTCTCTCAAACATGCACGTATGTGTGAATACATGAACATATGTACTCACATATACACCTGCCCCATGTCCATCCTCTCCCTTAGTCCCTTTACAGTGGGTCCCTCTGCCTCACCTGAATGTCCTGAGCTCTGGCTGGGAGACAGGAGACCCCACACACAGGAATACTTGTATATCGGGCCTCAGGGGTCCCACTCACAGAATGACCCCTTCTCTTCCTAAAACTGAGTGGGTGAGGTGAGAGTCAGTGATAATTCCTTCTAAAGCTTCCCCCCCAAACCCATCACCTGGGTTTGGACCAGAGGCTGGGCCAAAAGCCCAGGAAGATGACCACTGGTATGTGTCGGGGGGGGCTGGCAGGCCAAGAGCAAGCAGGAGAAGGAAGGAACGGCAGAAACTACCAAGCCACAATTCTCCTAGAGCAGAGGCAGGAGGGAAAAACAGAAGAGACTCTAGCAGAGAAGAACATGTCACGTAGGAATCACTGGACTGGTCTAAGGGCCTTCTGGGAGTGGGATCTGCCCATTCTGCAGGAGAAATGGAGTCGTAGGAGTTCCATGTAGTATCCTGACTTAGCTTGGGTGCTTGGCCCTGCCACAGGCTCCATGTGATCTTGAGAAAGTTTCCCTTCCTTAATCTAGCTTTCAATTTCTTCATCTATAAAATAAGAATGATCGCTGCTCTTTGACCCCAGAGAGCTGGCATGGAGTACAATTGAGAAGAAGGGAGCAGTGAAGAAGAGCCCTAGGCAAACATGAAGTATTCTTGACGGGAAAAAGCATGGAGTGATGGACAAAGTTCTGGCCACGGGAGAAGACAGAAATTCAGACAAAGCTGCAGACAAGCAAGGAAGCATCCAATAAAGAATGTAAAAAGAAGCAATCTGGATGGAACTGAGGTTCATGGTTTCATATACAACCTTTATTTTCAGTTCTTCTTTGTATAGGGAAATGTACCTATTCAGGGATGCTTGGCAAATTCACGAAACTCAAAAAGAAGATTTTGGAAGGACAAGGTTAAAGAAGCCTTTGGGTGGGAGATATAGCTTTCAAGAGTTCTTCATCCCCCTATAAAACAGGTAGATTCCTACTTCACCACTTCCTCACCTGAGCCCTGAGGGTTCTCCAGAAAGAGCCTTGCCTGATGCTCCAGTGTCAATTCCTAAAATTAGGGGCCAAAGTGGGCTGCCTCCCAAAAAGGAGAGGGGGGACAGGACCCCTCCTTTCAGGGCCCTCATTCCAGATGAGTCCATGGGGCAAAATGGACAGGCAGACACAGAGAGAACAAGCACACACCAAGCAAGTTTAGCAGAGCTTCAGTATCTCAACTCAGCCCTCAGCCTCTGGGAGCCTGTTCCTTGTCTCCCTGACTGCTGGTGACAGGAAGGCAGCTCTTCCCCAAAAACTCAGACCAAAACCGTAGCCTGAAAGAAAGGGCCAGCCTAGAAAAAGTGTCCTCAGAGAAATGACAAGAGGCAGGGTGCAAGCTTTAGAGATCCAGGGGGCTCCCAGCTTGCTCTGGCTAGAAAGGACTAATGGCCGCCATAGCCCCTACACTGTCTCACCTGTTTCACCCTCCAGGCCTGGGGCAGACCAGGGGCTCCCCCAGAAGGAACAAGATAATGGGAAGGGAAACATTGCAGGAAGGGGATACTAGAAGAAAGGGACTAAGGGGGAGACACTGGAGAGAAGGGGAATGGGATAGAGAAGAGGAAAGGAGGGGGACCAGAATGCAGTGAATCATTGGAGAAGAAAGCAGAACACTTGGAACATGGGGAAAGAGAAGCATGAAAATGGGGGAAACATTGGAAGGGGCAGGAGCAGAAAGAGGGGAACACTGAAGGAGAGACTGGCAGAGATGGGGGGGTGGGCATGGGAATGGGGGAAGGGTGTGGCTGCAGGAAAGAGAAAAGAGGGAGTATTGGGGGGAAGAGGCAAGATGAGTTAGTCAGGAGCCTCTGGTCTCACCCAGGAAAGCTGAGGGGTCACACGTCCCCACCCTGGCTCTCACACCCACTTACTCCAATAGCCCCTTCATTACATCCATACAGCGTGCCAGGGTCATGGACGTGGCGGAGGCCGACCTGGAGGCAGAACCAGACAACGAGAGAGAGAAAACCATCAGGAGGATTGGGGCTGTAAGGGACAGACGAGGTCACTGGACCCCAGGTGATGAGAAGGAAGACATTAGGATCTCTTGGCTAGAAGGGAGCTCTTCACCTGTCCTCTGAGCCCTGACTCTGCACTGTCCACAAGGGCCAGAATAAGGACACAAGGAAAATCAGGGAGTAATAGGGTAATGGGCAGACAGAGCAAAAGGAGAGATTTCAGTCCCAAGACTCAAGGGGAGGGGGCTATAATTCCCATCTTCCAACATCTGAAAGGCCATGCTGAGGCAGAGGGCAGAACCAGGACCTTGAGTAGTCACAAGTAGATAAATTTTCTCTCAAAATAAGGGGAAAAAAACTCCCAAGAGTTTGAGCTGTCCCACAGTGGAAAATACTGCCTTGATAGAGTTTGAACTTCCTATTGTTAGAAGAAGTTCAGTCTCTATCAAGGCAGCATCTTCCATGTCTATTGTTGGAGGCATTCAAGCAAAGGCTGAGGCAAGTATGTCAGCAAGAAGGTTCATGAACAAGGTCAGAGATCCTTCCAGCTCTCGTCACCTAGAATGGTTCTTCCAATTGCCAAGGAAAGCAGGAAGGGAGCTTGGAACAAGCCTCCCATCTGAAGATGCTTTCGGAGCCTGAGTGACCACTGACACCATAAACAAAAAGTCAGATGACCCAGTGGAGAGAACACTGCTAAAATCTGCACTCAACAAGAGCTGAATGCAACTCAGACACATTTAGCTAGCTGTGTGACTCCTGAGCAAGCCACCTCATCTCAGTTTCTTCAATTATAAAACAGGGACAATCATAGCTCCTACCTCCCAGAGTTGTTGCAAAGGTCAAATGAGGTAATAATTATAAAGTGCTTAGCAGAGTGCCTGGTACACAATATCATATATTAGTTATTATTACTTTCTAGCATTGTTGTAAGAATAAAATGAAATATTTATAAAGCACTTCACACTATGTCTGACAGAGAGCTTAATAAACACTTTTTTTTCTCCCTCCTCTTCACTTCAATGGGATCCATAGTATCATTCAAACACACTGCAAAAATCTCCTAGTTTATCATGGTATCAGAGCTGGGAGGGGACCTTAGAGATCTCCAAGTCCCAGGCTCACCTATAAATTACTTCAACTTTGATAGTAAATTATTCAGTATCTCCACAAAAAAGTGATGGTTTAGCAATAACTTGCTCCATAGTTATTCTCTGACAATGTATCACAGAATTGGAGGGCATTTTCCAGGCTACCTGAAGTTACTTTGTATCTCTAGGGCTTAGGACAACGCTTGGCACATAATAAGTGCTTAACAAGTACTTGCTGTCTGGCTGACGGATCCCATTAATCCAACTTCTTGCTACAAATGTTGCCCTGTGGTGTTACATTTTAGCTCTATGGTATGCTACACCCAGTTAGTAAGGAGTTAAGGAATATTCTTCCATGGCACGGGTTTAACATATCGGATTACTTGCTGTCTAGGAGAGGGTGTGGCAGGAAAAGAAGGAGAAAAAAATTTGGAACACAAGACTTTGCAGGGGTGAAAACTATGCATGTGTTTTGAAAATAAAAAGCTTTATAATAAAAATTTAAAAAAAAAGAAAGAAAACTCTATGGACCGTGTTGGTATACTATGGTCCATGCGTCACAAAGAGCTGGACATGACTGAACAATTGAATATGAAGTTGCATGTAGGAAATGCCAATCATTTGTTTAAAAAAATCTCTCAGAAGTTTGGAGTTTTTTTGGTAGTCATGGATTCCAAGTTAAGAACCCATTCATAAACTCATATTATCTCTGATTTTACTGAATAAAATAATTCTTCAATTGAGAAAAAAAAGAAAATAAAAAGTTTTTTAAAAAATAAAATAAAAGATCAGGGTAAAAAAAAAAAGAAAAGAAATGTTCTTCCTTGGAGGGATAAATTGGGTCTTTGTTTTTGGTTTGTTAGTTTTGTTTTTCAGACTGGGTCTTCCTATCTTGCCGGGATGGAAGGCCTGCTCCACAGGGACTGGCAGCTTGGAGGGTGGCCCTCCAACCCCCCTCCCTGATGGAGGTTCACCATGTTGGTGGCAGACGTGGCGCTGGTCCCCAATCAGCTTTAACTCTGCTGCGGTACTCAAGCAATCCTCCAGCCTCAGCCTCGCCAGGCCTGGGGAGCTCAGGCGTGGGCCACGGGGACCAGCTTAGTTAGCATTGAAGGGAGACTGGGCGAGGAGGCCAGACCGGAGCCTGCTAAGGAGGCCAGAGGAAGGCGGGCAGGAAGGAAATGGGGTTGTTTAACTGAGAGAAATGAAGTCTTAAGTGGAGGCTGGATGGCAGCTTCGAGTATACGAAAGTCCTCCTGCACAAAGGAGCCAGGCCTGCTTTGTCTAGGTCCCCAGGGCAGGACTCAGCAGGAGGAGCAGTAACCAAGAGGCCGGATACCGGCAAAAGCTTCCTATCAGAGGCCGTCACAAAGTAGGAGAGCCCTAAGGGGGAGAGCTCCCCGACACACACACTGGGGAGGACTAGATAGTTAATTATGATGTCCATAGAGGCCCCCCAGCCTGACCAGAAGGAGGCCCCTGGCCAGCTCGGAGAGCCTAGAATCCAACCACAGCAGCCTCGTGACACAACGGCTTCACCTGAGCGTCCCGGAAGCCCTGGGAGCCCCAAGAAACCTCAGTTTTCTCCTCTGGAAGATGAGCAGGTGGCAGGCGGCCCATGTGACCTTTTAGGGCCTTTCGGGCCCTGGTCCTGTGCTCAGGAAGATCTGGACACCACATAACAAGGGCCATGTCACAGAGAGGGGGAAGGGAAGGAGAGAAGATGAGCAGAAAGCCCAAGTCCAACTTTTGGCTCTGCTTATGTGACCTTGGGTCAAAAATCCCCACTTGAGCCTCAGTTTCCTCTCTGTAACATGAGGCAGTTAGTCTCAAAGGTCTTTTCCAGCCTGAAATCTAAATGCTATAATCTTAGATGGGAAAATCCAAACCATTCCTGGAAGTCAGTCTCACTGTGCTTCCCCTCCATATTCACAGAATATTTGTCAAAGGGAAATGAGGTCAAAATAGCCAAAATAATGACTTGGGCCCTTGGATTTTTCCCAAGTTCAGTTAGTGTGTGAAGCCACCACATCCCTGAGTTACTGGCCAAAAGGATGGGACAGAGCCTGAGGATTCCCATCCCCAAGGGCAGATCTAAAGAAAGGAGATCCAGGATGCTTAGGGGAAAGGTAGCCCAGGGATCTGGTCTGCAGGGCCTCAGGCTCTATCAGTTTGTCTCACAGAACCACTTACCTAAAGGGTCGTTTCCATCGTTTCTCACAGGTTTCTACCTCTAAGAGCTCCTGCTTATGGGCAGGAGGCTCCACAATGCTTGGAGGGTCCAGGGTCCTAAGGAAAGAGAATTAGGACATCTCAGAATGCCCCAAGAGGCTCTACCCAAGGCTAAAGGAATGGAGGTCTCTGGAGTTTGGATGCCCTGTCAATCCAACTGAACCCAATCTGTCCCCCAAGAAGAGCTACTGTATTGTCCATACTTCCCATTCCAGTTTCTTCCTCTGTCAAATGTTAAGCTAGCTGGTCCCTAAGGCCACTCCTCCCCCTGACATCCTATGTCCTAAAACAAGGCTCTTGAGATTCTAGATGACCACCCCCACTTACTCAGAGATGTTAACTGTCCTCCTCATCGCCTTCTTCAGCTCCTTGGAAAGCCTGGCTTGCTTGACCCTGAGAACAAAAGAACTCCAGGAATCTGAAGTATACAGTCACAGCCACCCTCCCCCAAGGTCTAAGATGTACATCTCCCCTCAGCCTCGGGTCTCAGTAGGGACAGAGGCTGCTGCTCTTTCCTCAAGAACTTGTCAAGGACAGGAGGGTCCCTCCTCAAACTTCACCTCTCAATCCGCTCATTGCGGTAATTCTGGTCCTCAGCTGCTTGCATCTTGACTTGGATCAGCCTTTCCACTAGCTCACGGCCTTCCTCCTCCAGCTGTCTCAAGGCCCCTTCCTGGTGTCCGGTATGGGCCCACAGTGTGTCATAGGCCTCCTTCCCTTCCATGATTCTGTCCTGCTGCCCAGCCACCTGCTCCGCCAGCCACTGACGTGTCTCTTCTAAGTCACGCACCCTGGCATCCAGAGCTGACAGCCTGCAGGAGATGGAGGCCAGGGAACAAGACAGACTTGGAGGTCAGGTTCCCCCTTCCTGCTCTCCCACACTGAGATGGGAGAGCCTGCACAAAAGACCCCAAAGCCCCTTTTACAGTGTAAGGCTTTAGGAATGACTGCTCCTGGGACAAACTACCAAATCATCAGAGGGAGGGAGGGAAAAGTCTGCTGTCTTTATAATATGCCTGAAAACACTGGGAAAGAGTCATCTACATCAGAGAGAGAATTATGGAGATCAAAACTGGATTAAAGCATAGTATTTTCACTTTGTTGTTGTTTGCTTGTTTTTTTTTTTCTTTTTCATGTTTTCCTTTTTCCCTTTTGATCTAATTTTTCTTGCACAACATGATAAATATGGAAATATGTTTAAAAGAATTGCAGATATCAAACCTTTATCAGATTTCTTGCTGTCTTGAGGAGGGGGGGAAGTAAGAGAAGGAGGGAAAAAATTTGGAACACATTTTACAAAAATGAATCTTGAAAACTATCTTTACATGTATTTGGAAAAAATAAAATACTACTAGGAAAAAAAAAAAAACAACAGGGCATCCCTAAGAGCCTAATCTATCCTACATAAGCAAACCATGGTTATGCTCAGGCGATCTCTGGGTGTCTCACCTGCCCAGCTGCTCCTCCAGCATAGCATCCTGGGAGCTCAAGGTCATATTCTTCTCTACCACTTGGTATGCCATCTGCAAATGGGAACAAGTAGAGAGAGAATAGAAATGATTTCTAGAAGTGGCCTCAATCTCTGAAATCTGAATCCATTTTTTCTTGCTCTGGTGCTGACTCCATACAACCTATCATACAAGATTGATGCCTACAATGATATAATTATAATAGAGTATATAAGAGCCAACAAGGACTGGACGAGGGGCAGTCACTCCATCTCCCACCACCATGGTGGCTGGCCAGTCCTCCTTCATTTCCCCACTGAGACCAAGCCCTGTCTGAAGGCCCTCCTTAAAGCTAGCTGAGCCCTAAGTGAAAAAGACAGACTGTGAAGGAGATAATAAAGAATTTGTATTTTATTTCTGGCTATTCTCGTGGTGATTACTCAGCTGAAACCAAGGCTGGTGCAGAGACTTCCAAAAAGGTAACCAGAATATTACAGTGATCTGCCCAGAGTTATACAAGCCAGGACCTACTATTTACTCTGTGTGCCCCTCATCTCTCTAGGGCTGTTTTGTTTTTTTTCTCCATTTTATTTCATGTTTCAATTAATAAGCACTTATTTTCTCTCCCATTCTAATCTAGAAAAAAGAAAAACAAGCCAAAAAATGGGAATAATCAAACAAAACCAATTCCTACAAAAGCAATGTCCAAACAATGTGACTCATTCTGTCCTGAGTCCACCACCTCTACAGGGAGGCAAATAGCACTTCTTTTGATTGGGCTTTTGCTTGGGAATCATGACAAGTCACTGTATTGATCAAAGTGCTCAAGGCTTTCAAAGTTGGTTGTCTTTACAATACTGCTATTATATAAATTGTTCTCCTGGTTCTATTCATTTCATTTAAGATCAAAGGAAAGCTGCATCAGTTCAAATAAATCTTTCTAACTTTCTCTGAAGCCATTCCTTTTATCATTTCTTAAACACAACAGAATTTCGTGACATTTATATACAATAACTGGAAAGGGAAGAAAGAAGCATTTATGTAGCACCTATTATGTGCCAGGTAAGCACTTTACACATATCTTATTTAATACTCACAACAACTCTGGGAGGTAGGTGCTATTATTATCCCCATTTTATATTTCAAGAAAACTGAGGCAAGGTCTCTTGCCCATGATCACACAGCTAGTTAAATGTGTCTAAAGTTGGATTTGAACTCAGGCCTTTCTAAGTCCACTCAGGCTTTTCCTAATTTTAGGCCCAGTGCTCTGTCCACTGAGCCACCAACTGCCCCTGATATCAGTAATTGGTTCAGTCATTCCCCAACTGATGGACACCTTCTTTGTTTTCAGTATTTTAGACCTGTAAAATAAAGTGGACGCTAAACATGTACCTACCTCCCCACAGACCAGTTTGACTTTATCCACTTCTTCCTCCCATTTCCTTCTGAGGTCCTCAGGTGATTGGGCAGAATCCGGCACTGGCCTCGCCTTCTCCTCCTCCCTGTCATCCAGAGAGAAGCTTTGGATTACACACACACAAACACACACAACCTGCATCCCTCCTGGCTGGATCTCATCTCCCATTGCATTCTGGGACTGGAAAATGCCCAAATCAATCTTCCCTCCCCCACATATTCTAGGGAAGGTGCGAGCCAGTCAGTGAGGTTAGAGACAGAGAGGCAGCTCTGATATTTAGTCAGTGCTCTGCACCCCGAGTCTGAGAAGTGATACTTTCCATGGCTAGCACAGACCAGGAAACAGGATGCAGATAAAAGTCAGAGGGGAAAAGCAGAAGTTTTCCTCTCGTCCACCACCGAAGCTGGGGCTTCGTGATCTGACTTTAGTCTCTTCTCGGTGTCACGGTGAACTCCCAGAATGTCAAGCCCAGTCCCCTACATTCCCACTAAAGTATAAATCATGTGCTCTAGTCAAATGAAAAATGATGTTCAAACTACCTGTGACTTGGGTTCCTTCACTTAACCCAGGGAATGGTAGGACCCAGGCTCCCTTTCCTTCCCACTTCCCCCTTGCCCTACCTGGGAGGGCCATGTGACATCTTCCCTTCCCTTCATTTGTCATTGAAACATGTGGTACAACTGAGGAGCTCATTATCTCCCATGTTCCTTTCTGAAACACAGATGCAAGAACTTCTCCCAATCCTAGATCATCCCCCATTCAAATCAACAGTTGGGAGACCAAGCAGAGTCAGACAAGAGAGGAAAGGAGGGACACAGACAGACAAGATGGCAAAGAGAAGCAGTGAATTGGGAGTCAGATTCCTGAGCTCTGCCTCAGACTAATGATGGACCCAGTGCCTCAGGCTCCTAATCTGTTAAATGAAGTGCTATCTAACCTATGAGAAAAAGAAAGAAAGAAGACAGACAATTAAGCGGGATAGAGATGGACTGTCAAGAATGAGGGAGGGGAAAAGACAGAAGGAGGAAGAAAAGAAGAAAAAGTGAAGAAGCCAGGGAGAGAGGGAGAGAGACAGAAGCAGGGAGACATCCACAGCTGGTGGGAGGGCTTGATCACGCCTTGCACCAGGCAGAGAGTCAGTTAATGTTTGCTAAATGAATAAATGGAGGGGGAGAGACTAGAACAACCAACCTCCTGGAAGGGTCTCAGTCATCAGGCCACAGAGTCATCTCTGGCTTGGGGAATTTGGTGGGGAGGGGCTCAAGGGAGAAAGGCCTAATTGTCCTTGGCTGGAGGGAAGCTGGTGTGGCCTCTGGGGCAATGAGGTGCCAGGAAGAGAATTAACCAGGGGAAGTGCACAGGGCGATCATTGTATGGGCCTGTGGTTGGGCACCATGCCCGCCCTCCCTCCCCTTAGAATTTCATGCCTCAAGCTTCCCTTCTCACTCTCTGAACTCCCTGCCCATCCATGATCACTCTCAACTCCACTATCCAGGGCTCCCCTTCCCCATTAAAATTTCCTTCCCTTAGAGTCCACAGTCTTTTCCTCATGCCATTCCCCAGATCTTTCTGTCCTCCCCTTGACCCTCTCTCTTACCCCGAAGGGAGATGAACAAGTTCACTAGGAGGTTCAGGTGGCAGCTTTTCTGTGAAATGGGTCAACAGGTCTGATTTTTCCAAGAGTCTGTGATCTGAGAGGAAGATGGCAAAAGCAGGGATTTGTAAGGAGGAGAGTCTCCATATCCACCCAAGCCCCATCAACACTTCCATTGAGCTCTATGCTCTATTCCCAGCCCTAGACACCAGCACCAGAGAAGGAGTCAAAAAGCACCACTCTCCTGGATAGTGGATACTCATAGTGTCCTTCAGGACACTCATAGTCCTGAATCTTTTCCATCTCCTCATATTTATCAGGCTACAATCTGTCTCTTTTCTCCCCCTCCAAAAAGTGGGTGACCTATAAACCCCTGCTCTGCCTCTGTGAGCTACAAAGAGAGGATGTGAACCTGGTCCTCCCTCCTAAAACCTAGAAAGATTCAGGAGAGGACAGAAGATACCATATTATTTCCTTTCCCAATAAAGAACTAGAAACCCCCAAATATTACAGGTACTGAGTGAATTTTTCAGCCCCAGATGGGTAGGGGAGGAGCTTCGTTCCCCACACTTCCTCTTTCAACACTAAGTTTCCTCTAGGGTGTATGTAGAAAGTCAAGAGGCCAGGCCAAAGTGTGGTCTATCCATCCAGGACCACTTCTCTACCTTCAGTACCATGCACAGCACTCTTCTCCCCACAGAGCTTTTTTTGATTGGCCACAACTACCTTTGCTTATCCACAAATTCTCAATGCCTTCTGGCTGCCTCCTCCCCACCCTCCCCATACTCATCTAAGCAACCACCAAGTCAGATATTTTACCTGGACAGTTCCAGTTTGGAACTTTTAAGTCTCAGTTCTCTTCTAGAACTGAACTTCCCCCATTCTTATCAAAAACTCCCAGAGGGCAAGATAGTCTCTCCATTTTCCTGACTCCCTAACCTGATAACCCTTTCTCTCTATTTGAGTCATTTTCTATGGAAAGGGGAAGTCATAACATGGTCTCAGGAAAGTTCTTCATACAGTCTATACTGAATACTTTTTTAAAAATCAAATGTTTCGCTTTTATTATAGAATTCAAAATAAAGAACTCATTCCAAGGCTTCCATTTAGACTGCCATTCCAAAAATGGTCCATTTTTATTAACTTTTGTCTTGACATATTTCCATCCCAACAGGACTATCTTGCCTACAAGGGCTTTAAAGTTTATCAAAATTGACATTAACAGAGTAATTTATTTCCACAATCATCTCAAGCTTTTTAAAATATGATTATCATTCTATGTATGTTAAACATAATAGCCTTTTTAAAGCCATTTTTAATTACTATTTAATTCATATAAATTAAATTCTATTCTATTGATAGCTCATATACAGGAAAAATTTAAAATCCTCGTGATATTGCTCTTCAACCTTATCCTTCTTTCACTTTAAGTGCTCTAGTTAGCGAGTGTGAAAACTTTTAACTTAACTTCCTAAATTATCTATATCACTCCTTTTAACTTTATTACCAAGTTATAATCAATTATCTCATCTAACAGCACCACAAAGGTGCTGTTCAGTTGCTATCTTTACTTTGTAAAGTGGATGGCCCAAATGTATCTTAATTTATGATATGTTTGAGATGTTTTAAAAACAACTAGTCATAAAAATGTGAAGACTATTTAAATAATTACATGGTACATATCTACCAAGACCAAACAAAACAGGTTTTAAAGCTCTTATCCCTTGTTTACAAAACACTAGTTGTAAACCAGGGACAAGAGCTCACTTGCTTAGATATTTGAAATATGAATTTCTTATGATCTAAAGGGGAAAAAATAAAAATATTGGGCAGCAGTCTAATATCTGAAATTCAATGGGACATAACTGAGATACAAAATAGCTAAATCTTCAGATCCAAAATATGAATTTTATTTATAAATATGCATAGATATATATATATATATATTTAAACTGTCCATTCATTCGGAAGTCTAGTCATCTCCTTCAGCATTCCAAAGTTTAAGCACATGTTCTATTCAGCTACATAATAAATTGGCAAACATTACACTACTGGCATTACAGGACAGTTGCCTATAAAATTCGACTTTTGGTGTAGGACTCCAGCTCCATTCCCTTATAGATTAGCCTCTTCCTCAGGGAGCATTTCAAATAACCATGAAGTGCTGCCAGGTCCATGACCACCTCAGGATGTACAAAAGCAGGTCTGGCAACAAACTCCAAATTAGGGTCTCCAATAAAGTTTTCTAGCAAGCCAAGGGTAGCTAGGTGGTTCAGTGGATAGAGCACTGGGCCTGCCATCAGGAAGCCTCATCTTCCCGAGTTCAAATCTGGTTTTGTGACTCTGGACAAGTCACAACAAAGCCATAACTTTGCCTCACTTTCTTCATCTCTAAAAATGAGCTAAAGAAGGGAATGGCAACTACTCTAGTATCTGTCAAGAAAATCCCAAATGGGGTCATGAAAAGTCAATACAACTGAACAACAACAACAACAACAAAAGCAAGCCAGAGAAAGAGTTTCTCACAATTATGGTTACTTTTGGCTGAAAGGTCATGGTTCTGTAGTCTTCTTCCTAAGGAAGACAATTGATTTTGCCTCAACTATTCTGTCTTTAATATCTACTTTGTTGCCACACAACACTATAAGAATACTTTCACACACATACCAGATTTCTGTCAGTTAGGTACATGTTTTTTAGTAGTATGCTATTTTTTAAAATACATGCAAAGGTAATTTTCAACATCCACCTTTGAAAAACCTTGTTTTCCAAATTTTTCACTCTATCTCTCTTCCTCTCACCTCCACCAAGACAGCAAACAATCCAATATAGGTCAAATAAGTAATTCTTCTAAACATATTTCCAGATTCATCCTGCTGCATAAGGAAAGTCAAATCAAAAGGGGAAAAAACCACATACATACAAAAAGCAAACAACAACAGCAAAAAAGGTCAAAATGCTATGCTTTGATCCACATTCAGTCTCTATAGCTCTGTCTCTGGATGCTGTCGGCACTTTCCAATTGTACTGGAATTAGTTAGACACATTCTTGGAAGTAATTCTTTTTTTTTTTTTTTTTTTTTTTTGTAATGTGCCTTATGATATTTGGGTTTTTTTAAATAGCTTTTTATTTACAAGTTATATGCATGGGTAATTTTACAACATTGACAACTGCCAAGCCTTTTGTTCCTATTTTTTCCCCCTCCTTGGAAGTAACTCTTAATGTTATATCAAGCATTACAAGGATACATTGAGCTGGGATTTAATAACTACCTCTCAGACCACCAAATATCTCTTGGACAAGTGTCCATCACATATAGAGTTTAATAGGATTCCTGTTTGCATGGAGCACAAGAGAATGAACCTTATCCCTCAAGAAGGCTACATACTTCTTCCCAAATTCACCAGTCAAGTGATGTTTCACAAATGTAATTTTTCCAAAACTTTCATCACCAATTAATGAAAGTTTGAAATGTATTTGCAGTTTTTTTTGGGGGGGTGGCCATCATGACAGTTCTTCCAGAAGTGTCTCCTTCTCCACCTGACTGCTGTAATAAGTTCTTAATAATGGATTTTTCATTCATTCACCTTCTCAGGAAGGTAGATAAGAGAACTTTTCCTGAAGCCCTCTGCATAGTAGCAATAATGTTGCTTATGTTAGAAGTAATAGAAACTCCCATTTCAACAGAGGCAGTATTAAGGTATATAAAATACTTAGCTCACAACAACTGTATGAATTGTACATAAATATCACTGCTTGATAGAAAAACTAAAGCTCAACTATGTCAAACCTGGGCCTTCAATCCAAGGCTCTTCTGACTCAAAAGACCACCTCTTCCTACTCTATCCTACTACTGCTCTTTAGAACCTCTTGGAAATCAGTCTAAGCCATAATAAGCTCAGTGGATAAGTAACTCAATACCTCCATTTAACAGATTAAGAAACTGAGGCCCACAGAGGTGGTTGGCCCAAGGTCATTTAAGTAGAATTAGGGTTGGAATCCAGAACCTCTTGTTCTAAATCCAGAGTTCTTTCCATTGTCCTATCCTTTGATTAGCAAACTAGCTCCTTGAAAAATATAGAGAACATGACTCTAGGTGCCTTTGAGACTTTGGTAGGGGCCGGTCAGGGGGAAACATATAAGAACGTGCCTGGAGAGGGGAGTCAACACAGAATTCATCATAAGAACTTTCAGCTAGGGAAATAGGGTTATGAAACAACATAGTATAATAGAAAAAGACCTGGAATTGCAATGAAAAGACCCAATTTTTTGAGTCTCAGTTCCAATTCACAGACAAATGATTAAATCTCTTTGAACCTCAGTTTTCTCCTTTGTAAATTAAGAATAATCATCTTTGCATCCACAATTCCAGAGAGTTACTATGGGGAAGAAGCTTTGAAAGCCCTAGAGCTACAGAAATGGGAGCCCCTGGTATGATACCAGAGCTGCCACCTCAGTCCCTACAGGCCAGCTTTGGCCTCTCCTGCTCACCACAGAGCCCACCACACCTGAACTTTTCTCTTGTTGTAGGAACCCAGGGCTTGCCACAGGGTCCAGGAGAATAGAAGAGCTCATCATCAGGCAACGAGCTGAGCTAGCGGTCAGGAGACAGGTACTGGAAGCTTCCCCAAGGTCACCAAAGGGCAGAAGAAGCTGACCCAGGCTCAAAAAGGAAGGATGTGTCATTGTGCAAGGAGCAAAGCTGAGTTCTCAGGAAGAGGTGCTCCTGAGGCTTTGGGGGATGAAAAAGGTAGAGTTCATAGCAGAAGCAGAGAGCATAGCAGCAGGTCTCACCAATGGCAAAAGGCAGCAGCAAGAAGGCTAAAGGACAGACTTTAGACTTTCATCTCCATGGATACAAGGGTATAGAAGAACTGAAACTGGATTACCAGACACGTGTTCAGTAGACTAAATGAAATCTTTGGAGATGACTGCTGTATTACTGAGCAAAAAGAATAACATTTGCCCTGAGCAGAGATTAGAGATCACCACAAGGCCATCATCATGTTCCCTTCACTCTGGAGTTACAGTGGCCAAATCAGACTTTTGTCCAGATGCTGAAATGGAAAGGCAAGGTGGGCTCTACAGATAAATTAATGGGGATAGAGAGTACTGCCCTGGATTTGGGAACTCTCATGGAGAGTAGCCACTTCAAAGACCCTTTAGAATATCATTTTGGGGCAAAGGGCAGCCTAGCTTCTTGGAAGCCAGGACCTGAGCAAAAGGCTAGATTACAGGAGTCCTCAAACTGCAGCCTGCAGGCCAGATATGGCAGCTGGGGACGTTTATCCCCCTCACCCAGGGCTATAAAGTTTCTTTATTTAAAGGCCCACAAAACAAAGTTTTTGTTTTTACTATAGTCCAGCCCTCCAACAGTCTGAGGGACAATGAACTATTTAAAAAGTTTGAGGACCCCTGCTAGAAAGTGCTCCCCTAATCATGACCTATATACAGAAAACAAGCATTTCAGGGACCTAGATCCTCCAGGGCAAACAGAAGACAGAGAATACACGTCTCCATATCATGTCCAATCAAAAAGGCCACTAAATCTCTAGGTGCTAAAACATAGTCCCCCTCCAGACCAAAATCTATTCTCCATAAAATATACATAAACAAGATTTTGTCCAGAGGCTATTACTAGTTACAATTCTACCTAAATCAACCCACAAGCAATTACTAAGCAGATAAATACATAAACTACAGGTAAATGGACAATAAGGGCCATACTAAAAAATCCACATAAATATGTTTAGAAGAATTGCACATGTTTAACTTATATTGGATTGCTTGCTGTCTAGGGGAGGAGGAGTTGGAAAAGGAAGAAAAATATCTATTTTTTTTCCCAATTCTTCCACCTTCACAAGGAATAAAGCTGGGAACCAGGTGGCAGGACTCTCTCTCCTGGGGGGATGGGGAATGGATGAAGTCTGCTTTTTCATACATTTCAGTTTCAGGTCCTGAGCATTCTTAAAGGATCATTCTATCACACCCATCTTCACCAGTCTGCTCCTCCCTCCACACTGGGCTAATCCTAACACCCAGGATAACCAAAGTCTCTCTCAAGTCATACATTCTGTCCTGAGAACACCTCTTCCTCAATAATGTTTTTCTTCCTTTCTCCTCAGTCTAACCCAAACCATAGCACCATTGATTGCCTCAGCGCAGAGACTCCCCTGGTCACCAAAGGGACTCTACTGGATCATTATAATATATGTAATAGCGTATATCCTTTCCTCGGATATAGGTTCTCTAAACCCCATTTCTACTAGTTTCCTTCAGGCCCTCTCTGTCCCTGGCGCCACCACTCTGTCCCACCCAGAATCACTCTAAATCCAGAATAAATTCCCTTTTTTCATATCAGATCGCCTTTCCTCTTTTGAGTTCTTAGATCCTTCCCTTTCTATTCCCAGTGTCATTGTTCCTCTTAGTCCCACCTCCATCTCAAAAAACACCTTTCTGTCCCACCTGGAATTCCCCTAGAATACATGACTGCTCCTTCTAGGATCCCAAGGGGTGCCATTAGGAGTGGAAGATACTTCTTCATCCTGCTCTTAATTCTTCTTTCTCTTCAGGGTGGAAATTTCAGAGTGGGCATCTGCCCACCTCACAAGGTGCCCCCACCCGTCTCTAGGGTCACGCGTGTCTGTATCACCCCAGGCCTTTCTTCCATCCTTCCCGTTTCACTCCGGTTGGCCCCTTCCAATCGCCAAGAACCTCCAGTTCTGTGCACCGCCCAGTCCCACTCCGACGCCCCTTGTCCGCTCCTTCCCACCCCCACCTCACGCCCCTCCCCAGGACTGTCACTCACAAGCCTCCACCAAGTCCAAAAACAGAGCTTTCTGCCTCCGGTCCCGCTGTTGCAGCTGACGAATGATGTGCAGCTTCCAGCGGCAGGAAGAGGGAAAGGGCGAACTTGGGGCAAGAGTCCCGGGTCCTGGCATGGCGGCCCGCGATCCCAAAGGCACAGATTCGCTCCCTCCGCCCGCCCAACAGGCACAAAAGCTTGGCTCGACCAAGGCCTAAGGGATGGGGGCGGGACTTACGTGGGGAACTCCTCGTGGCGTCAACTTGGAGGCGGAGCCTCGGGATGGGGAAAGCCTCTGAATGTTCCATCCTTTGGACGTAGGGGGGAAGACGGGAGGATGAATAGCTAGAGTCCGGCTGCGAGAGAGAAGAGAGAGTCCGGCCACAGAAGCTGATCATTATTCACTTTTCACCATTCAAAATCTATAGGTCGGCGGGCAAGGCCGTCCCCGCTTCTGCGGAAAAAAATGTGACTTTAGAGTAAGTTCTCCTTAATCTAGAGATGGTACGATCCTCACCTGGGGAGGCAGAGCCGGTTACAATTGACCCTATAGCGCCCAGAGCCCAAGGTAGTAAAAACTTCTACAAGCAAATAGATTTAGAGCAGGAAGGGACCTTAGGAGTCCCCACGTCTTCCTCATTTTGCGTGTTAAAACGTTCAAAGCCGGGAACGTAAGAGATTTGCCAGAAGTCTCACACCAGCTGTAGTTAGAGCAGAAATTCAAACCTCCGAAGTATAATAATAATATTGGCTAACATTTGTGGAACACTCTTAAGTTTTACGAAGATTTGTATGTAATGTTATCTCATTTAATCCTCAATACAACGCCGGGAAATAGGTACTATTATTATTTTCCAGCTGTGAAAAAACTAAGGTTATGGAGTGACTTGCTCAGAGCCACACAGCTAGTAAGCAAAATTGAACTTAAATTCAAGTCTTCTTGACTCCGAGCCAAGGGCACCATCCACTAGACTGTCCTATTACCACATTGTTTTCGAAGAGGACCAATGACATCTTGCTCACCAACTGAAGTGAAGCCAACCAGGGGAGGACAGGAAGAAAGTCCTGGGGCGGCACAGATAGGCAAGAGTCAGGTGCGGGCATCCTAGGAGTGACAGAAGTCTCTGCAGAGGAAAGCTATGGGGTAGGCAGATGCCTACTCTGGAATCGCCACCCTGAAGAAATGGACGCCGTGGATAACCTTGGCGTCTCCCATGTCTGAGCAGGCTGGCTCTAAGCGCCCCACAGTACTTGCTTCAGTGGCTGTTGAGATAAATTGTTCTCATCAGTATTTCTGCAAAGCGAAGTCTTCAGGTGCTCGGGGTAGCTGTTTTTATTATTAATCATTTTGTTAATTCTTGTTGTAACTACGTTCAGAAGGCTTGAGGGGCTTAGCCAGGTGAGGAGCTCTCTGTCTCTCCTTCCCACAAAAAGCCATACTTGGCAACAATTTTCTATTTCTGCTGGAGTGCCCTTCCTCTAGTTTTCAGAGAAAGAATTATTTGCCACAAGAGTTGGAGTTAATGATGCTAAGTGAAATGAGCAAACCAGGAGATCATTATACACAGTAATAACAAGATTATACAATGAGCAATTCTGATGGACGTGGCCCTCTTCAACAATGAGATGATTCAAATCAGTTCCAATTGTTCAGTGATGAAGAAAGCCATCTACACCCAGAGAGAGGACCGTGGGAACTGAGTGTGGTTCACAACATGGCATTTTCACTCTTTTTGTTGTTTGCTTGCATTTTATTTTATTTCTCGTGTGTGTGTGTGTGTGTGTGTGGCACTATAATTGTATAAATGTATAATAAAAAGTTTTAATAAAAAAAGAAAATTATGCTTCAGCTTATATTCAGAATTCATCAAATCTCTCTTGGAAGGTGTACAGTATTTTTCATCATGAATTCTTTAGAATTGTCCTGAATTATTGTCTTGATTAAAGTAGTTAACTCTCTCTCAATTCATTATTCTTACAATGTTGCTGTTATTGTATGTACTGTTTTCCCAAGTTCAGTTCACTTAACTTTTCATTAGTCTACAAAATGAAAAAAAATTAAAATATAGCTAATTTTTTTTTTTTAAAGAGTAGGCGTTCAGTCTCGGGTCTTGGGAATCGGGGTCAGACTCTTTTCCTAAGATGGTGGCTCTTTCTGACTGTACCTCAGAACTTCAGGGAGAAGCACACAAAGCTTAGATTTGACCATGTGTAAGGTCTTCCTTAAAAACAGGAAGAGAAAGATATTCAAGATACGATATACAATATATTAGACAATTATATTTTTCTTTTACCCCAAAAAAATGCTTAATACAAAGGATGCACAAACAGGCATTAACAGCAATTAACCCAGCAATAGTAACTTATGATTATTATCAGCTATGGAGGTCTAAATTTAAAATCCCAAAACCTCCAACACTTTTAGTAGGATAACTCCACTTCATCTTACCTCCCTTGGAGATTATGTCTCCTGGAAAGCCAAGTCAAAGGTTGGGAGCTTCAACCTATGGTCTATTTCCCAAGAAACAGTGGAGCAACTATAGGGACTTCTGTCATAATTCAGGTGGGTGCTCCCAAGGAACTCAAGAATTTCCAACTGCCCCACCTCATGCCTTCCAGGGTAGAGATATCCTTATCAAGAATGCCTTTCAGAAATTTGTGACCAAAGATGAACTAGAGACCATTACTGATCACAAAACAGAAAATTTTGATTATGTCAAATTAAAAAGCCTTTGTACAAACAAAACTAATGCAAACGAGATTAGAAGGGAAGCAACAAACTGAGAAAACATCTTCACAGTTAAAGGTTCTGATAAAGGCCTCATTTCCAAAATATATAGAGAACTGACTCTAATTTATAAGAAATCAAGCCATTTTCCAATTGATAAATGGTCAAAGGATATGAACAGACAATTTTCAGATGATGAAATTGAAACTATTACCACTCATATGAAAGAGTGTTCCAAATCACTATTGATCAAAGAAATGCAAATTAAGACAACTCTGAGATACCACTACACACCTGTCAGACTGGCTAAGATGACAGGAAAAAATAATGATGAATGTTGGAGGGGATGCGGGAAAACTGGGACGCTAATGCATTGTTGGTGGAGTTGTGAACGAATCCAACCATTCTGGAGAGCAATCTAGAATTATGCCCAAAAAGTTATCAAACTGTGCATACCCTTTGATCCAGCAGTGCTACTACTGGGCTTATACCCCAAAGAAATACTAAAGAAGGGAAAGGGACCTGTATGTGCCAAAATGTCTGTGGCAGCCCTGTTTGTAGTGGCTAGAAGTTGGAAAATGAATGGATGCCCATCAATTGGAGAATGGCTGGGTAAATTGGGGTATATGAATGTTATGGAATATTATTGTTCTGTAAGAAATGACCAGCAGGATGAATATACAGAGAGGCTTGGAGAGATTTACATGAACTGATGCTAAGTGAAATGAGCAGAACCAGGAGATCGTTATACACTTTGACAACAATATTGTATGAGGATGTGTTCTGATGGAAGTGAATTTTTTTGACAAAGAGACCTAACTCCGTTTCAATTGATAAATGATGGACAGAAGCAGCTACCCCCAAAGAAAGAACACTGGGAAATGAATGTAAACTATTTGCATTTTTGTTTTTCTTCCCGGGTTATTTTTACCTTCTGAATCCAATTCTCCCTGTGCAACAAGAGAACTGTTTGGTTCTGCAAACATATATTGTATCTAGGATATACTGCAACATATTTAACATATATAGGACTGCTTGCTATCTAGGGGAGGGGGTGGAGGGAGGGAGGGGAAAATCGAAACAAAAGCGAGTGCAAGGGATAATGTTGTAAAAAAAAAAAAAAATTACCCTGGCATGGGTTCTGTCAATAAAAAGTTATTATACATTAAAAAAAAGAAAGAACGCCTTTCAGTCACCAATGCTCAGGGAAAGAAACACTTTGAAAGGCTTTGAAATTCAATCTCAAGCTCACTTAAGCCAGCATTCTGTCCCAGTCTTAGGTGAGTAGCCTGCCATTTCTGCTGGAGTGCTCCTTCTTCACCTTTTATGGGAAGTCCCTGGGAGAAAGAAAGAATTGGTAGCCACAGGTTCTGAAAAGTTGAAAGAGGGAAAGGCAGGGTGGACCTTTAAAGTCTATTGAATAGGTAACTCTTCCTGTTTCTTGTCTTGTGTGCTTGCTGAGGCCCAATCTAGCTAAGCATGAAGAGGTCATTACCAGAAGGTTGGATCTTTTTTTTTTTTTTTTTAAGATGTGGGCAACCCAGAAAGAGGGTGAGAAGATTTTTTTTCACCAATTATTGCTAATAAAAAAATCTGTCATCAAAACTATATAGAATACAATAGTACATAAGACCATTCCCCCAATTTATAGGTGATCATATAATATGAACCATTTTCAAAATGAGTCATAGGCTATCAATAACTAAATGAAAAAAATCTCAAAATCACTTTAAGAGAAATGCTAATTAAAAGCACCTCATAGATATGATTGGTAGAGATAACAAAGGAATGAAATATTAGGGCTGGAGGGGTTGTAGGAAAACTGTGGGTAGAGCTATAAATGAGTCTAATCTTTCTGAAAAAACAACTTGGAATTTTGCAAGCCAGTCACTATTCAAACTCTGGCTCAACAATCCAAGTAATGTTCAGGAAGATTCAATGACAAATAGAAAAGTTGAAAATACATACAAATAATTATACCCAAACTTAAAAGAAAACAAAAGAAACAAAGTTATGGGATGGCTGGACAAATTGGAACCTATGATTATAAGCGAAGTCAAATCAACAAGTATTTTTACACACCTTCTAAGTGGCAGGCATTGAGCAGGGGATGGGGTTGCAAAACAAAAAAGAGATCCTGCTCTAAAGGAGATCATAACCTAAAGGAGGAAAGAAAACATATAAAGGACCCTGTACAATCAAGATATATGCAAATCTAACCAGAAACAATCCGAAAGGAGAGCCTTTTGAGCAGGAATGGTTCAAATAGGAAGGGTTCAAAGAGACAGAATACAGGGAGTAGATCACAAAAGTAGATCTAAACAAAAGTTTAGAGGGAGGTAGACTTTGAGACTTTGGTTGTTCTCATAAGAAGTATGGACATGCCCCAAGGTACCTCAAGTTGAGAAGACTGAGAAAATCTCTTTAATTTTCAAGTATTTGGGAAATAAATCAATAGATTTGGGTTTATGTAGGTCTGAGCTAGCCCTTTGTGCCAGGCCAATAAAAAGGAGCATTCACTGAAATCTCTTTTTTGCTCCTTTTCAAGAGAGATCCAAAGAACTGAAAACAAAGAACCTAAAAGCAGACTTAGATCCTAGGAACAGTGAAGGAATAGGAGAAGAGAAGGGGGATGACATCTACACCCTCCCCTGCCAGAACCCAATTGTCTATATCCACCTCAGCCCCTGTGATGGCAGCTTCTTTTTTTTTTTTTAATTTTTATTTAATAATTACTTTATATTGACACTCGTTTCTGTTCCGATTTTTTTTCCCTCCCTTCCTCCACCCCCTCCCCTAGATGGCAAGCAGTCCTTTATATGTTGGATATGTTGCAGTATATCCTAGATACAATATATGTTTGCAGAACCGAACAGTTCTCTTATTGCATAGGGAGAATTGGATTCAGAAGGTATAAATAACCTGGGAAGAAAAACAAAAATGCAGATAGTTCACATTCGTTTCCCAGTGTTCTTTCTTTGGGTGTAGCTGCTTTTGTCCGTCATTTATCAATTGAAACTCAGGTCTCTTTGTCAAAGAAATCCACTTCCATCAAAATATGTCCTCATACAATATCGTTGTCGAAGTGTATAATGATCTCCTGGTTCTGCTCATTTCACTTAGCATCAGCTCATGTAAGTCTCGCCAGTCCTCTCTGTATTCATCCTGCTGGTCATTTCTTACAGAACAATAATATTCCATAACATTCATATACCACAATTTACCCAGCCATTCTCCAATTGATGGGCATCCATTCATTTTCCAGTTTCTGGACACTACAAACAGGGCTGCTACAAACATTTTGGCATATACAGATCCCTTTCCCTTCTTTAGTATTTCTTTGGGATATAAGCCCAATAGAAACACTGCTGGATCAAAGGGTATGCACAATTTGATAATTTTTTGGGCATAATTCCAGATTGCTCTCCAGAATGGTTGGATTCGTTCACAACTCCACCAACAATGCATCAGTGTCCCAGTTTTCCCGCATCCCCTCCAACATTCATCATTATTTTTTCCTGTCATCTTAGCCAATCGGACAGGTGTGTAGTGGTATCTCAGAGTTGTCCTAATTTGCATTTCTCTGATCAATAATGATTTGGAACACTCTTTTATATGAGTGGTAATAGTTTCAATTTCATCCTCTGAAAATTGTCTGTTCATATCCTTTGACCATTTATCAATTGGAGAATGGCTTGATTTCTTATAAATTTGAGTCAGTTCTCTATATATTTTGGAAATGAGGCCTTTATCAGAACCTTTAACTGTGAAGCTGTTTTCCCAGTTTGTTGCTTCCCTTCTAATCTTGTTTGCATTAGTTTTATTTGTACAAAGGCTTTTTAATTTGATGTAATCAAAATTTTCTATTTTGTGATCAGTAATGGTCTCTAATTCATCTTTGGTCACAAATTTCTTTCTCCTCCACAAGTCTGAGAGATAAACTATTCTATGTTCCTCTAATTTATTTATAATTTCGTTCTTTATGCCTAGGCCATGGACCATTTTGATCTTATCTTGGTATATGGTGTTAAGTGTGGGTCCATGCCTAATTTCTGGATGGCAGCTTCTTGATCCAAGACATAGATAGTAGGGGTACATGAACCTGAGTTCATGAGCTATAAATTTTCAGATCCAGACAGAGAGAAGCAGTGGCGTAACATTTTGATCTGAGAGAAGACAATTATATAGAGGTGGTCGAGTGGTGAGATTCTCTGAACCCCAGATTTATGGATTGTTAGAAGTTCTTCATCCTTACCTTTCTGCAGGAATGACTCTTCCAAATCTTCTAGAAGAGTAGTTTGACCCTACAAACTCTCTCTGTGAAAAGAAAGATGGAAGGAAGAAAGTAAAGAAGGAAGGAACAAACGAACCAGCGAAGAAGTGAGCATTCATAAAGTGTCACAAGTGCTTTACAAATATTATCTGATTTGGTCCTTGCAACAATCATAGCAGATGGGTACTATTATTATCCTATTTTTCAGTTGAGGGAAATTGAGGTAGAAATTAAGTGACTTGCCTTAGGGTCACATGGCTAGTAAGCATCTGAGGCTATATTTGAAAGTTTACTGAATTGGTTCACAACAAATAATTTCAGTTAAACTGTTGAAGTTGGGAAGGGATCCCAAAAGGCTGGGGGTCACAAACCAATGTTGTGAGGTATCTCAAAAGAATTTGCAGGCTTGAACCCATATTCAAGTCAAGAGGCAAAGTTTATTGGAATTGTAACACCAACTGAAGCAGGTTAAATTCCAAAAAAATTTAACAAAGAAGCCACAAAAATGGAGATACATGTATAGGACAAAAGTTGATCAGAGCTTCTTGTTACTTATTTACTAATTTTATGGCTTACAAGTAGGTTTGAGGAGTGATCTATTCTCTATTGTCTCAGGAACAGATTATCTATCTAACAATCAATTATGTTTGTAGGAATATTCTAAGGCCAGAAGACTTTGAAATCACTGACAGATAGATTGTTAAAACAATAGCATTCTAAAATCAGAGGGCCTCAACATCACTAATATATCTTCCCTAAAATCTAAGGGAAGAAAAATTATTATATTCCTAGGCCAGACAACTTTTATAATCATTGACAGACTGCACTCCAAAGTTGGGGGAGGGAGGAATCTCAGTATCACAGATTCCAAAGCCAGAAGACTTTAGAATCATGGACAAATTGTTAGAACAGAGGTACACCAAAATCAAGGAGACCTCCCTACTGCTATCTCCCCTAGAAGCTAGACTCCTTCAGAACCACCTTTATATAGAAGGCAATCTTGGGGGTAGAGTTAAGATGATAGAGTAAAGGCAGGAACTCACCTGAGCTCTCCCTCAAATCCCTCCATACCTTTCAATAATAACTCAAAACAAATTTTAGAATGGCAGAATTCACAAAAAGATATAATGAAATCATTTTGCAACCCAAGACAACTTAGAAGGTCATCAGGAAAGGTCTGTTGCACTTTGATGAGAGAGGATGCAGTCAACACAGGCTGCACCAGACCAGACCAGGTCTCAACAAACCAGGATCAGGCCTTGGAGGCAACTAAATCAATGGAAGCAAAGGCAGTTTCCAGATCCTTAACCTATAGAAAATAGCTTGATTGGATAACAGGACAGGAAGTGATTTACAGGGGTCACTTTATTGGAACCAGGGGCAGGATTCTGTTGCTTTGCCCATATTTGGATCTGGATTGCAATTCTCTTAGTCTCAGTTCAAGGAGGAAAACAAGCCCAACAGAGTTTATGACTGCGGGGAAACAGGAACTCTGGTCACAGTTCCAGGGCTGAAAAAAGTGCTTGTGATCACTCACAAATCAATGCATAGTCCAGGAGAGTAGTAAACACACCTCTACCTAGATCATAGGAAAGGGCAAAAAGTTACAGGTTCTCAGAGTTAACTCTGAAAACAGCTGCACAACGAATGTTTGTGGTAGCTCTCTTTGTAGTGGCCAGAAACTGGAAACTGAGTAGATGCCCATCAAGTGGAGAATGGCTGAATAATTGTGGTATATAAATATTATGGAATATTATTGTTCGGTAAGAAATGACCAACAGGATGATTTCAGAAAGGCCTGGAGAGACTTACAGAACTGATGCTGAATGAAACGAGTAGGACCAGGAGATCATTTTATAACAATATATATGAACATGATCAATTCTGATGGACGCAGCCATCTTCGGCAATGAGATGAATCAAATCAGTTCCAATGGAGCAGTAATGAATTGAGCCAGCTACACCCAGCGGAAGAACTCTGGGAGATGACTAAGAACCATTACACTGAATTCCCAATCCCTATATTCTTGCCTGCTGGCATTTTGGATTTCCTACACAGGCTAATTGTACAATATTTCAGAGTCCGATTCTTTCTGTACAGCAAAATAATGGTTTGGTCATGTATACTTATTTTGTATTTAATTTCTACTTTAATATATTTAACATCTATTGGTCATCCTGCCATCTAGGGGAGCGAGTGGGGGGAAGGAGGGGAAAAATTGGAACAAAAGGTTTGGCAATTGTCAATGCTGTAAAATTACCCATGCATATAACTTGTAAATAAAAAGCTATTTAAAAAAGAAAGAAAGAAAGAAAACAGCTGCACAAAGATCTGAAGCTTGGGACAGTGTCCCCTTCACTTGAGAAGCAGAATCCTACTTTAACACAGTTAAAAGTCAAGAAATAGTCTGAAAAATGAACAAATTGAACAACAAAAACAGAAATAGTCTTACAATAGAAAGTTACTATGGTGACACTCAAGAAGATAACAGTCCTCTATCCAAAGTCTCAAAACAAAATAACAGTTAGTCTTGAGCCATGAAAGAGCTCAAAAAGGATTTTTTAAATTAAGTTTAAAAGATAAAGAAAAAATTGGGAAGAAAAATGAGAATGATGCAAGAAAACCATGGAAAAGAATAAATAGCTTAATGAAGGATACACAGAAAATACTGAAGAAAATAACACTTAAAAAAAGATCAATTCAAAAAAGGTACAAAGGCATAAAAATCCAATGAAAAGAATACCTTAAAAAGCAAAATTGGTCAAATTGGGGGGGGGGAATATACAAAAATTCACTGAAGAGAAGAATTTAAAAACTAGAATTGGACAAATGGAAAAGGGGGTACAAAAGCTCACTGAAGAAAATAATTCTTTAAAAGATAATGACTTTATGAGACCCTAAGAAATAATAAAACAAAAAAATAAAATAATAGAAGGCAGCATGAAATATATCATTGGAAAAATAACGGATCTGGAAAATTAATCCATGAGAAATAATTTAAGAATTATTGGACTACTTGAAAGTCATGACCAATTAAAGGGCCTAGACATCATCATTCAAGAAATTAAGAAAACTTCCTGATACTCTAAAACTAAAAGGTAAAATAGAAATTTAAAGAATTCACCAATCACCATCTAAAAGAGATTCCAAAATATATAGATTTCTATAAGAAATGATCAGCAGGATGATTTTAGAAAGTCCTGGAGAGACTCTCTTGAACTGATGCTAAGTGAAATGAGCAGAACCAAGAGAACATTGCATAAGGCAACAAGAAGATTATGTGATGATCAACTGTGATGAACTTGTCTCTATTCAATGAGGTAATTCAAGCAATTCCAATATTTTGTGATGGAGAGAGCCATCTGCATATAAAAAGAAGACCATGGGGACTGAATGTAGATCACAACATAGTATTTTCATCCTTTTTTTTGTTATTGTTTGCTTGCTTTATGTTTTATTTTCCTTATTTTTTCCTTTTGATTTGATTTTTCTTGTGCAGCAAGATAATTGTGGAAATATGTATAGAAGAATTACAAATGTTTTAACATATATTGGATTACTTACTGTCTAGGGGTGGGAAGGGGGAAAAGGAGAGAGAAAAATTTGGAGTACAAAGTTTTACAAAGGTGCATATTGAAAACTATGTTCACATGTATTTAGAAAATAAAAAGCTATAAATTTTTTTAAAGTGAGGGAGAGAGAAAGAGATTCCAAAATGAAAACTCTCAGGAATATTGTAGCCAAATTGCAGCCTCCCAGATCAAGAAGATAATACTATACCAGTGAAAAAGAAACAATTCAAATATCATAGAGCCACAGTGAGGAAAGCATGAGGTTACATTAAAGGACTGGAGGGTCAGTTATTCTGAAGAGCAATTTGGAATTGTGCCCATAAAACCATGAATACTCTTTGAACACAGTAACAGCAAGATTATGTGATGATCAATGACGATAGACTTAGTTCTTCTCAGCAATACAATGACCAAAGATAATTCCAATAGACTTGGTTTGAAAAATGCCATCCTCACCCAGAGAAGAAACTATGGAAACTGAATCTAAGCATGCTGTTTTTACCATTTTTTAAAATTTGCTTTTTTATTTCTTGTGGTTTTTCCTTTTGTTCTGATTTTTCTTTCACAATACAACTAATATGGAAATGTTTTAAATGATAGTACATGTATAACCTATATCAGATAGCTTTCTGTCTTGGGGTGGGTGGAGAGAAGGAAGAGAAGGAGAAAAAAATTGAAACTCAGAATCTTACAAAAGTGAATGTTGAAATGAGGTGATTCAGGTCAATTCCAATAGATTTGTAATGTAGAGAGACATCTGCATTCAGAGAGAGGAGTGAGAGGATTAGCTGTGGATCACAGCATAGTATTTGCATATTTTTTGTTATTGTTTGCTTGCTTTCCCCTTATGATCTGATTTTTCTTATGCAACATGATGTTTGGAAATATGAATAGAAGAATTGCACATGTTTAATATATATTAGATTGCTTGCTATCTAGTGGAGGAGAGTAGGAGGAAGTGAGAGAGAAAACTTGAAACACAGGATTTTACAAGGGTGAATGCTGAAAACTATCTTTGCATGTATTTTGAAAATTAAAATCTATTATTAAAAATGTATATATACATATATATAGCCTAAAGTTGTAAAAAAAAACAAAAAAAGAAGTGAATGTTGAAAATTATCTTTACATGTAATAGGAAAAATAAAGTGCTATTAAGGAAAAAATAAAGGGTCAATGAGCTTGGAATATGATATTCTGGAGAGCAAAAGGCTAGGATTACAACAAAAAATCACCTACTCAACAAAACTCAGTATAATCTTTGGGGGAGGTGGAGAATGTATATTCAGTAAAATAGAGAACTTTCAAGAATTCCTAATAAAAAGATCAGTCCAGAAAAAAAATTAACCTTCAAATACAAGATGGAAAAGAATAATAAAAAGGTAAATAGGAATTCAATAAGGTTAAACTGTTTATATTCCTATATGGGAAAATGATGTTTATAACTCTTAAAAATTTTCTCATTATTAGGGTAGTTAGGAGTATACATGGGCAGAAAACAGAAGTGTGAGTTGAATATGTTGGTATGGTTACTTAAAAATGTAAAATTAAGGGACTAGAAAGAAAGGTGACAAAGGAGAAAGGTGACAAGAGAAGGTGAAAGGGAGAGGTAGAGTGGGATAAATTATCTGACATAAAAGAAACTAGAAAGAGATTTTATAATAGAAATATGGGAAGTGGGGAATTGGGTCAAAGAGGAATAGTATACACACTTAGTTGGATGTAGAAATCTTTCTTATCATACAGGAAGGTAGGGAGGGAAGGGGATAAAAGAAGTGGAGAGGGAGAGCTGATATTATATAAAGGAGGAAAGTTTGGGGGAGGTAAAAATAAGAAACAAAATACTTTTGAGAATAGATAAAGTAAAAGAGAGGGGGAGAGAGAGAGAGAGAGAGAGAGAGAGAGAGAGAGAGAGAGAGAGAGAGAGAGAGAGAAAGAAAGAATGTAAAATAAACAGGGGAAATAGGATGAAGGGAAATACCTAGTAGGATGGAGGGAAATACCTAGTTGGCAATTATTACTGTGAAAAAAATTTTACATTGATTTTCTCTGATAAAGATTTTGTTTCTCAAACATATAGAAAACTGCATCAAATCTATAGAAGTAAAAACCATTCTTCAATTGATAAATGGTCACAAATATGAACAGGCAGTTTTCAAAGTAATTAAAGCTATCTATAATCATATAAAAATGATTTAAATCACTATTGATATAAGAAATGTAAATTAAAACAATTCTGAGCTACTACTTCACACCTATCAGATTAGCTAGTATGGCAGAAAAGGAAAATGACAAATATTGGAGAAGATGTGGGAAAATTAAAATACTAATATATTATTGAAGTTGTATTCTGATTCAACCATTCAGGAGAGCAATTTGGAATAATGGCCAAAGGGCTATAAAATCATGCATACACAATATCACTACTAGATCTGTATCTCAAAGAGATTAAAAACAAAAAAGGAAAAGGACACATAGGTCCTATGTGCACAAAAATACTTATAGCAGCACTTTTGGTGGTGACAAAGAATTGGAAAATGAAGGGATGTCCAATTGGAAAATGGCTGAACAAGCTGTTGTATATGATTGTGATGGAATACACAGTAACAGCAATACTGTATGATGGTTTACTATGTATAGCTTAGCTATTCTCAGCAATGCAGTGACCTAAGACGATTCTGTAGGACATATGATAAAAGGTTCTGTTCATCTCCAGGGAAAGAACTGGTAATACCTCAACACAGATCAAAAACTACTTTTTCTTTATTTTTCTTGGATTTTTTTGTTTGTTTTCTTCCACTGAATGACTTATATGAAAATGTGTTTTGGATGACTGACTACACATGTACAACCTATATCAAATTTCTTGCCTTCTCAATATAAGGGAAGAAAGAAAAGAGGAAGAGAATTTGGAGGAGAAAAAAAGAATTTGGTTTTTTACATGTAATTGGGGGGGGAGAAATAAAATATTAAATTTAAAAAAATTTATATTTTCCTAATCCATTCATCATTTCTCTCATTACAACAGCTATTTCCAAATCTTTCTATCATTTCTCAAACTACCCATAATACCTCTATCCCAATTTCCTTAGCTAAAAACGTTCTCTAACTTCACCAAAACAACTGAGTCTGTTCACCAAGAACTCCCTCTTCTCCTTTTCTCATTTCACAACACAATTGTTTTTCCCTACTCTCTCTTTGTCTTAAAAAAAGAAATGGCCCTTCTTCTTCCCAAAGCCAACCTTTCTCCATCCCATTGCATCCCACCTTCTCCCTTGTCATTCCCACAATCTTAACCTATCTTTGATAGTTCTCTGTGTAATGACTATTTCCAAGCTATTTATTTCTCTTTCATCCTCCAAAAAAAAATTCTCATTTGATCTGTCCATCCCTACTAGCTATAATTCCAGATATATCTTTTCATGATTGAACTCCTTGAAAAGGTCATCCACAATTTGAACCTCCACTTCCATTCCTCTCACTCTTTTCTTTAAAAGAAAGTCTCAATAATATTTTAATTTTTCAAATTACATGTAAAGATAATTTTCAACATTCATTTTTATAAGATTTTGAATTCCAAATTTTTCTCCCTTCTTTCCCTCCTCCATCCCCAAGACAGCAAACAATCACTGATACAAGTAACATATGTACAATCATTTTAAACATATTCCCATGTCATATTGTGAAAGAAAAATCAAAACAAAAGGGGAAAACCATAAGAACAATCCCCCCCCCCCCCCGCCACCAAAGAAAGGTGAAAATTGGATGCTTCAATCTGCATTCAGTCTCCATAGTTCTTTCTCTGGATCATTTTCTTCTTAATTCTGTCTTTTAGCTTTTAACCTTATCATTCCCCTGAAACTGCTCTTTCCAAAGTTACTAATGATTTCTTAATTGCCAAATCTAATGGCTTTTTCTCTGTCCTCATCCTTCTTGACCTCTCTGCATGATACTGTCCTCCTTCTCCTTGCTATTTTCTCCTGCTCTAAGTGGTTATGACACTGCAATCTTCCTACCTCATTGATCCAACTCTATTTTGTTTGCTGGCTATCTCTCTGGATCCTCCACTAACCCTATGTGTCTCCCAAGGGTTTGTCCTTGGCCTTCTTCTCCCTTTATACTATCTTGCCCTCATGAATTCAGTTATCATCTTCACAATAATGATTCTCAAATCTATCTATTCCTAACCTTTCTATTTACTGCCAGTCTTACATTTGTTGTTTTGTTGTTGTTCAGTTATGTCTGATTTTTTGTGACCCCATTTGGGGTTTTCTTAGCAAATATACTGGAATGGTTTGTCATTTCCTTCTCCAGCTCATTTTACAGATGAGGAAACTGAGGCAAACTGGGTTAAGTGATCTGCTCAAGATCACACAGCTAGAGAGTCTGAGACCAGATTTGAACTCTGGAAGATGAGTCCTCCTAACTCCAGGCCTGGCACTCTAGTCGCCCATTTGCCCATATCACATTATCAACTCTCTACTAGAAATCTAGAACTGGATACCCTGTAGATAATCAAGAAATCAATATGTCCAAAACAGAATTCATCTTTTCCCTCAAAATTTTCCCTCTTCTGAACTTCCCTATTGTCACAGAGGACACCATCTTCCTCCTAGTCAGCCAGGCCTGACATCTTGGAATACTCCACTAATCTTTACTCAAACTCATCCCAAAAAGCAGTTACCAAATCCCTCCCTCTCCATCCACACAGCTTCAGACCCTATTTACTATATGCTCTTACTTCTGCAATAGACTCTTTGTTATTATCCTAAACTTATGTTTCTCCCTTTTTCAGTCTATCCTCCACTCAGCTATCAATCTTCCTAAAACAAAAGTCTGACCACTTCACCCACCTCCTCCATTCTGGGGTGTGCTGGGGCCAGTTCTAATTAGCTCACCAGCTGATTGTTAGATTTTCATTGTGACAATGTACAACTCAGAAATTTAGGCTGGATTTATTGTTCTGTTCATTGGCTAGACTAAACAAAGTGATAGAGAAATGATAAATTAAATTTTAACATGTGTCTGGCATACATTTCTCTTCAGAGAGCTAGTTGCTAAATATATACCAGTACACAACCGCCTCCACTCAATAAACTCCAGTAGCTCCATATGACTTCCAGGATTAAATACAAAATCTTGCATTTGGCTTTTAGAGTCCTTTACAACTTAGCCCCTTTGTACTTTTCCAATCTCCTTAGTCCCCTGCACATTGGTGGATTGTTTTCAAGACCGAAATGGCATTGCTTTATTATTAGAGTCAAGTTACAATGTGTCTCACTATGACTGATCAGACCAATATGAGCTTGGAGTGCTCTACTACAGATTGGACATTAGCCCCTATGAACATTTGGGGTGACTTCTCTAATTTTGCACATATTGTGTTTCTTTTGGGCTGAATTCACTTCTGCTTTGCTCATAGAGCACAACACTTCTCTGATGAGAGCACCTCATGCAAGGCAGTCCTATGCCAGTGTCTCCTATGTCATACAATCAAATGACATTGGTCTTCTTGTTCCTTGAATGTAACAGCCCAACTCTTGACTCAGGCTTTTTACTGGCTTCCTAAATTTTCTTCAGGACTTCAACAGACCTTCCCTGCTCTCCCCCCACAAAAAAAAGAAACCTCTTACCCTATACTTCTCTGAGGTTGCCACCCATTTATCCTGTATATGTCTTAAATGGGCATAATTTGTATACATGTTTTCTTCATGCATTGCATTTTTTGCCTTGCAACGTATCTTCAGCACCTATTACAATGCTTAGCACATAGTAACAGCTTAATATATACTTAATTGGGGAGTAGTGGATTACTTCTCACTGGATGTTTCCAAATAAAAATTAAAATAATTTTGTCAGATATGTTGTGCAGAGGAATTCCAAGAGAAAGGAATATACAGGTTTTTGATAAATGATATTCCAGAGCAGAGTCATCTAAGTGGTCCAATAGATAGATTCCTGGGATTTGGTTCAAGAAGTACTGAGTTCAAAGTTGACCTCAAAGAAAGGAAGGACACAAATAAGGGAGAGAGAAAGAGAGAGACAGAGACACAGAGAGAGAGAGAGAGACAGTAGGTGACAGAAACCAATAATGAAAAAGAGAGAAATGAAGGGAGAGAGACAGAAACAGAAAAACATAGACACAGAAACAGAGGGAGGAAGGAGAAGGGAAGAAAGGGAAAGCAAGGGAAGAGAAAGCAAAGGGGAATAAAGAGAAGAGAAAAAAGGGAAGGAGAGGAATAGGAAAAGAAGAAGGAAAGTGAAGAAAGGAAGGAAAGGGAAGGAAAGGAAAGGAAAGGAAAGGAAAGAGAAGGGAAAGAAAGGAAAAGAAAAGGAAAAATGGAAAGGAAGCAAAGAAAAGGAAGAGAAGGAAAAGGAAAGAAAGGAAATTGAAGGGAAGAAGGAAAAGGAAAAGAAGGCAAGGGAACGAAAAGAGGGGAGATAGAGATAAACAGAAAGAAAATTTTTTTAAAAGATGAAAAAGTTTCATGGAAAAATGGAATTTGAAGTGAGATAGGAAGGGTAATTAGCATTCTAAGAAGTAGAAATGATGAGGGATTGTACTTCAGGCTTAGGAGACAGCTTGTTCAAGGACCCAGATGTGGATGCTGGAACAAAAAAATAAGAGGTCAGCTAGCTTTCTAGCTATTATTTTGGGGAAAAAAAAGAGTTGTTGTTTAAAATAATCCAGAAGGGCAAGTTGAACCCAAATTTTAGAGGCATCAATTCATCCCATCTACATCCTATAAGCAATAAAGAGCCACTAAAAGTTTTTGAGTAAATCATAGCTCAACCTTAGAAAGAATATCATATGAGCTAGAAGGTAATTAGTTTGCATGTTGGAAGGAGAGGGAAGGAGAAGAGAATTATAGATTTAATTCTACAGATTCTACATAATTCTACAGATATTGGAAAGTTTTTGCAACCTGAAGCAAATCTATTATATTGCTCTGAAATACTGAATAGTAGAAACCATACTTGGACCCAACTGGAAGAGCTTCTGTATTTCTTGACCAAGTTGTGAAGGGGAAGGGAAGCAGAGCAGTATAACTCTTGGTTCAGCACACAATGATGCTTCATCGGATCCTCAAGAACTCAGATGACAACAATTCCTACATGAAATCAAAGACTTTTCTGCAGCAAATCAATATATACATTCTGTACTCAAATCTGTGTTTTCCTAAATTTGAAAGTTCTCTCCAGTGATACAGAAAACAGCCCATCTGTACCTGGCTATCCTCTGCAGCTGTTACCTATGTTTTTCCATCAGTTTATCACAAGAAGTCCACCTGATAGACTGGCAGCAAATCAATATATACATTCTGTACTCAAATCTGTGTTTTCCTAAATTTGAAAGTTCTCTCCAGTGATACAGAAAACAGCCCATCTGTACCTGGCTATCCTCTGCAGCTGTTACCTATGTTTTTCCATCAGTTTATCACAAGAAGTCCACCTGATAGACTGGGAACCTTCCTCTCTAATTTATACTGACAGTAATCCTAATAAAAATGGTTCTGTTCTTTTTGGTGTAAAAAAAAAAAGTTGACCTCAAAAACTTACTAGTTTTGTGATGATGGGCAAGTCACCAAACTTGTTTGAGATTCCTTATCTGTAAAGTGGTGATACAATAGCATCTACTTTCCAGGGTTGAGTAAAGATAAAATGAGATAATAAGTGTAAAGTGCTTAGTACCCAGCACATATAAAATATAGTTATCAGTAGTAGTAGGCCACAAAGGTACAATTACAAAACTAAAGATAGAGAGAATACAAGATCCCATTAATTTATTATTTGTTGAATATAGAGAAAATATTTAATTCTTTACAGGCTCTCTTCCAAAAAGGTATCTCCCTTAGACATATTAAAATCATAAAAAAGCCCCTGAATAATGTAATGAGATAACTTTGACCATTCTTATTAATATCCCATGAAGTATCAAGCAGATATTGGCAAAAGGGGGTTGGCTTCACCATGGAGACTGACCAGAAATAGGTCTGAGTGGTCAGAATCACATCCCTCTGCCCTTCATTAGAACAAGTCTATGCTCTTCTTATAATTCATTCTTCTCATTGTTAATCAGAGTTGATTATCATCCTTAGGAAAACCCACTCTTCTAAGGGAATATAAGCATTGAATGGTTTCCATGAGGGATCTTTGGAATTTGAAAACCCTAATGGCCCCCTTTTATTAAGTATCCACTATAATTATTTAAAAATTACACAAAAAATAAATAAATAAAAATTACACAGAAACGATGTCTTAAACTTTTTATACATCACAATATGTATATATGACTGAACTACATATTTATATGCATATATATGTAGTTCATATATGTAGTATATATATGTAATACATATATATATATTTAGTTCAGTCATTTCCAGTTGTATCCAACTCTTCATGACCCCATGAAGGATTTCTTGGCATAGATACTAGAATGCTTTGTCATTTTCTCCAGTTCATTTTACAGATGAGAAAACTGAGGTAAACAGGGTCGAGTTAACTTGCCCAGGGTTGCAGAGTATCTGAGGCCAGATTTGAACTCATAAAAATGAATCTTCATATCTCCAGGCCTACTTTCTTTTCAGTTCTTTACTTAGCTGCCCTTGCTATCAACTCTGATGTCTATTGTTTCTGTGATCTGTTCTTTGAACCTTTAGGATTAAATTTATTCTCCAATTAATTTTTAACATTAAAGACCTTTTATTTAATGTAATTTATAATGTGTTGTGCTCAGTAAAATGCATTTAATATTTCTGCTTTTCAGCATTTGTGAAAATAACAGCTATCATTTATGTAGCGCTTTAAAGTTTGCCAAGCATAATGCATATTATCTCCTTTCTCAAATTTGCCCTACAACGTGATCAAGTTTACCTAGCTTTCAAATATGTATACTCCTTTTTGTTCCCATTTAGTAACTACAATCTTTGACAAAGTTGATCATCTCCAAGTTTTTGTGACAGTGCTCTTTCCTGTTTCGCTTATCTGTCTGGATCTTCATCCATGTCATACCCACTAATTTTAAGTGTCCATTACCCTGGGCTCTCCTTTTTTTCTGTATACCATAACTTGCTAATTTAATCAGCTTTCATGAGTCTGTCACCTAAGCAAATGATTCCTAGACCTATGCCTCTAGCCCTAGTCTCTCCTGAGCAACTGTCTCACATCGCTACCTTTTGGAAATCTAGAACTGTCTATGATTCTAGACACATCATCATCTAGATACATCAGATTCAACATGTTTCAGAGAAAACCACCTTTCCCCACAAATCCTCTTTTCTTAACGTCCTGAGACTGTCCACCTTGTGTCGTCTTCCACTCGCTACTCACTCAGACTAGGTCAGGCTGTCATGACCTGTCAATATCACGTCCTATCACGTCATGACTACCGCAAGAGCCTTAAAGTGTACCTAACTTAAGTCTTTACTCAAGAGTTTTATAAGCTATACGTTGCAAAGCAGGTGCCAATGTGAATAAGCCCAGGCAATTTCTAGTCGGGAGTTCTCTCCACCAACTAAATCTTCGGTCCGGTCCAACAGAAATACTGCCGTATTAGACAATCCTTTTTCGAACTAGAGATGTTGAACTCGAATTCCCAGAAGGCTCAGGTACAGCCATCCTGGGGCTGAGCCTGTCGGGAATTGTAGTTGCTGCACCCTCTTAGATTGCGGAGAAGGTTCACTGGACTACGACTCCCAAAAGGCCTTGGTAACTGGTCAGCCTGAAGATGGGGCGCTGCTGCGGCCTGGTCTACTGCCTCCCAGATCATAGTTCTGGGTGCTAGGATAAACGACATTATGATGCCATGGCTCCAGTTTCTATGGCGGGACCCGGAATCACCTCGGCGCCGAGCCACGTAGAAAAGAGAGAGATATCAGGGCTTGATATCGCAACGTGCATTCCCGCCATTCACACTAACATTGACTAGAAGTGGCCGGCAGGGGGCGCGGGCGCAGTGTGACTCAGGGTGGCCGGCAGGAGGCGCAGGCGCAGTAGTAACTCGAGGACTGGTGGTGGACAGTAACCTAGTGAGGCTCTTAGTCGCGGTCGGGAAACCCTGACAACGACGCATGCGCAGGAGCAAGCGCCCGTTATTAATGGAGATTATTTTAATAGCACTGTAATTCTTTATCCTTGACACTTTCCTAGCGAGTCTACCACATCCCTTATCTGGCCACTCCCAGGAAAGAAAGACTCACGAATTTATTATCCTTGTCTTAGAGAGAAATTAACTGGCACAGAGATAAGAACTCACCTACGCGAGGTCACACAGCAGTTTAACCTGGAATTAGGAATCGTAGACCCCCGACCCTGCTGCTCCTTCGTGGGGCGTGAGCCGGGAGACCTGTGGTGTTTTTCCCTGGGAAAGAGTGCCGATTTGTATTGTAGGGGGTTGCACTAGGGGGCTTTTCAGGGATCATAACACTGTTTAGGACCTCGGGGAATCTTGGCCCGTTTCTCTGCTGGCAAGCAATCGAGAAACCAGTGTCGGGTCAGTGTTGGAGGAGAAACTCAATTCCTGCCCTCAGAGAATTTCTAATCTAGGTGGGAGACTCTCTGCGCAGGGAGTCACAGGATCTGCCTTAGCGTTGGGATGATAAGTAAATACTCAGGCTATTTGAGGTGCATAGTGTAGTAAAGACAAGATGCCGGGGGCAGCTAGGTGGTGCAGCGGAAGGAGCACCAGCCCGGAAGTCGCACCAGCCCGGAAGTCAGGAGGATCTGAGTTCCAATGTGACCTCAGACACTTAACACCGCCTGGCTGTGTGACTCTGGGCAAGCCACTTAACCCCAACTGCCTCAGCAAAAAAAAAAAAATCAAGATGCCCACTTTTAGGGAACTCCCAATCTGGTAGAGGAATAGGAATTAGAGAGACTGGTATTCCTTCCGGGTCACAGCTCCTCTGTACATCCTCCTGGAGGACTCTCCTCCCTGTCTCCCTATAAATGTGACACAGGGCAATCACCCAATGTGCCCCCTCCCTCGTGTTTTCTTCATATTCTGTGTGTGCCACTGGAGCGCATCGATTTTCCGTTGTCCGCCTATGCTTGGGCCCCAGGGTTGTAGATTTATGTCTGGCCCCTTAATTTATCTAGTCAAACATGGCAGGTGACATCCTTAATACGACTTATCCTGGGTGATTTCTCACATCCCTAAATGCATCAGCGAGTTACAAAGTGCTTGGAGAGATCTGAGGAGAATGGTTATTTATCATTTCGAGGATAGTGAAGATTTAGGGATTGTTGGGTTCCTGGAGTGGAGCTTTAAAAGAAATCAGAGAGTGATGGAGTGGCAGGGCATTCCAGAGACCAGAGAGTAACAAACACCCAGGGGTCTTTAGGGAGTTCCCTCTTCCACACAGTCTTCCAAAAGGAAGATCAACTCCTTTTCTTAAAGCTGGGGTCTGATCATGTTGCTCCCTTGCTTGAGAAACTTCAGGGACTCCTCTGGCCATGAAAACATAGTGGAAAATGCTGTTTTGGCATTTGTTGTTCAGGTTTGTTTTTTGTTTTTTTGGTTGTGTCCAGCTGGAACTGGCATTTGAACCTCATACAATCTGACTCAAGCCTTTCTTTTAATACTTATTACACATTACTATCTTCAGGCATTCTGACTGTGGCCAAATTGGCCTGCTTTCTGCCACCTCCAGTCCTTTCTGCTGCCAGATGTGCCCTCCCTGCCTCAGAAACCTTGGCTTCCTTCCAGTCTAGGCCCCCAAAGTCTCCTCTGGTCCCCCTGGAGCCAAGGGTCTCTTTCACCCCTTCCAAAATGACTAGTTAAGGATTCTACTCCTATCCCTCCATAGAATGTAAACTTCCTGAGGGCAGGAACTATTTCTAGGCTTGTTTGTGTTGTTGGAGTTGGCTTGACTTGTAATTTCTTTGGCTAGGGAACAGCTGATGAAGAAACTTCCCCTATCTCTGTAGATCTGCAGCTGTTCTACAACTTACTATATTAGGGAGTAGATAAAAACAGCTTACTACACAACAACACAGTGACACGGGTAGATAAAAGTCTTAATTTCACTTTCTAGAAGAGGAAACAAGTTCAGCAAGGGGGATTGAGAGGCTCAGCATGTGTCAGACAAGCTTGAATCTGGGGGTGTCCATATTGGCTGTCAGCCTTCCCAGGTGTGTCTTCTCTTTTAACTCTTCACCAAAACTGCCCTCTCCAGAGTTACCAACAATCCCTTAGTTGCCAAATCCAATGGCTTTTTCTCAAACTTCATTCTTCTTGACCTCTCTGCATTCTCTGACACTGCTGGTCACTTTTTTTTTTTTTTTTGCTGAGGCAATTGGGGTTAAGTGACTTGCCCAGTGTCACATAGCTAGGAAGTATTAAGTGTCTAAGGTCATATTTGAATTCAGGTCCTTCTGACTTCATGATCATTCTCATAATCCCTTCTCTCTAGGTTTTGGGGACCCTACTCCTCCTGGTTTTCCTCCTCCTATCTGCCTATCTGACCACCTCTGTTTCTCTTACTGGATCCTCTCCTTATAATAGCTTCTTACTGCGGATGTCCCTCAGGGTTCAGTCCCAGGATCTCTTATCTAATCTCTATTCTATTTCCCTCAATGATCTCATCAGCTCCCAAGGTTTTAATTACCATATTTATGATGATGATTCTCAATCCACCTATCTTCCCCACAGTCAATCTGTTGTCTAATCCTGTCACTATCACAGGCAACATTTCTCAACACCCCTTTTCTGCTCTGACTTTACCATCACTTATCACCTCTGGCCTAGATTTTGACATTAGCTACTGGTGGATCTGCTTGCCTACTCCAATCCATCCTCCATTCAGCCACCAAGAGATTCTCCTAAAGTACAAATTCAGCCATGTCCCTTGTCACCCTACCCTATGCCCAATAGTGGCTCCCTTTCTCCTCAGAAACAAATGAAAAATTCTGCTTGCTGTTCCAAGCTCTTTTTCACCTGCCTCCTTCAGTTCCAACTCCTATCCAGTCTTTTTATACTTCATTTCCCTTTATATACTCTTTAATCCAGCTCTACCTCTTGGCTCCAGCCATTTTCTCTGGTTGTTGCCCATGCTTGGAATGCTCTCCTTCCTCATTCTCTTCTGGCTTCCTTTCAGTCCCAGATAAACCTTTTCAAATTCCTCTTAATTCTAGCATCTTCGCCTAATTACTTCCTGTTTTATCCTTTATATTGCTTATTTGTACATATCTTTGTGTGTGTTGACTCCCTCATTAGGCTGTGAGCTCTTTGGGACCATTTGCTATTTTTTGCCTTTCTTTTCATCCCTACTGCTTACCACAGTGCCTGGCACATAGGAGGCACTTTTAGAAAGATTTACTGGCTTGAAACTAACATGTAAAATGCCTTCCCAACTTTAAATGTTATATAAATGCTATTATTATGATTATTCTTCCTAAACCAGACACAGAACTAGGATTTCAGTCTTAGATTTGCTTCAAGTTTCTCAAAGGTGAAAGCTCCTTTTCCTCCCTAACCTATTCTGCCTCTCCCCTGCACCATCCAGCAGTGATGGGTATATCTGCAAATCTATCCTCAGCCTAGATCTGCCTTTGAAGAGAAAAAATGGTTTGTGCTTAGGGAGAACGGGAAATAGTAAAGAATTGTGGGTAGGATGGGAGTAGATTGTGGGGTATCTTTGTTTATGACTCATTGCTTATAAGGTGCTTAATGATGCCTTTCCAATGAGCAGAGCTACTACTGGACACTGTATGAGACTCCAGGGCTGAATGAATCAGCTTGAGGCTACAGTAAGGGGTGGCAGAGGATAAAAATACCAGGAGAGAAGCAGAGAGAGAAGCTCCCTGGAGGTGGGGCCCACAGCCAGATTCAGGCATGAGTCACCCACCCCATAACTAAATTTAGAAGATGCTGAGGGAGGGACCTTCCTCCCCTTGAGAACTATAGAGACTAGAGAGGTACTAATTAAGGTGTTTAGGGGCAAGCTGAAGGGGTCTCCAATGGTCATCTGAGGAAGAGAGCCCAGGAGCAAAGGGAGACAAGGGTAGGAGAGAATAGGGTGTGGGGGGAAAAAACTAATAAACTGATCTGTAAGCCCTGGACTCAGACTGTGGTATTAGCATGAGTCCTAAGCTCACACAGAGAAATGCCTTTACTTAACAGAGGACTCAGAGAGAGGATGAGAAGATGGGATGGCCCATCTGAACTGAATAATTGGAAAACCATCCCAAACACTAGAGTCATAGACCCAGAGAATCTGAGGGCTCTTAAAGCTGAGGTCTGTGACATTTAAAAAAATATTTTGATAACTATTTTAATATTACTGGTTTCCTTTGCAATCCTATATACTTTATACATTTTAAAATATTCTTCTGAGAAGGGGTCCCTAGATTTCAAGATGGTCAAGAATGGTCCCACACACAAAGTTAACAGCTTAAGTGATTTGCTAAGGGTTACACAGCCAGGATCAGAAGCAGCTCAAGAGCTTGACTCCATGTCTTTTTACTTGACACACCTCATTGGGCATGCTCATACTGCCCCAATAATCTTAGCAGAGGAGGAGTCAGGAAGTAGCCTTAACTGCCCCAGAAAGATCAGAACACTAAGGACCTGGAGATACAGGCACCGAATACCCACTGCTGCAGATGGAGCAAAGAGTTTCCCTGTGGATGCTCCAGATGACCTGGACAGTCACCCCACCAGGGTCTGAGGGGTCTTTAAGCCCAGAAGGTAGAGAGCTGTGCTGACTTCCTGGATTTCCCTCTTCCATGCCCCAGACTCAGCAGGAGAAAGACTGGAGAGAGTTTAGGTCATGGAAACAGCCAGACAAGAGATCATACCTTATTCATGAGCCCCTGCCTGGGCCAGGCCTGGTCCTCTACAGGCTGTTAACCCCAGGGTGATAAGCTCCAGGAGAGAAGGAAGAGTTTGTGTTTTTTTCCCCCAAGGTCCCCATGTCCTCACTCTCCATGCCCTACCCCAAGTATAGGGAGATCACTGACTTCTACTCCCAGTAGGATCCCTCTAGCCCCTTAGAGGAAAATAGGACATAAAGTAATAATGTAATCATATCATGTAATGTAACTTCAATTTATCATGAAAGAAATGGGTCCAGAAACTATGATTTTCCTAAAGTCCCTGGGTAATTGAATCCTATGTTTAGTATCCAGGAAAACCTATGCCAAAAAGACCCCATCAATTTCCTCAGTTTCTTCTAGGTTTTAAAGAAAGAACCCAGAACTTTTGATAATAAGAGTCAGGATTTAGATGTAGGAATTTTTTCCTTTATAACTCAATCTCCATGATCCTTCCAGTTGAATGTGATTTCTTAAATTACCTTAAGTTTTCCTGGATTTTAAATTTTGCTTCTATGGCCTTAAAATAACATCCTTTAGAGGCATGCGGGTAAATGAAAGAACCTTGTAATATTTTCTCAATCTCTTAAATCTAGATAATCAAATCAAGTCCTAGTTTGTAGCATTTGTCGATGTCTGAGGTGTAAATAATCACACGGAAAATTTTACAATCCAGTTCTGCCAAATACTGAATTCTCCCCATTTTGGTTTTGGTCTAGGCCTGTGATCCCTCCCTCTAATGTATTAATAATTTCTCTTTAATTCCCACCATTTGAGATTTGTTTGGAGAGCTGAGACGGCAAGCTTTGTCCATGTTTCAGTCTACATAAGAGGAAGGGCTCAAAGCCAGATCTTCCTGGTCAGATGAAGCCTCCCATAGCCCTTTCTTTATCACTTCACTTTTGCCTTTCTTGCTGGTATAGCTTATATCATATTTGTATTGTCATATTTTTCTGAGTAGATTTTAAATTCTGTGAAAACCAAGAAACTGTGATTTTCCTTCATCTTTATATCTCTGACACATAGTCTTATAATTAGTAGGTACTTAATAAATGTGAGGATCCAGATCTCAAAGCAGCCATCAAAAAGAATCATAGCATTTGGAGCTGGAATCAATTCCTTTTTCCTCCTCTTCTCTTCTCTTTCCATTCCTTCCTGTTCCTGCTTTTCACATCATGTGCCAGGCCAGTTGATCTTATTTCTCCAGGTCTACACCAGGACTGCTCCTGTCTGATTCTCTGACCTAATCCTGCTCTCTTACATCCTTCTCTCATTTCCCATGGCTGTGACTAACAGGAGGTACCTCCTGCCTTTTAGAAATGTGTCCCCTCACTCGGTTTGTTACTGACTTGTTTTTTATTGTAGAATTGCAATGCCCATTTGCCCTTATAAAACAGATCTTCTCACTCTGACTCTCAAAGGATGCTTACAGTCATTTTAAAATTATATTCTTGACAGGATCACAATGCTTTGTGGATCCAGATGCTCTCTTAAAGTGCTAGCTCATCTGTCAGTGGTTGACCAGAAGAAACAATTAGCTTTAAAACAAAGGCATTATCTGGTATAGCAATAGTGAGAACTTACATCAGAGCATTCTCTCTCCCAAAAAAATTCATGCAGGGTCTCTTATAAACAAAGACAGTTTCAGTAGAGAGACTAGGCACTTGGAACTCATCAGTAGACATACACAGGGAACCTATGTGGCCCACATATGTAAGGAGAAGCTGTAAGATCCCTTATCTTGCATTCTTTCTTCTGATCTTGGTATCCAGATCTCCTCCAGACACTGCCCTCCTGGGCCGTGGTGGAGATTGCTTGGCTATATTTTTAATGCTTTTTATTTTCAAAATATATGCATAGGGGCAGCTAGGTGGTACAGTGGATAAAACACCAGTCCTGAAGTCAGGAGGACCTGAGTTCAAATGTGTTCTTAGACACTTAACACTTCCTAGCTGTGTGACCCTGGGCAAGTCACTTAACCCCAATTGCCTCAATAAAATGTGTGTGTGTGTGTGTGTGTGTGTGTGTGTGTGTATGCATAGATAGTTTTCAACGTTCACTTTTGTAAAATCTTGTGTCCCAAAACATTTTCTCCTTCACTCACTTCCATCCCCTCTCCCAAACAGAAGTAATCCAATATATCCTAAACATGGGCTATTCTTCTATACATATTTCTATAATCACCATGCTGCCGAAGAAAAACCAGATGAAAAAAGAAAGAAAACAATGCAAGCAAACAACAACAAAAAAGTGAAAATACTATGTTGTGATCCACATAGTCCTTTCTCTGGATGCAGATGGCTCTCCCTCACAAGACCATTGGAATTGGCCTGAATGCCCTTGATATTGAAAAGAGCCACATCTGACAGAGTTGATGGTCATATAATCTTGCTGTTGCTATGTATAATGTTCTTTCTTGCTTCTAATCACTTCACTCAGCATCAGTTCATGTGAGTCTCTCCAGGCCTCTCTGAAATCACCCTGCTGGTCGTTTCTTATAGAACAATAATATTCCATAACATTCATACACTATAACTTTTCATGGATTGTACTCTTCATTGCCTCCAGCCTCTAACCCAACTAAAATCTTTGGAGGTTTTTCACTTCTAATAAGAAACCACACCTGAACTAACTATGTTACTCTTGTGATCACTGTTCCATGGACTTGCTCTTTCTAGGGTAAGTTGACCCAGCAGTTATTTGGAATTTCAACTGTTTCCAGCTCCTGGATTGGTTAAAATCTTCAATGAGATAAGGCAAGCTGTTTCATAGGGAGCCAGAAGCCTAACCCTAATTGGTGGGAAGTCTCCCCAGTTCTGGCCTCTCTGAGTTGTCCTGCCCATTCCAGGTGCCAAGCTTTCTGTTCTAACCCCTTGTAGAAGCTGGGGGATTTAGGAAGCCACTTTATGAAATCCCTTCTCAGACTGGATGCCTGTGTATTTTCCTGAAGTTTTATTGCAGGATGCAAGATCATTTACTGATGAGCAAAAGAGTCACCTCTTGTTTACCTTCTGTACTTTATAGGAGGCTCTTCAGAATCTCCTTAACTCACTGTGGAGACAGCTTTTTTATGTAGTCCACAAGGGGCATGCCCTCGGGATCTTCTCAGCCAATCAGTAAAAGTTCTCCCTGTTTTCATCCAATGGCCAAAGCCTTCTCGGGCTATCAGGTTGTCTAGGAAACTCCTGCCTACATTGTTGCTGGGTTTAGTGAATTCCTTTATACCACATTAGTGTGTGCGTGTGTGTGTGTGTGTGTGTGTGTGTGTGTTTTAAGGTAAACTCAATTTGATCAGAGCCTTTCCTTGATACACCTCCTTTACATTTATAAAAGCAAAAACTTTCTAGGAATCTTTGGGGGCCACCCATGCCCATTTGCACTCCCACCCCCCAGAATATCATTTTTATAGAGAAGGTCCAAACATTTTTAAGGACCAAACAGGCTAAGTGATCCAGGCAATAATGCTAGGATGGTAACATGGGGATTGGCTACACATACACACACACACACACACACACACACACACACACACACACAGTTGTAGGGCTATTGTTACTGTTACAGCCCAGGTAGAGCTTTTCTAGGTCATCTAGTTCAGACTCTTTGTTTTAGCAGATGAAGAAACTGAGACCTATTGAGGTTAAGGGACAGAAAATAAGTGGCAAAGACCAGATCTATTGCCTACAAAGTTTGGACTCTTCCCACTGCACCACACTGCCTCCCATGGAGTACTGTGGATTTAAAAAGTGAAAAGAATATGAATTTGGCATCAGGCAAGCCACTTCTGTAGCTACTCAATATTAATTAATTATAATTAGCTCCTTCTCTGGGTATGGTTAGAATTTTTCACCGGAAGTCTTTCTGAGTAAAAAACCAGGATGTTTAATATTTTAAAAAGTACGCTTTGATCTGTATTCAATCTCCATAGTTCTCTCTTTGGATGCAGTTTATTGGAGTTGTCTTGGATCACTGTGTAGTTGAGAAGAACTTAGTCTATCATAGTTGATCACCACACAATGCTGTTGTACAATGTTCTCCTGGTTTTGCTCACTTCACTCAGCATCAGTTTATATAAGTTTTTCCAGATAAGTTCTATGTTTGAATCCCAGCTCTCTCAGAACCTAACTAGGTGACTTCAGGGAAATTCCTTTACCTATCTGATCTTCAGTTTCTCCATCTCTTAAGACTGGTGAGGAAATGCAGTGTGAATCACAAATCCTGAGTTCAAATTTTATCTCAGTAGTAAGCCAACTTTATGCCCCTGGTCTTTATGCTTATTTTCTTTCTCTGGGTTTTACTTATTTCAATCCATCAATTAACAATTACAATTAGTCTTTAAATCTTTCCTATAGGCCAATTGGACCAGAGTGTGTCTGTAAAGAAGGGATGTAACATATAAAAAGGCTGGAAAAGTAGATTGGAACTAGTTTGGGAAGAGCTTTAAAAACCCAGCAGAGAAGTCTGGCTTTTATTTTCCAGTAAATGGAGTTTGCTGAGCAGTGGCCCCCATGGTCACACCTGTGCTTTAGGAATATCACCCTGGCAGCTGTGTGGAGAATGGGGTGGGGAGAAGTCTGAAGCAGGGAGACCAGACAGGGAGTGACGCACTAGTGTGTGAGTGGAGAGAAGGGAATGGGTGTTAAAGCTGCTATCAGCGTGGGAAATGTGAAGTGAGAAAGGAAATAATAATAAGGGACTGCCCTAGATCCCTGCTATGTCTTCTCAGTTCAGTCATGGTGACACTCTCTGTGATCCTGGGTGCAGGGACAGAAGGGCTGGGGAATCACTCTGTAAACTGTAAAGTCCTGTGTTATATTCGGAAGTGATTCATCATTCATTAGAAGTAGAAGCATAGATTTCCAGGCTCTCCGGGCCTGAAGCAACCTCTGGGAATAACCACCTGTCCCTGAAGACAGGATATTCTTTTAAATCTACTAAGAACTGTCCAGTCTCCAATCTTGCCCGAAGTCCTCCCTTTCTAAGCAAGACATTCGATTTGATCCCGGCTCTCTTTGCCTTCAGGGATCAAAATACTTCGTACAATCTATCTCTGCAGCCTTCCCGGTTGGTAGGATCTGCTAGGCCTTTAATGGCACAGCCTTCAAGAAGCCATTGTCACCTCCAGGCATGGAGGGAGGCTGCAAAGATAGAGCATATAGCTATCATCTGAAAACATCTCAGAGATGCTCCCCGTTAAGTCAGAGGATGATGAATCATTTGGTCAGCATGATCCTGATAACAGGTATAGAGCAGGGTAGCTTATTGTGAGAAAGCTGGGCATCCTTAAGTGTTAATGCATACATAATTTTTAAAAAGCTTTTTATTTTCAAAATATATGCATAGTTTTCATCAATCATCTTTACAAAACCCTGTGTTCTACAATTTTCTGATTTTTTCTTTCACAACTTGACTAATATGGAAATGTTTAAAATTATTGTAAAAGTATAACCTATATCAGATTACATTGCTGTTTTGGGGAGGAGAGAAAGAAAAGGGGGGAAGGGAAATCAGAATCTAAAAAAATGAAGTTGAAAACTATCTTTAATGTAATTGGTGGTAGTAATGGGGAGTATTCTTAAGAGGAAAAGAAGAAAAAAGCCTAAAGGCTTCTGATCCCAAATTATTGTTGATAGTTGATGTTTTCTCCATACTTGGGATGCTCTTCCTCCTCACTCCCTAGCTTTTTTCAAATTTCAAATAAAATTCACTTTCTAGAGCAAGTTTTTTCTCTCTTGATTATCTCCAATTTATCCCGTCTTTAGTTTTGTTTGTACATTATTATTAGCATGTTATCTCCCTCATAAAAGATTGGGAGCTCTTCTAGAACAGGAACTATTTTCTTTTACCTTATTATTTTTTTTTATCTCTTGTACCTTTCATACAGTAGGTGCTAAAAAAGTGTTCATTGGCTAAATAGAACAGTGTCCCACAAAATCTCTCTAAAGTAGGTGTTCTTAGCCACTAGACCATCTAACTGCCTCTTTTTCATATGTTTCTAATTCTTATATCTGTATTGGAAGCCAAGCAAGGCAGATATTTTATCTGTGTGAGAGGAGGAAATAGACCTATAGAGGTGAATGGACATAACTAGGGTCTCACAAGTGACTGAGCCCTGACTAGAACTTAGATCTCTAGACTTTTCTCCCAGATCCTTTTCTCCCAACTTGGGCTGCTTCCTTTTTAACTGGGCAGAATTTCAGTTATTTAGGAGAGAAGGATGTTATCATCCACTGAGGACTTTTCAGGAAAACAAGTTTATCTAAAACCTCATGCTGAGAAAAATCCAAACAAGGGAAGGGAAGAGAGTAGCATTTGAACTCTATACTCTTGAGGATGGGGTTAGAGAATGGGGGGAAGAGAAGGAACTCAGGACCAGATGTGCCTTATCTCTGATTACATTTTAGCAAGCAGCAGCAATGACAGAGCTTTAGTTAGTGTTCACTGCCTGGAAGGCCAAAACACAATTCTCGAGGTCAATATGTCCAAAGAACTCTTAAGGAGTTTCTCGTCTATCTCTTTCATCTCTCAGACCATCATGCTTCCAGAGCACTTTTTCTCCTCCAGCCCCCCCAATATCAAAGGCTCCCTGGGATCAGTTGCTATAAGGACAGAAGGGAATGAGCCCCTCAAACCCCACTTCCAACTGTGGGCCCTCTGAAGGCTATGCTGGGCTCTGTGCCCAGTATGCTGAGGACTAGCCAACTGTCTGGATCTTTGTTTTATACTCGTCAGGAACTCTGTGTTCCTGGATGGGATGGACAGATAAAGAAGCCTGTGAAGAGAGCTCTGGAGGTCATTCTGTCCCCCTGATAAGAAGCCTGAGCATGTCTAAAATAAATGGAGACATTTCCCCCTCTTCCCTTTCTTAGTCTCTAGACCTATCTTATTTTCTTGTTTGATTCTTCAAACTTTGGCTTTAGGGAAAAGAAAAAGAGTGTCTGCTCTCGTTTTACAGAAGTGGAAACAGGCTTACTGAGAGGAATGGGCAAGACTGAGGTTGTACATCCAATACATGGAGGGACCCCTGATCAACACTGATGAGAAGTCCAACCATTGTGCCTGTGGTTGCATTTCATTGGCTTCTTACAGCAGATCTGAAAGTGAACTTCACAGAGGGGAGAATCAATGCCCAGAGAGGAGAGATCACCTAACCTAAAAAGGACACATAGCTTTTAGGATTAGAGCTAATTCTCGAGCTCAGGACTCTTGTCCTCTAGAGAGGGTTCTACAGTCAATTCTCTCCCTAAATTCTCTCATTCTATGGCCTTCTGGATAATTCAAATCAGGAATATTGTAGGGGAAGAAAAGTAAGGAAGCGAGCATTTACTGAGGACCTGGAGATGTCGTAGCTGCCTAAATCTCAACATGCTCAAAACAGAACCTTTTTTTTTTTTTTTTTTTTGCTGAGGCAATTGGGACTTATTAAGTGACTTGCCCAGAGTCACATAGCTAGGAAGTATTAAATGTCTGAGGCCAGATTTGAACTCTAGCCCTCCTGACTTCAGGGATGATGCTCTATCCACTGTACCATCTAGCTGCCCCCAGAACCCTTTTTCTTTTACCCTGATCTTATCTCCCCTGCAAAACTTTGCAATCTCTGGCCCCCTGGGTTCTTCACCTTGAAGTTATCTGTTTCTGCACCTTTTCTCATCCAGCCTAGTCTTGTCATTTTTTACCTCTGTGAGAGCTTTCACCACCTACTCCATGACTCCCATACCAGTTCAGACCTTCATCTCATCTTAGCTGACCTGCTGCAGGAGCCTCCAAGCTGGCTCTCCCTCCTTCAGGACTCTTTCCTGTCTCCCATCCACTCTCCTCATAGCTGCCAAAGGGACTTTCCTAGAGCACAGATGTGATCATGAGTCTCTACAGTGAATTCCAATGGCTCCCAATAAATTCTAGTTTTTAAAGCTCTTTACAGCTTGCCTTCCAGTCTTCTCATATAATTTCCTTTATTTCTTTCAAAATCATAGCAGTGCAAAAATGATCTCTAATATCCTTTCTGGGTCTGATGTTTCTGTGACCTGTGACCCATTATTTGTAAGTCTTTGTGTTAAGTCTCAGTGTGAGTAATCTGAGATGTATTTGTTTAGAGCTGGGGGTGTGTGAAAGAGAAGGGACAAACATAGGACTGTCTGTCTCAAAATATCAGTGTGAATGAAGTAGGACAAGAACTAAAAAAGTTAGGAAAAAGTTGGGGCTAAGAGGCTTGAGGATTTGCTGGGAAACAGCTACCCCAACCCTCCTTCCACCATTCCTGTATTTGCTTCTTCAGAGCCTGGAATCCCCACCTTGGGTAAATACTATCTCCTTTCCTCTGAGCCTTAGATCCGGGTCAACCACTCCCAGGTCTTGCCAGCATAACCCTTTGTTTCAAAGGATCCAGATATACTTTGGGGACTTCTTTCACCAGGAGCTCATTCATACTACCCTAGTGAAATTGAAACTTCAATATCTGACAGCCCTTGTGCTCTGGAATATAGTCTTCTCCCTTAAAAGCACATGGATTCACAAGGCTCATAATGTCTACAGTTTTATTTTAGAAAATTAGAGCATATCTATTTTTGGGACAGCTAGATGGCCCAGTGGATAAAGCACTGGCCCTGAAGTCAGGAGGAACTGAGTTCAAATCCTCAGCCACTTAACACTTACTAGCTGTGAGACCCTGGGCAAGTCAACCTCAATCGCCTCTCAAAAGACAATAACAAAAGAAAATATCTCTTCTCTTAAATTAGTAACCTTCCCCCTAGAGATCTGTACAGTCTTAATCACAGGATATACCTGGGGATATTGCTTTGTCTGACCCAAACAACTGTCTAAATCTTTGCCAAGTAATAGCTTTTTCTGGCCTGTAGTCTTCTCATTTATGGCAAGGGTCGGGGGAAAAGTAGGGGCAAGGAATGTGTAATCTTATGTGCCCTAGAAGGAGCATGAATAGTTACCATTTTGCTTGGGAGAATCCTCTACCCCAGAATTTCAGAGTATTGAGGTCAAGTATCCCTGTGATTTGTAGTATTGAAGAGTTATGGGTAAACCTGGAATGTTTAAGTTCAGGGGCTACCTTGCTCTGGGGTTCTGTGAGGGGAAGTAAAGGAGACCTTCCTCATACCCTGGCCATACTCAATCTCTGGTGACATCATAGAGGGATTCACCCAATCCCCAGGGGAGTCCAATCTCTGCCCCTCCCTTGGGACCTCATCACCCAGGTAACCTAACAATTGGCTTGGCTGGAAACAGGTCTCAGCTGTCTATCCCAAAGAAGGGGGTGGGGGGTGGAGGGGCAGGGGGGCCTTCTCCCTATCTCCTAGAGTGGGGAGGACACTGAGGCAACCCTTTTCCACCCTCTGTCTGTCTGGATGGTGAGTAAGAGCAGACTCTTTCTCCTCCTAATATTTCCTCCAACCTGGTCAGCTTAAGGTTTAACCCAAGGCCTTTCCTTGCCTTCTCTCAGTTCACTGGAACTTGTATTGCTTGCTTCCACTGAGGGTGGATGACATTAAAGCTAACTCAATCCAACTCTAAGGACCTGAGGCCCAGAGATAGATTAGGGACTTGATCAACATTATGTAACTAGTCAAAAACAAAGCTAGAACCTGCTGCCATTGTTTCACTGTTTTCCCATCTATAAAATGTTGGGAACTGAACCAGTTAAGATTCTGTGCTTGTGGCCAAATTAAAGCCAGGTTTGAATCAAGGAGGAAGGAGATTTAGTGTCAATAAATGTTTCTTTGATGAATTAATGAACAAAGGAATGAATGACTGAATTAAAAGCAGGTCCTCTGAGAACTGTTGTAGAGAGGGGTACAGGGCAAAGAGCCCTGGGCTGAGACCTGAAAGCCCTACATTTTATATAGGATTTCTGTCAGTTGCTTTCTTTCTTGGACCCTCAGTTCCTCCTCAGGTCAAATAGGGACAAAGACCCCAAAGGGAGAGTATTAAAGTGCATTGGAAAAAGAATCTCAGGACTTAGAACTGGAAGAAGCCTTAAAGATGATCTATTCTTTAACCCTGTCATTTTACAGAAAGAGAGGCTGGGAGACCCTGAGAGCAGAAGTCCAAAGATCAAAGGTCACACAGATCACACAGATCACACAGGGTGACTCCTAAATAGGTTTTAGTGTGAAGGGGCATTACTGGGAAAAGAGAGCAGTTTATTTGATAATCAGCTAGAGGTGCTCCCTCTGCTCTCCCAGCTCAGTCTACCACTACTTCACCCCCACCCCACCCTCTGACTCCTAGGGGAAACATTGAGGTGGCACTCTGTGAATAGAATGTCCCTGTCTGTTTCCCTGGACAACCCTTCCTCTGGACTAGAACTAAGGGTTAATGGTTAATCTGTTTGGCCTTGGGCTGCAATTTCTATTTCTCTGGTTTTTCACCTATTTGCTTTGTTGTCTCCTTCAAAAACTAAGTGTTTCCTGTGGGTAGAGGGGACTGGTCTTCAGTTCTGGGAAGGGGCTGGCTCACTGAGGCTGCATTCCTCTCCCCTGCCCATTCCTACATTTGAGTCTGAGAGCAGCATCTTTTCTCGGAAGATCCTTAGTCTGAAGTGGAATGACTGGAGAAGGGAGACCTCTCCCTCGCCTCCATCCCCATTGTCCCCTTGTCTCTTCCTCCTTGGGGTCAGGGTGTCTTTGTATTACTTTTGCTACCTCCAGCCAGTCTTTCTTATTGTAGGAGTTCTAAACCCTTGATTCCCAGTTCTAGGAAGGATTAGCCAAGAAAAGGTATAATCTTAGATTCAGAATAAGGGAAAATATTTGTCCAAAGTCACATATCTAGTCACTGGGAATATTAGAGCACCAAATCAGTGACATCCATTCACATTGAGTTTTCACCTTTCCTTTCATCCCCAGTGTCTAAGCTGGCTAGCCCATTGTAAGTACATAATAAATGCTTGTGGAACAACTCACTGATATCTTAGACCTCAAAAATCAGTTTAATGAGCATCCAGTCCACTTCCTTCATTTTGTTGAAAGGAAAATCAAGGCCCTAAGGTCAGATGACTTAATTAAGTCAAATAGCAAGTTAGAGGCAGAACAACGGGCTCAGTCTCCTAGCTTCCCATCAAACATTTTAAAAATTCATCTTTGCAGAGCTCTACCTGATATAAAGTATTAACCATACTATAATCCAGCTCTTTCTTAAAATAAATATTGCAATACACAAATAAATAATACAATACAATTATAAACCATTAATTTTGTTTTAGAACAATTTATTCATTACTAAATGAGGAATACAAGTATGTATATTTCTAGAGAATCTATAAACAGTTGCTATTTTGCCAAACAGGTCAAGCCGGGAATCATGATTTGCTTTACAGAAGAATTCTTCGATATACAGAAGGGTCCCTTGTAGGGCCTGTTTGAGTCCCAGCGTCTTGGTTGTGCTTAAAATAGACTCAGCTGCACCAAGATTCCTGGGTGCCTATAGCTCTTCAAGAACACAGCTATTTCTGAGCACCTGCCACAGCCACCCCTGGTCTTTCTATTAGTGCTTTCCCGAGAGAATTCTGTTAGGTTTAGCTTTGCACCCTAGTGGGAGGTGGGGAAATAGAAGAGGCACACTGACAGTTAGATTCTATCATCTTCCCCAGGTCTCACAGAGCTGGCCAAGGTGGGTAGAGTTGGAACAGAACAGCCTTGGATTCCAGGATTCCACAAATTAGAAGCTTGAGCAAAGTCCCTCTACCTTCTGAGACTTAGTTTCCTCATCTGTAAGATGAAGGTTAGCTGGGTTTAGGGATTCCTTTTAGCAGCCTAGGGGAGAGTAAAACAAATATGGGAGTTGGAAGCCTCTGAGACCTGGATTAAAGTTGTCAGCTCCAACATTTACCAGTTGTGTGATGTTAGGCATGGGACTTAACTTGTTTGAACCTTAGTTTCCTCATTTACAAAGTGGTAGTAATGATCCTTGTAATGTCTGTTGGCAGGGAGGGTAAGGGCCTCCCCCATTCTTTTTTTTTTCTTTTTGGAGAACTCTGTATACCTTAAAATGCTATGAAATTTGGAATTTTTACTAGTATTACTATGACAATGCATATACAGCACTTTATATGTTACTTCATTTGATCCTTACAATAACCTTTTAAGTGCTATTATCCTCATTTTACAGAATTTAATGGTGGTAGTGGTAGCAACAGCAGTAGCAATCTTAGATTTCTTTTAGAACCTAAATTTTCAGAACTGGAACCCAACCCAATCATTCTATAGATGATGAAGTAGTTTCAGAAAAGGGAAGACCTTTACATACAGTGTTAAATGTTTGTTGCACTGAAGGTCTAGCTCAAAATCCTATGATCACCATGCACTGGATACATGGAGAGTAGGGGAAATACCCAGACTGGGAGCCTGCTGATCCAGATTCTACCTCTCCAGGGCTGACCAGCTTTGTGCTCTGGGTTGTATCTTCTCCTTTTCTGAACCTCTAGTGGCTGTCATTCTTGGACATGTCAGGGACATCAAGTGTGTGCAAGGTTCCCAGTTCAGCTGCCTTGTTTGTGTGTATGATTTTGGGCAAGACCTTCCATAAAACCCTTCCTCTCTGGGCCTCAGTTTCCTAAAACTCAAACAGGGATGATATTTGTCCGGTAAGCCTCAGAAGAAAGGAACTTTAAAGGGATACAAAATTAGAAGCTGTTCTTATCTGTTCTCGGGGAAGGTCTAAGTGTGTATACAAGTCAACATTTAGTGTAGGCCTTTGTTTTTGAAGTGGTACAATGTGCAAGAACTCTGGTAGCGTTTGGTGCTGAGCTCCGACTCAGCCTGGCCAAGGATGTCCTGGTCTTCGGGGGAGGGGAAGATCATCTCTCCAGGCTAAGCACTTCCCCTGCTTAGCTACCTTCTCCCCTCCCCCATCTTCCCCTTCCCTCTTCTCCCTCCTTCCCCCACTTTTCCCTCAAATCTTCCCCTCCTTTCTCCTCCCCCATCCTTCCCTTCCCCTCCTCCTCATTTTCTCCCCTCCTCCCTATTTTCTCCCCTTCCTCCTCTTCTTCTCCTCCCCTCCTTCCCTGCCTCCTCCTCTTACTCAGGTCCCTCCTTAACCCTCCTCCTCTTTGAAATGAGGGAGTTCGGTTAGACGATCCGGCAAGTGCTTTGGAGTGCCAGATTTCGAGATCCCGGCTCCCACTCCTTAGCTGGGACCAACTCCGGCGCTCTCCCCTAGGCCGTCCTCCCCCTTGGCAATCCTCCCTAACTCCATCCCCCGCGGGCCATCCCACCCCCGTCTCTCTTCTCCCCAGGCCCCACCCCTTTCCCAGCCCCCTCCTCTCCTGTCCCCTCCTCTTTCCTGACCTTCCCTCCCTCTATTCTCACCTGGCCCCCTGCCCCGCAGCCCCCTCTCCCCTCGGGCGAGGCCGGGAGAGGCCAGGCTGGGACTGGCCGGGCGGGGCAGGGTGGGGCGGGGAGGAGAGGGAGAAGCTGGAGACTGTGTAGCGGTGGGGAGGCGGTGGAGAGGTGAGGTGGGGGCGGGCGCTAGGACCCGGGGGGAGGGCGGGGCGGGGCTGGGCTGCGGGCGGGCGGCTCATCAGCTTCACCTCCGCAGCTTGGAAAAACCCCAGCTGGAGCGGGCGCCGGCTCGGGGGCCGGGAGGGGTCCGAGGGAGAAGGGCGGCCAAGGGACCGGGAGTCGGGCGAGCGGCGGCCTCCGAGTCCAGTCCCCTCGCCCCCTCAGAGAAGCAGCGGCCCCGGGTTGCAGCGGCAGCAGAGGCGGAGACTCTTGCACCCCGGGCCTGGGCGGGGGCGGCCGCCGGAGCAGGTGAGATGTCTGGCCCGGCCGGGGCCGGAAGGACCTGCGCGGAGCCCGTCACTGTCCCATCCCCGTCCCCCAAGCCCTCCATCTCCGTGCATGCAGCCCCTGCAGATAGAGTTAGTCGCAGCTCCGGGCCCCTTTGGGTTCCGAGAGAGGACCATGCCAGCCTTTCTTCTGTCCTCGTCAACTTGGGGTCCCCCAAGCCCCTCAGAGCCCCTGGTTTGCCCTGCTAACCTGGGACACCCTCGATCCCTTCCAGGATCAGACCTCATCCGGCCCCAGGACACCCTCCCTCTAGGAGCCTTCTGTGGGTCTTCACTATCCTCGAATCCTCTCCAGCTCTATTGCTCCCTTTGAATCTCTCCTTTGCTGATCTCGCCAAGTTTCCAGCTCTCCCTGTTTCCGAGGCCCCGGAATTCCCATCTTAGCCCTGGGGACACCTCTGTCCCAAAGATCTCCTTGGAGCTCCCTCTGCCTTATCCCTGAAGTCGGCTCTGCGCCCGCTTCTGTGTTCCGGGATCCTAGACTTGGCTTTATTCTGCTCAGCTCCCAAGGTCCTCTTGCACCTTTACATCGGGCCCCATGTCTCCTCTTTCCTCCCTGTCACTTTCCCCTCAGTTTCCCCTAGGTTCTCCTAATTGTTATTCGCTCAGAGCCTTGAGACTTTCCAGTTTCTTACATATGCCCCAAGATGCCTCAGTTTCTTCTTTTATACCTTCATTCTCCTCTGTTGAATGACATGACAGTCTGCTGTCCCTTCTTTTTCCTAGGACCTGATATTCGCTCTACTTTTCCCCATTCCCTCCTCCCCCCCAGTCTTCCTATGTCCCACAGACCGGTTTTTCTGCTCTGTTCTTCCTTGGAGGTGGGATTTGGAATTGCCCCCTGAAGGGTTCCCTCTGGGTTCTAGGGAAAGTACCCATTCAACTCTCTCCCCTGGTTGGGGATGGATGGACTGGTGGGGGTCCATTCTGACCCTTCTTGAGCCTCAGAGTATTGGCTATTGTGCGGTGGGGATTTGTGTGTATTCTTGTCCTCACCTCGAACCCCAGTCCCTTTCCCAGTCCTCTCTTAGCCCCTCCCCCATTCTGCCCAGAGGATAGGATATGGCCCTCAGCTTATGGTACACTGTATTCCTGCTCCCCTCTCTCCCACTCCTGTTCTCATTGTCTAAGTTGTCTTGCTCACTCCAGTCCCCAAACCGGTCTTTCAGGTCCGGGGAAGGCTGATTCAGCCTTGGCAGAGGCTTCTGCCCTGGTGAGGACCTGGGTCCTGGAGGTTCCTCCCCCTCGATCCTCCCTTCTCCATGGAGTCCTCAGACCCTGATGGACCCCAGGCCCCCCGACCAGCACTGGGCAGAGACAGCGTGCAAGTGCCCGATGACCACGACTTCCAGAACTTCAGAGCTGAGTGTGAGGCTGAAGCAGGCTGGAACCTGACCTACAGCAAGGGCGGCTTGGGGGTGTGGGTGCAGGCTATGGAACTAGATCGGCCCCTTCACAAGATCAAGGTAAGGACCCTGGGTCAGTTGCACTGCCACTGCCTTCTGGGAGAACAACAGGAAGGGGGTGGGGAGATGGTGCCAGGTCTGGCATCTTCATCACTCATAAAACCCTGGAGCTAGAAAGATCTTGGAGGTGAGATTATTTATAAATGAATAAATATAAAATAAATGGGGAAATCGAGGCTCAGAGAATACTGTGGGCTTGTCCAAGGTCACCCAGTAAGTCATGGATGGAGCCATAACTCCAGTCCAGTTCTCCTAGCCTCCAGCCCACTTTCTTTTCCTACCCCAGCTACCCAGTTCTTTAAGAAATTCTCTTTTCCCTAAAGATAATTCTCTCTCCAGTGTTTTAAGTACTTTTCATCAACACCTTTGGGATGGAAGGTCATGCATTATCAGTAGCTTGCAAAGGAGGAAACCAAGGTACAATCACACAGTAAGTCAAAGGCAAAGTCAGGTGTCAAGTCTTTCTTTCTCCATGCTCCCCTTAATATTCTACTTGGCTTCCTGAGACCTTGTCTTAATAACAATTCTCAGATTTTATATAGCCTTACAGTTTACAAAACCCTTTCTTTACAACCATCTCTATGAAGTATGCAGTAGAGATAGCTGTGTATCCATTTTACAAATGGGAAAAATGTAGGCAAGAAAAGAGAAGTGATTTGACCAATATCCTCTATGAAGTCTGTAAGAATGGGCAAGACTTGTGTTCAGATTTCTTTTTCACTGACAGAGGTCAGAAACTGTTCTCCCCCTCCCCCAGCCTTCACTGCCTTATATTCCAAGCCTCCTACTTTCCAATTATCTTGGGCCTGGTGGTCTTAGTGTTTCCCTTTTACTTAAGCAGAATAGAGGCTCAGGGCCTGGTTCTGTTAAGATTTTGTTCCCACTCTGAGGGGTGACTCTATCACTATTTGAATTTTCTCTTGTAACTATGAACAACGCCAATTTTTTTTTTTTTTGCTCTGTGTCCTGATCCCCTGCCTTTGCACAAAGATCCCCTCGTCACTACTGTTCAGCTGAGCCCCTTTGCCCCACTCTTCCAGGACCACCACCAGGCAGCAGTTCAATATTCCCGATAATATTTTTACTTGGTCATATCAGCTTGGGCAGAGCAGGGCTTCTCTGCAGTTCAACCAGGGAAGATTTCCATGATAGAGAGGATTATTGCATCTCTTAATTATTCCTCTGCAACTATTGGCCTTCCCTCAAGGGCTGGCTCCCCCTAGAACTGTCAGTACAAGAACAGAGCAAATGATATATATATATATATATATATATATATATATATATATATATATATATATATATATATATATTATATATATATATATATACACACACATATATACATACATATATATATATACATATATATATACATACATATATATATACATACATATATATATACATACATATATACACACATATATATACATATATATATACATATATACACATATATATACACACACATACATATATATACACACACATACATATATATATATATATATACATATAGATAGATAGATAGATAGATAGATATAGATATGTATATACACACATATGCAGAGCTCAGGACACAGGGAAAAAACTGCATCTACCCCCAATCTTTGTCAAGTTAGATAGCTAGAATTAAATCGAGAAAGACCTAGGTACAAACCCTCAAATTCTCTGTCACATACCAGCGCTGTGATCTGGGCCATCACTCTTGAACTATACTCTCTTCAGTTCTAAAATGGGAATAATTGTGCCTCCCATAACCTATCTCACAAGGGTACAGTGTCTTAGGTGAGATGATGTATGCAAACCTTTAAAAATGCTTATGGTACCTGGCATGTAGTAGGTGCTTAATAAATGCTTATTGAACTGACTGACAGTTGTCAGGTCTGCTTATTTGGTTGAGGGGACGGGAGCACAATATTCCTTCTCATTAATCTAATACTTTGGGATTATAGGAGACAGTAGGAAAGGGGGAGTCCCCTTCTGTGAATCCTATTTCTTTCTTTTGAGTCCTCAGCTCTTGGCTCACCTTTAGTGGGAAGATTTCTGGGTTCCATTTATCCTTTTTGGCTCTTTGTCTTTTTTAAGTGCTTAATATTTTGTACTCACATCCTAGATTGGGAGTTGAGAAAGGGGCCAACATCTTCCAACTCAGGCTGGGGCTCCCTGAGATCAAGGGCTCTTTCTTTTTGCCCATCCATAGTACCCTACATCAGCAATGCATCATTCAGAGTCTGGAGATTTGAGTTCAGGTCTTTGCTTCCCTCTTTGCTCTCAGATTTCATCTCTCTAATTTCACTTGCATACATACACACCATGCCTTGCTGGGTGGGATAGAATGGGAACATCCATCTATGAAATGGAAACTGTTGGCAACTATTTATTTCTGAGGGAGCATGTTAATTCTGTCCAGTGAGAAAGTTCTTTCCCATCATTTCATCTCACAAAACCTTTTCTGTCATTGTGGGAAGGGGTATATGTCTCAAATGAAGGTATCTCCAACTAGTGGTAACTGTTGAGATCCTCTGATTTCATGATATATTGGAAAAGTTTATCTTTCTGCAGAGACCACTGCCATGCCTGGTGTGCTCCAGGATGTTGTGTCCTGTGCAACGTAAGCCAGAGGATTATTAATTGATTTCTACAAACTTGTTTTTTGAAAACTATTTTAATATGACAGTTTCTTTTGTGATCATATTTAAAATCATGATTCTGAAAAGGAACATGGGGATTTTACCAAGCTACCAAAGGGGTCTCAGACACCAAACTAGATTAAGAATCCCCAGATTTTCTCCTAATGCCAGCCCTATCCTCAGGCAGTCTCCCACTGGCTTGCTGCAGAGAAGCAGATTGGGAAGTATGGCATGGCTAGTTTATGACCCAACTTACAGAGGGAATGGGGAAACAAGGAGAGTCATGGGCAAGATATTAGAGCTAGAAAGAGCCTGGAATATAGAGATTGGCAGAGAGTGGGAACACTCTTGGAGATGATCTCATCAGTGGCCCTCGTGCAGAGAAAGGGTCCCCTGAGGTCACCTGGCAAATTGGTGGTAAACCTGGTTCTGAATTTCAAACTTAGGGCTCTTCTGTTATTCTAACATTTATGTCCTTGACCGTGATACTCAGTTTTCAGGGACTAGAACCAGCTCCTCTCCTAGGAGAGAGTTTCATGGGATAAAATTTGTTTCCCTTTACTTCTCAGAGATTGCCCCTGTGCCTTCTGCACATCCTACTGTGAAATTTCAGAGCTGGGCAACAACTTCTCTTCCCCTCCTTCAGGTCTTTTTTTCTGTCATCTTTTTCTATAAATCTCTCTCTCTCTGGGCTTCCTGTTAGTGTTTATTTCTCAAAAAGTATGAGTAGAGGGGGTGGGGGGAGACAAACTCACTGACCTCAACTCCATCCTACCTCATCTAGGTACCATAATTCCAATACCCGGTATCACCCTCCCACTCCTGTCCTGCCTCCATATGTAAACTCATTGAGAGGAGAGATACTTTGGTTTCCATGTTTGTATCTCAGCTTTGCATGTAATAGTAACTTAATAGATGATTATTGAATTGCATTGAGTCAGAGACCCTCCTCCAGTGTTCTGTGGGCTATAGAGGGAGCAATTCATTTCATGGAATATTTTCTCAGGAAGAAGACACGGTGTCCCGCTTTCAGAGAGCCTCCCAGAGCAGTTGACACGATAACCCTGGCAGCCTGGACTATAGACCCTTGGGGAAGAACAGATGCAGGCCTGGGAGGGGCTCTCCCAGGAGGGGGGACAAGCATCACTTCTCTGGTTGCCTTTTGGCCCTTAGTCCCTCAGGGCCTCTGAAGGCTCTTCTGTTGTCGTCTGAGACTGGTATTTTAATTCAATTCAGCAAGATTGATGCCATCCCTCCACTGTGCTGAACTCTGTGCTCTAAGCTGGAGGAAATGAAAGGTTTAGCCCTCATGGAAGCAGCTCAGTCTAGTAGAGGGAGTTAAGGCTCTCTGATAGATAATTCAATTAGACATTTGTTACGTGCCAGGCACTGTGCTGGATGTGGGGAATATAAAGACAAGAATGATAAAATCCCTGCAGGGAGCATCTAAGAGGAGGTGATGTCTTGGGCAAGTCTAGAAAGGAAGCTAAGGATTCTGAGGGGCAGAGATAAGGTGGAGGGCTGTTTATGTCAGGCATGAAGACAGCCTTTGAGAAAGCAATCCCTCAAGAAGCCATCTTTAAAGCAGTTACTATGTGTCCATCACAGAGGAAGATAAATCAGTCCTACTCTGAAGAAGTTTACATTCTAATGGGAGAAACCACATGTAAATATCTCAGTAGACATACAATGTATCAGAGTTTACAAAGGCATTCTGAGAAGGGAAAGTCTTAGCCCCCAGAGAGCAGCAGGAAAGACCTCCTACAGAGACTGAGGGAGGTGGGCAGAGGTATGAAGGTTCTCAGAACTAGTAATACAATTCACAATAGTATTCTCTTCATACATTTAATAAATATACTGGGGCAGAACTTTGAACTGGACACTAATGAAAAAACAAAATGTAGATAAGACTTGGCCCCCCTGCCTTCACCGAGTTCACAGTCAGCTGGAATGGCACGTGTTGCCAATAAGTAAACACAATACCATTTTATTTGTTGAATGTGCTAGAAAGGTACAAAAATCTATGAGAGTAATGGGAGGTCAGAAGGGCCTTCCTGGAGGGGAGAGATCATTTGTGCTGGGCCTTAATGATGGATAGGAGGAATTCAAAAAGTGAAGAGGATGGAAAGAAGGAGGAAGGCTCTTCAAATTGAGGAGAAAGACTGAACTGAAGCAGAGTTGGAAGGGCACATTCAGGGTAGAAGCAATTCTCTTCTGGCTTTTACTGAAAGCTTGCTCTCTTAAGTAATTTCGGTCTTGTCTGATACCTTGTGACTCTCTTTGGGGTTTTCTTGTTTAATTGAATTTAATATTTTATTTTCCCCCAATTACATGTAAAACAACTTTTAAATTTGTTTTAAAAACTTTTGAGTTCCAGATTCTCCCCCTTCTCCTTCCTCCACATTGAGGAGGCACATGTGAAGTTATATAAAACATATTTGGGATTGTCTTGGCAAGGTGCTGGAGTGGTTTGCCATTTTCTTCAATTCATTTTAGAGGTGAGGAAACTGAGTCACATAGAGTTAAGTGACTTTCCCAAGTTCACATAGCTAGTAAGTGTCTAAGCTGTTGAACTCATGAAGATGAATCTTCCTGATTCTAAGCCCACTGCTCTAGCCACTGTGCCACCTGCTAACTGCCTTTCCCTGTTGTTTAGCGTGTACTGTTTGGTATAGAACAGAAGTGTAAGAAGACAGAAAAGAGGGGCATTGAATGCTGGGCAAAAGAGTTCGAGCAAGGGATCCACTGAAAGTTATTAAGAGTGGAAGTGTGACGTGGCCAGATCACTGGCAGTTGTTGGAAGCTTATATAGGTCAGAATGGGGTGAGATGGAGTCAGGAGGCCATGCACATGTGGATTATGGGACACTAATCTAGAGAATCCACAGCCATTGGATCCTAGAAACAGGAGAGGTAAGAGGTAAAAGCTATTGTTGATATTTCCTATTCTTTGTTTTTCTTTGAGGGTTTATTTAACACAAATGTTCAAAGCTTTACCCATCTGTCTCCTTTGAATTGGGTTGGGGTTCAGTGGCTGAAAGTGGTTGCTCTCTCTGCAAGTGACTTTATGGTATTTAAAGGAAATTTGTGAACAATCTGTGCTCAGAAAGATTTGCTACTCTCAGGAACACTAGTATCCTTGACACTGGGTACTGAATCCTTCCTGGAAGCCTTTGGAGAGCTTGTGCAAGTCTTATTGTTTCCATAACTGAGACTGAGCATCACAGTCTGGCCTGTGAATGCACTTGAAGCCTCATGTCAGTGTCTCTTGGTCTACACCAGCTTTGCTTGCTCTCATCAGTTCTTTTCTTTACTACTTTAGGCATCCCAACGGATCTGAAGGCAAGCATGTTGCTGTGGAAGAGATAGCAGCTTCTGTGAGCACAGAGCAGCTCCCTGTAGCAGGGGCTGTTGAGAGACAGATGCACTTTATATTGTGTAAGGTGACTTAGGATGAGTCCTGGCAGGGGGCCCTAATGGGTTTATATATATAAAAAAAGGGAATGGGGAAGGCTGAGACCGGATTCACTTTTTTCCCCAGACCTTTTGGTATTTGCCAGAAGATCAGAATAAGATGAGACCTTGTTCAGGGCTTCCCAAAGACCCGACCCCCAACCTACCCCAGGGATAGAAAAGGAAGAAATAGTGTGAATAGATTGAGTGTGTGTGTGTGTGTGTGAAGAGGGCAGGTGAAGACTACAGAACATACCTTTTTCCCCTTTCTGGACTTCTCAGCTCTCATCCCTTTGACAGTCACTTGATCTAACATAGAATGATATAGTCTTAAGACCAATAGCACTTTTAGAAGTCATCCAACACACTCTGTTCATGATGAGGAATTTCTTACTACAATACTTCTGAAAAGTGGTCATCTGGGAAGCTCAACAAGCTTCAACCCAAGTTAGGAAATTTGAACCAAGATTTATTGTCCCACTAACTGGGAAGGAAGGACAGGCTAGCATGACCATATTCATTTTAAAGATGAGGATATTAATGCCCTGAGAAAAGAAAAATGATCTGTCCAAAATCACTCAAATAAGTTACATAGACAAGACTGGGCCCCAGATTTCCTTCTTTAAGTCTGTCCCAGTCAAGTCCTTTGGGGCAGAGAACAGGCCACTTGACAAATGGGTAAAGAGTTTGACTTGGAGTTAGGAAAGCAAGAGTGAGTCCTGATCAGCTTTGCAACACACTGAGCTCTCTGTCTTGGTTTTTTCATGTGTAAAATGGGGAATAATAATAGCACTTACCAGTTCATATACACGCAGTCTATTGTCATCATCAGTATTATTACTAATACATTTTTGTAAAGTTTATAGAATGCTTTCCTTTTAACCCATTGAAAGAAATTTTTCTTTTTAATTTTTTATTAAAGCTTTTTATTTTTAAAACATGTATGGATAATTTTTAAACATTAACTCTTACAAAATCTTGTGTTTCAATTTTCCCTCAGAGAAATTATTATACAAATAGAATTGTACCCATTTTTTCAGATTAGGAAACAGACTTCATGAAATTACAGGGTACAGAGTCTTAACTCAAACCTAGATTTCTTTGAAAAGTCTATTTCCAGGTTCTTTCTCCTTGTTTCTTTGCTCAGATTGTTTCTCCCTACTAGGGTCACAGGGAATAGATGAATAGGTACCATCTAGATGAATGGGTGTATCACCCTGGCTCTGTAAAGAGTTGAATGAAACTAGTAGTAATAAAAATAGCTGGCACTTATATAATACTTTCAGGTTTACAAAGCATTTGCTAACATCTCATTTTATTTGCAACCCAGTCTATTGAGCAAAGTGCTATTATCATTCCCATTTTCTTGATGAGAAAATTCTGGCTCTGGTGACAGAATGCCAGTATCTGAGGCAAGATTTTAGTTGGGCTTCCTGACTCTGGACCTAGTACTCTGTCCACTGTGCCTAAGGTTGGCTTAGAGGACCTCTTTCCTCAAGCCAGGGTCCTTTCCATTGATACTGACATACAAGCTTTCAGGGACAAATGGGAGCTTCCCTTATAGATTGAGAATCTTCGGGACTCTTATAGAATGAAATATGTCATTGATACTCTCCCCTATGAAGACACATGGTTTTTCTTTACTCTTACTCCTAGGATAGAGGTGGAAAGCCATACATACCCATTATCCCCTCTTCCTCTCTCTCCTTTTACTCTCCTGCCCATCCCCCAGCTATTGCTCCAGACCAGCTGCTGCTTACCTTCAGGGTTGGGCCTGGGTAGAGCAGCCCCCTCTCCTACCTCCAGTGTAAACATAGGAAAGACCAAAGGGCCTGTCCCTTCTTTGTACTCCCATCTGGCTCTGGGTTAATATATAAGCAGGCTGATATCCCCTTATCCCTGTTTTGTTTTTGGAACTCTTTTTATCCCAGCCTGAGATAGTTAGGGGGCAAATGTATCATGAATAGACTCTACTAGTTGAACCAACTTTTCCTCCTTTAAGAGCTGGAGGGCACCTAGATTCTGTTCTCTTGCATTCCAAGAGTGATCCTTCCCTTCATCTCTTCTTCCCTGGTCAGCCTCTTCCTTTCCTGTGACCCCAACCTTCTGGACATTTGATTCACCCAGTCTTAAAATTCTAGAATTACAGGATTTGGGAAAGGATGTAAAAATAAAAGTTTTATATAAATGTGAACCACTTGTACCAGTGAGGGCCCAGAGACATAATGGGGTCTTGCCCCAAATCACAAAGTGACTCACTGTGACAGAACCAAAGTTCCAACTCTATAAGCCAGGGCTTTCCTCACTATGTTGTTCTGACTCAGTCTTTTCCCTTTGTGTCCCATAAACACATACTCTAGTTTTAGCACCTCTTTCCTTCTGTCCTGTATCTATAAATATATTTCTCCTTTGGGTCCTGTTCCCTTGCTGAGAACTCTTGAGGCCAGCCACTTGGGAACAGGGGAGCAGAGAAAACCATCTCTTTTCCTCCATACGATGTCTGTCCGTCTTCTGTCTTTCTCTCTCCCCTGATCTCTAGATTATGTCAACTCAATAGCTAGGTATTAAATATTTGAAGTTTGGGGGGGAGTTCTGTTAATAGAGAGTTAAGAGAAGCTTCCATAATTCTTCCCCAAATAAGGGGGAACTCTTAGAATTCTTAGAGGCAGTGTGGCTTTAGGACAGATCCCATCTCAGAAGCAGGACAGCCATCGTCCAGGTCCAATTATCCCTGATACTTTCTGGCTGTGAGATATAGTCCCTTACCTTCTCAGAATCCTGGTTATTCCCTTAATATTATAGGCTGCCTACCTAAATTGGAGAGGACAATTCGCCATACTAATGAAATTATAGATCCAGATATCTCCCATCTATTCCTGCTCTATTCATTTCGTTATATTGGCTTTTGTGCTTGGGGTTTTGTATCAATTAGACTGCCTCATAGGGAGATAGGGACAGATCTAGGGATCCTATTCTTGGGGACACAGAGTTGGAGAAAAATGGTTCCCTGACTTTGGGGAATTCCCCAACTCTTGAGTAGGAGACAAGATTCATACAGATGGCTCTAAAGCCACACACAGCACACACACTTTAGCACTGGTAAAGTTTGAAAGAGTGAGATCAAATTCATATGTTTCCTCTTATAGAATGAAATATATCATTGATACTTTCCCCTATGAAGACACATGGTTTTTCTTTACTCTTATTAGGAGATTCCTAAGTCAGCCTCCTAGGGTAGAGGTAGAAAGCCATATATACCTCTCTCCCCTTCTCTTGTGTTTCCTTTTACTTTCTTCTCACCTTCTTGAAGACTTACTTCCTATTATCTGGGGTCTCAGCCTCCTAGACATTAGCCATTGTTTCCTTTATTTCTTTGGGCCTCAGTTTCCTGCTCTGTGAATTTCAATTTAATAGATGTATTAAGACTTCTCTTGCAGGCTGTGCTCAGTCCCTTATGTCCTGGGTGTGATGGGGGTGGGGAGTTTAGATGTCCCACTTTGGGAAAAGATAGAAGCTTGACTACCTAGCTGTTGGTGTTCAGTCCAAGAGGTTTGCTGGCTGACCTTTTGGTCTCTTCTGGCCCTTGACTAAAGTTTCCTCTGTTCCTCCACTTTCTTTGAGCTTTTCCTCCAGCCACTTCCCAGAAATTACTCCCAGGTTCAGAGATAGAACATCAGATGTCCTCTGGGTCAGGAATCCATTCTGGGACATATTTGACAAGTGGTCATCCGACAACTGCTTAAAGACCTTCACTTCTCTCCTCTCTTCTCCGGCTACATCCAGGCCCCATACCATTTGTTCTCTGAACTGGCATCTGTTCCTCTCCCTTCTACTGAGATCTGAGCTGGATCCCAATGAGGGCTTAGTGTCCAGAATTCCCAGGCATTCCTAGGACAGATAGCTCTCTCACACTGACTTGCTTTGTGACTTTGGACAAATAACTCCCCTTCTCTGGGTCACTTTTTCTTCCTGTTATAAAATAGTTGATGGAAGCTGCAGGGACCATCCATGTGGACAAATGAAATACTTTTTGTTTACAACATGCAGCCTTCCTATAAAAAAAAAGTGGAGGTCTCTGTCTGGTTTAGGACAGCTGGCTAAGCTTGATCGTTCCCCTCCATACAATGAAAAAAAATTAAGAGGTTGGGCTATACATGATCACTGATACTCTGAATTTCCAAGATACAGGGCACCATTAGAGTAGATGGGCAGAGACTAAAAGAAGACAAAACTGGAATCTGTCCAGCTTAGGAAGGGGGATGGAGAGGAATGCTCTGTTTATACTCTATATACCCCAGACTAGAATGGTTCCCCTTGGAAGATGATAGAGTCTCTACAAAATCAGTTCAAGTCCCAACATTTTGGGAAAAGAGGAAGAGGAAACACTGTTTCCATCTTTGGGGATGGGAAGAACAGCCTGGATGGGGAGGCAGCAGATTGTAGCAGAAAGCCTTACAGTCAGGAGGATCTGGATTCCAGTGGAACTGTTTGAACCTGGTCCATTTAACCATGATTCCTACATCCTCAAAAGGGAAATATGATAAACCCTGCCCTCCCTCCTTCCTCTAACTTTGTAAATGTGTGCTGTACTGTAGTAGAAACAGGAGCTGTTATTAGTTAACAAACAATACAAGGTAACATAATCAAGTACTTCCCTGAGTGCTGGAGCTTGGGTTGAAGAATGGCCACAGGTTGGAGAGCAAACAGATCTTCTGAGTTCTGGACTGGTCTAGGGAGACCCCTGAAAGAGAGGGAGCTGAGCTGGGTCTTGGAGGTTCGTTGAAAAATGGAGTTTTGAGGCAGGTCTAAGCTGGACAGGAAGGAGATCCCAACTATCCTGCACAGTGGAATTCACTGGAATGGATTGTCCTCCCCTAGGGTGGGGGTAGTCTTGTTTTTGTCCCTCTCCTTTATCTTCCAAGTGCCTCCCATGGTACCTTCCCTGTAGTAGGTGTCTACTGATCGATTGATTGATGGTATTGAGTACAGGTAGACCTAGTGGGGAATCTGAAGGGAAACCACCTTCCCCAGAAGGGTCCAGGTTTGTGATAGAGATTGGTCATGGAAAGAATCACAGAATGTCGGAGCTGGAAGGGGCTTCACTTACGGGAGTAGTGACGAGATTACACGGCATGCAGGTTATCTGAAGAAACAGACCCAGAAACCAGTCCATTGCTTCTTGGGCTCTCGGGCTGAAAACTGCCTCTAGAAATATGTGTATGTGTGTTTCTCAATTTTAGGAAATGCTGTGGTAGTGGACTTAGTGACCACCTGGCCTCCTCCAGTCCTGAGCACACCCAGCCCAGGGTGTGTCTATTCAGACTGATGGAGAAGGGCCAGGAGAGGTGAAAGTCAGAGTACCCACCTCAGAGCTGGCTTTATGCCCATTCCCCTCCACCCCCTCAGGGGTTGGGCCCTTTAAACTTTAATGAAGTTGGGCTCAGTTTCCAGCGGAGACTCTTTAAAGTTTCAAGAGCCTAGAGAAAGGAGGAAGGGAAGCAGAGAGACAGATGGATTTCCTTTCTCTTGCTCATTTCCATGCTTGGCTAGACTTCTGACCAAGGCCGAGCCAAGCGGGGGTGGGTGAGATATGACCTCTTTGGCCTTTAGAGCTGGACTGAACAAAATGGAAGTGGGGAATAAGAGGTGGCATGGGGGGCAAGCGTGAAACTTGGGAGGGCCTGATTGCTACAGTGGTTAAAAGGGGATAAAAGTTTAGACAGATCAGATATCACAGCCAGAAAGGATCTCTGAGATCATCTGGTCTGACTTCCAGGAGGCCTCAGTTTCCCTATCTGTAAAATGAGTCCCCAGGACTAAGTGATCTCTGAAGTTCTTTCAGGGTCAGACATATAATCCTCCTGGGAAACTGCAGCCAATAGCAGCAACTGGTTTTAGGAGATGGAAAACCCAAATTCAAATTCTAGGTCTGACAGTTGCTAAATTGTATACACTTTGGGAAATTCTTTTTCTGAGCCTCAGTTTCCACATCTGTCAAAGAGAAACAGTAATCCTGTCACTGTCTTCAGTGACAATGTTTATAGACAGCCTGGGACTTAAAGTCAGGAGACTGAACTTCTAAATCCACCAGCGAGCTATGTTATCTTTGACAAGTGATTTTAGCTTTCCAAGCATTGATTCCCTCATCTGTAAAGTGGAGATAATAATACCTCACAGGAGTGCTATAAGGATCAAATGAGAAAGTAGATATAAGCAAATGTCTTCTCTATGGATTATTATTTTTAATAACTATAAGTGAAAAATATTTTGAGAAAATGAGTGGTAAGAAAAACTTGGACTGAGGAGTCAGGATTTAGGTTAGAATTGTGGCTCAGCTTATTCTGTGGTCTTAACCAAATATCCTCTGGGTTTCCTAGAAGAGGTGACATTACAGTTTTGTTTGGAAAGAAAATGCAACTGTTCTGAGATTCAGTCAGTAAGGGAATGGGGAAAGAAGTGCTTGCCTGACTAGTAGTGCGGCAGGCTGAGAGATGAGGGAGCGGGCTCTGCCATAGTAGTCCAGTTTGGCCTGAGGGGGGCTTTCATGGAGAAAAGTGGGGGAGAACTGATAGAATGTTGAATGCACAGGTGGCAGGAGGGATGGGAGCAAAGCTCAAAGAGTGAGAGCCAAGCACTCTGGTAGGAACGTTATTTAGTGGGCAAGAGGGAGCTACTGAATGGGGTTTTAAGCAGAGGAGGGCATGACTGACCACATCAGTGTATGAGGATGATTAGTCTGTCAGCCTGAGAAGGATGGATGCGAGGTAGGGAGAGGATGTGGGAGGCTGGGAGGCCTATTTGGAGACTTTCAGGAGTCCAGGAGGATCATCTATTGAACCTGCGGTGATGGCAGCTGCACAGAGAGCAGGACACTAGGTTAAGAGGTGGGACAACAGGACCTGGTGACTGATTGGACAGAAGAGCTTGGGGGGGAAAGATAAGGCTGAGGAAGTGGTGGGGCCTCTGACAAACAGGGAAGGAGGAGCCTCTTTGGGGAGCGAGAGGCAATAAATAGAAGCTGCTGAGTGTTTGGTTATTTCGTGTTCTAATTATTCTAGACTATTATTTAATCATTAAAGCAGAACCTCTAGGAGGCAGCACATGGGCTGCCAATTTCAGTTACGCTCTTCTTTAAAGTAATAAAGCTAAATATAGGTTTTTATTTGTTTTTTGTTTATTGATAAAGAGAGAGACAATGGCTCCTTCTTAGTTGAGGACTCCTTGAGGACAGAAGCTGTTTGTGCTCAGGATATATCTGTTCTGAAGTCAGGAGCACTATCTCCCCCCTTAGGAGTCCTGAGAGTGAAGGCTGAGGTTTTTCTTGCCTTCTCCTATATTCCTTTCATTGCTCCCTCCTCAGAGCTCCCAGAAGGTGCTCCATTTTGTGACTTACCTTTCCGGAAGCAACATCCCACTGAGTCTGAGTCAGGAACATTTGAGTCCCACTCCTGCCTCAGGCAGGATTTTAGCTCTGTGATATTGGGCAAGGTACTTCATTTCTCTGTTTCCTCATTGTTTTCCAATGAAGGGGTTGAACTCTGTGATCCCCAAGGCCTCTTCTAGATCCAAACTTAAGACCCGATCATCTCTTGGGATATGACTATCCTCTAACCAGCTGACTCACAGCTTTGCCATCTGTCTCAGAGTAGGGTTGGGGAGAGGGAGCCTAGGACCCTTAGCAGCTTTTCTGGCAGCCCCATCCCACCCCACCCCCAAATCCCCCAGGACCAGAGCCCTGACCAGGCTACAGTCAGCTTGGAGCCAGTCTGGGAGAGCAGAGGGTTCTGAGGGAAGGCAATGCAGAAAGAGTATGTGGCTCTAAGGGGCAGTGTGTGTATTTGTGAGACTGGGTGATTCATCCTTGGTCACTGCAGCAACAACATTGCATCGGATCCAATTATTTTTGTGGGTCTGTTTCCCAGCTCTTCCTTCTCTCTGCTTTTCCCCAGCTTTTCTCCCTTCCTAGCAGTCAGCTTTGGCTCTTTTCCCTTCCAGTCACTTTTTGTCTTTTCATTTCACTTGGTCTTTCTCTCTCTTCCTGTTTCTCTCCCAGTCCCCCTCTTAACCTCTCTGTTTCCAGCCTTTCTTCCTGTCTCTTTGTCCCTTAGTATTTCTCGCCACCTCCTTTCTGGCCTCACTGTCTCTGTTTACTTTTTCCAGTCTTTGTGGCTCCTTCCATTTCACCCCTTCTCTCCCTTTCTTCTTGTTTCTTCTCCCCTTCCTTTTGATTTCTTACTCTGACTAGTCTGGGCCTCTGGGTGGAAGGGCAAGTCATGGGGGTGGGATACAGAAGAAAATCAGGAGAGGGGCTCCATGTTGGGCTCAGGGTTAGGAGAAACCTTGGAATCGGGGAAGGATGTGTCTGATGGTCTGGTTACTACACTGCTGGTCCTAGAGTCCTCCAGGGAATGGGTGTCCAGGGAAACAGGGCTAGAGAGCAGGGAGGATGAGTCACTTGCAGAGAAAGGGGAGAGGGAGGAGACACTGAAATAGCTTCCTTAGGTCTGCATGGAGCAGAGGTCCAAAGATGATTTCTGCTGCACTAAGCGGCTTCTCCAGGATATAGTCAGGCTGAAATTCAGTCCAGTGGAATCCCTCCCTTCCCTCCTCCCCAAGCATCTTTCCTTTTTTCTCTTTTACTATCCAGCTGAACAATATTTAGTTAAGGCATCCAGAGATCAAAAAGTGCCTTTTCGTCTCTATACATTATATTGTGTTGTGTTGTGTTATATCATCATATTATATATGTAATATAGAATTATATATAATATAGGCTATATTATTTATGTAAAATCATTACTTGGTTGGAAGGCTGGAAACAGAGAGGTTAAAAGAGGGACTGGGAGAGAAACAGGAAGAGAGAGAAAGACCAAGTGAAACGAAAAGACAGAAAGTGACTGGAAGGGGAAAGAGCCAGAGCTGACTGCTAGGAAGAGAGAAAAGCTGGGGAAAAGCAGAGCGAAGGAAGAGCTGAGAAACAGACCCACAGAAATGTCCAAGCTTGGTATAGAAGAAGGAACCACAATCTTGGAGACAGAAGGCCAAGGTTTGAGTCCCAGTTCTGGCCTTTATTACTCTCTGAAAGTTAGTCATTGCACCCTGAGCCTCAGTTTCCCTTGGGGTCTATAACATGCTAACTCTCTCCCAGGGTGGTTGTGAGGGAGATGCTTTGAAACCTTAACAAGATACAGAAATGGGAGAGTAACTATTATTGTTTATCTTTCTCTATGTGTGAATTTTCTTAATAAAATAATGTATGATGGAAAGACCACTAGATTGGAAGGCACAGAACTTCTTTGTCCTCAGTCATTTCCAGACATATACCAATTCCTCCAAAGAGCACCCTATCTCAAAAAGAAACTTTAAAGCAAAACCAGCTAACAAAATGACTGTGTTTGACACTGTGTGAAACATTCTGAACCTCCAGTCCGCACCTCTTTACCTGTAGAAGGGTGGTGTGATTATCATGTATCCTCCACAGCTAAGATTAGTCATTGTCATTCCTTAGACTTTGGCTTTGTTTTTTGGTTCACATATATGAAGAAAATAACTCATCTTTGTAGAATGCTTTTGAGTTTTCAAAGTACTTTTACATCTTAGGGATTATAATAATTTATAAATTATTCTCTTGGTTCTATTCCCTACATTCTGCATCAGTTCATACAAATCTTCCTATATTTCTAGGAATTCTTTATATTCATTGTTTCCTATGGTACACAAGTATTATTTTGTTATATTCATATATCATGATTTGCTTAGCTGTCCCTTGATTAGTGGGCATCCACTTCGTTTCTAGTTACTATGAATATTTTAGTACATATGGGACCATTTTCCTCTCATCTTTTAGCTCTTTGAAGTAAATACTTAATAGTAGGATCTCTATATCAAGGAGTATAAACAATTTAGTGACTTTCCCCAAATAATTCCAAATTATTGGACCATAACACACACATCCTTTCATTTTGCATTTTTTCTAAATAAATCATGTTTTTTTGGTCACTCAAAAATCCCCTTTTATCTTTCTTTTTACCCCCTCCCCATTGAAACCAAAAGAAAGGCATTACAAACACATATAGTTGAGCAAAAACCATCTCCAAATTAACCAAGTTTGTGTGTGTGTGTGTGTATGTGTGTGTGTGAGAGAGAGAGAGAGAGACACACACACACACACACACACACATACACACACACACAGACAGGGAGAGAGAAGAAAGAAAGAGAGATGGAGACAGAGACGGAGAGAGAGAGAGACAGAGATGGAGAGAGAAAGACAGACAGACAGAGAAAGAGATGCGAATGAGATTCATGCATCAGCTTCTCCCTCATTGGTATATTCATCTTTACAATTGGGCAAATTGGACCTCAGAGAGGTAAGTGACATTGGCCCAACCAAACATTTGAACCCAAATCCTCAGACTTTGAGTCCATATCCTGCTGCACAATTAGGGTTTGAACCAGAGTAGGGTTCTTGCTCCTTTCAGTGGCCAGGGCCCCGTTGGCACTTGGTCTCGGAAGTCTAGGGGCTCTTTCTCAGAGTCTATTTATGAGCTGGGAGTGGGCTTGCACGCCTGTGATCTCTTCTGCAGGGGAGGCTGAGGCCAATGGGACCCATGAGCCCAGCAGCGGGCTAGGCTCATAGGGCTGTTGGAATGAAGCCTTGGGAAATTGAGAAGGGGGTTATGAAGAATAGCACCAGGCTGCCTGGGGAGGGGGGGGAAACCTGCCTGCCCAGGTTAGAATTGGAGCAAGTCAAGCTGCTATGTCAGCTATCACAGGCTGGCGTGTGAGTGGCCAGATTTCTGCAGAGGAGACTCAGTACCAAAAAGTCTTTTTCTTTAAAGCCATAGAATAAAATACATAGAAGTGTAAAGAAAGTCAGTTACAGTGAAATGCAGTTTTTGAGATATTTTTAAAAATAATTCTTAGAACCCAAGTTAAGATTAAACCCCAGGATTAGATTATCTCTTAAAAATTTTTTCCAGCTCCATTCCTACTCTTCTATAACAATTCTAGTTTTTGGAGTGTCCGGTACTTTTAATGTCATCTTCCTCCTTTGAAATTCTCTGTTTCTCATCCTGATGTTTCCACTTAAGGAGCCAGATGACCCTGGGCATGTCATTTATTTCTCTGAATCTCACTTTGCACATCTATCACAGAGGGCTAATCATCTCTGCATTCCTTTTCCTGCAGGCCACTTGTGGGGAATCTGAGATTAAGGCAGGGTAATTTAGTAAACCATGGAGCAATGGAAGAATGTGAATGCTGCTAGTCTTGCTGTTAATACTTCCTCTGTTCTGCAGTAGCTATCTTTGGGGGGGAAACCAAAGCCCTAACCCAGTGTTGAGTGCAGCTTAATGATTCAGCAGCTCAATTCCCACTGCTGCTTTGCTGCAGGGAAATTTAGCCAGACACTCAGACCTTTGTGAACAGCTTGAGGTTTGGGGTTTTTATGTTTTTTTTGGTGTGTGTGTGTATGTGTGTGTGTATTTTTTAAAGAAGTAAGCCGCCTAAGTTATCCCAAAAGGCGCTCCTAAAAACTCCAAGGCGGCAGGGAAACAATGCTCAATTAAAAGTCTGGTTAATGTTTATCCTAACAGCATATTCATTTTAGAGATGTGCATTGTATGCTAGCAGCAAGGTGTGTGTGTGTGTGTGTGTGTGTGTGTGATTTTCTGCTGTACCAGGGTCTCTTTTATGATCTTGCATGCAGCTTATTCAAGTCTATTTTATTTTTTCATTGTATTTGTTTGTTAGGTTTGCCATACAGTGTTTTTATTTAACATTTTTTATGACATCTTATATGTATATGTGTGTATACACTTATATGTGTGTACACATACCCACATTCTTCACACCAACACGCTCCTTCCCCTTTCTCTAGCCAGTGAACTCTTACAAAAATAAAAAAGAAAGGAGAAAAAAAAAAAAAGCAGTTTAGCACTATTCAACACATCGGAGGGATCTGACGGTATATGCAATCATAAACTTTTTTTTAATGTTAAAAAAGTTTTATCTCTGACTTACTGATTAATTAATAAGCATTTATTAAGTACCCATCATGTGCCAGGACTGTGCTAAGTGCCAGGGATACAAATAGAAATAAAAAAAACTTACAGTGTAGTGGGGGGGAAGAACAACCCACAAAAGGAAGCAGAATGGGATTGGGGAAGGTATCCAGAATAGGGGTGTGATGGAGAAGTCCCAACATCTCCAAAAGGATAGAAAATTGTGGTGGTCCCCTTCCTCAGAAGCTCTGCAGTTCCTGGCCCTGGCCTCCAGTCAGAGGAACCATTCAGAAGGGCAGAGGGCATTGATGAGATCTGAGGACCAGGCAGATTCAATCTTGCAGCATAATGAGATTTCCTAATGAATTTCCTGGGGAAGGAAGGCATGATGGAGACTTGCAAAAAGTCCACGAGCTATGAAGCTGGTTGGAAATGGGGGTTTTGGCTTGAGAACATAGTCATTTCTGTCAACGTCTGCTCCCTCCCATGCCCCAGGGACCTTTCCTTGTCACCAAAAAACCCAGGTAAGCCAAACCAGCCCAGTGACCTCATTGATCGAGGTGGGGGCATCCCACACCCACAATCCCTTCCTGCATAAAAGAGGGAGGGAGCGCATTTTATCCCTTCCCTAGGCCAAGATTATCTCAGTGCACACTGTGTTTGGCTTTATTCTAGGGCTCTTTGTTCACTTTAGCAGGACTCTTTTGTGTATGATTTTCCTGCTGCTGCTGAAGTCTCCATCAGTTCTTCTGTGTCTTCTCAGACTTCTCTGAATTCCTCTGCTCATCATTTCTTAAACAACGCCCTCAGATTTCCTTGCAGTCACATCCTGCAGTTTGGCCATTCACCTCAGGCCCTTTGAGAAGAGTTGGGCGCGGCTTGAGCGCCCGCTGGGGTCCGAGCTCAGGATGGCTCCACTAGTGCAGCCCAAGGCTGGTCTCATGGGTCCAGCTGAAGTACCAAGGCTTCCTGCGTGGCTCCAGTGGAAAAGGGTTTCTGTTTCCCAAAGACCAGCCTCATAACTCACACCTCTGTTACCACCTCAGCTTTATAAATGACTTTTCTCACAATCTTATGAGAAGGGGGAGGTCCTAATGTATCCCCATCTTGCAGTGAGAGGCAGGCTTGCTTTCCTGCTCTGCTGTTGAATTGTAGGCTCCTAGAATCATAGCATCTTAATAGTATAACAAGTGACTTGCCCATGGCGTTTGCCTAGAATAATTAATATTGGCCTAGCAAGGGATTTATGCAGCAAGGGTGTGGGATGCCACCCACAGACCAATGAGGTCACTAGGCTGGCTCAGCATAACTTTTTTTTGTTTGTTTATTTTTTGGGTGACAAATACATGACGCAGAATTTGAACCCAGGCAGGCTATAAAAGCCAAACAATGAATTTTATTTTTTTGCCCTAGAGGTGATAGGGAGCCACTGAATAGATGTATAGCATAATTATACCTCTGCTTTAGGAAGATCACTTTGGCAGCTGAGATGAAGGAAGGAAAGAAACAAGCATTTATTATTGAAGTTGGGGGTGGGGGGTGGGAAAGAAAACCACTAAAAGCAAGGACTCCAACCAGAAGACTATTGCAAGGGTTCAAGCCATGAGGTGATAAAGGCCTGAACCAGTGTATGTGAGGAGGGGCAGATAGGGAGCTCAGCAGATAGAACTCCAAGCCTGGAGTCGTGCATTCAAATGTGGCTTTAAATGCTTACTGGCTGTGTGAGGCTGGGCAAGTCACTTAATCCTGGTTGCCTTGATTTCCTTAGCTGGAGAGAAGGAAAGATAGTATTTTTTTGTTTTTTCTTTTTTTAATAATAGCTTTTTATTTTCAAAATATACCCAAAGATAGTTTTCAACATTCACCCTTGCAAAACTTTGTGGTCCAAATTTTTCTCCCTCCCTTCCCCACTCCCTCCCCTAGAAAGCAAGCAATTCAATATAGGTTAAACATGTGCAATTCTTCTACGCATATTTCCACATTTATCATGCTGCACAAGAAAGATCAGATCAAAATGGAAAAAAGGGAGAAAAAAAGGAAAAGAAAACAGGCAAATTACTACAAAAAAGATGAAAATACTATTTTGTGATCCACATTCAGTTCCCACAGTCCTCTTTTTGGATGTACATGGTTCTCTCCATCACAAGTCTACTGGAATTGGCTTGAATTACCTTATTGTTGAAAAGAACCACATCCATCAGACTTGATTATCATACAATCTTTCTGTTACTGGGTACAGTGTTCTCTTGGTTCTGCTCACTTCATTTAGTATCAGTTCATGTCAGTCTCTCCAGGCCTCTCTGAAATCCTCCTGCTGATCATTTCTTATAGAACAATAATATTCCATAGCATTCTTATGTCATAACTTATTTAGCCATTCTCCAACTGCTAGGCAAGGAATGATTTTTTACTGTGAAAATGACAATTATAATAGCTTGCATTAGTGTGGCATTTTATAGTTTTCAAAATGCTTTACAAGTAATGATCTTCTGATTTTTCTTGTGCAGCATAATAAATGTGGAAATATGTTTGAAGAATTGCAGATGTTTAACCTGTATTGGATTACTTGCTTTCTAGGGGAAAGAGGGAGAAAAATTTGGAGTACAAGGTTTTACAAGAGTGAATGTTGAAAACTATCTTTTCATGTATTTTGAAAATAAAAAGCTATTATTAAAAATTTTTTAAAATAATGATCTTGCATATTTATCTTCACAATAGCCCTGAAAAGGGCGGGTGGGTCGATGCTGTTATTATCACTTTACATCACTTGACATACACTTTACATTGACACTTTTACATGCATTATCACTTTACATAAGTGATAGGCAATAGAATTTACATGACTGGACTAGGTTTTATATGTTTGAGGTTGGATTTGAACCGAGATTTTGATTCCAGATTTGACACTTTAACCACTGCATCACCTATGTACCTTAAAGAGGGACTCTGTTCTGCATTGTCAAAGACAATGGGAGGCAACACGGGAGGCAGCAAGATCTTGGCTCTTTTGAAGTATGTGGGGCACAGAGGTTTATAGCTACCTCATTATCCTTATTAAAAATTATTGGTCATTTCTAGCATGATTTTGGTGATGGGTCTTTGGTCAGTAATGCAGCTCCCCATGGTGCACAGTGCTCCACTTCCCTGGCTCCCTGCCCAGGGTCTCCTGGGTCTAGTTCCTGTGGATCATCCTACATTGGTGTAGCTCAGTCTCTCCTCCCAATGGCTGACTTTCTGGGGCTCCTCAAACCTGGGCACTGACCTTTGTCCCTCTGTCTGTCCACCTGTAGTGTCGGATGGAGTGCCGAGATGTACCGGCCGAGACACTCTATGATGTGCTGCATGACATCGAGTACCGTAAGAAGTGGGACAGCAATGTGATTGAGACCTTTGACATCGCCCGTCTTACTGTGAACGCTGATGTGGGCTACTACTCCTGTGAGGACCTGGGACTCTCTCCTCGATCTCCAAGCTCTTCCTTCTCACTTATCTTTCCTGAGCTCCCCTTCTCACACAATCATAGAATTTGAGAATATGGAACCATAAATCTCTTAAGCTACAGTCTTTTTAAGACTCTACTCATGGTGTCTCAGAATCATGAAATTTTAGCATGATAATCTAGTGCTTTAATATTTGTGAAGCACTTTTGTATGCATTATTTGAACCTCCCAGAAAAATTCTGAGGTATTTCTAGAGATATTATCCCCATTTTACAGATGAAGAAACTGAGATTCAGAGAATTTTAAGTCCAGAATCATATAGTTAAAAAATGTTTAGATTGGGTTTGAAGTCAGGTCTTACTCCCAGGTCTAAAACACGATCCTCTCTGCCAGGCCCTAAAGATTAGAATCTCAGATATTGAGAGCCAAAAGGTTGTGTGGTCTAATATCCTTTCTTATTCAGGAATCCTTTAATGCTTCCTTGACACCAGGGTAACTCAGTCTTTGCTTAAAGAGCCTCAGTGATGGTCATTGCCTCCTTCCCTCCTGATGCAACTCGCTTCTTCATTGTGGCAAAGTCCCAACTGACATTTACAATTTTTAAGTATTTTAATATTATTAAACATTTATTTTTGTCTCCACCCAACCTTTTCCCTCCTTTCCTGCCCTGTCCCTACCATCCCCTAACAAACAACAAATACTTATAATGTATATGCATAGTGAAGCAAACAAATTACTACACTAACCATGACCAAAAATGTATCTCATTCTATTTATTTAGTCCCCTTTCTTTTTTTGAGATGTCTTTTAGACTCATAGTTAATCATATTACTTTGTTCAGTTCTTTGAGTCATCTAAAATTGTTTTCACAAAATTTTTATTGTATCACTTGTTTTGCTCACTCCATATCAGTTCATACAAGTCTTGCCCAGTTTCTCTGAGAATGTCCCTTTCATCATTTCTCACAGCACTATAATATTCCATTATACTTCTGTACAATAATCGGTACAGCCCTCTCCCAATTGATGGAGTATCCCCTTGGTTTCCAGTTCCTTGCCACCTGAAACAGTTTTTTTTATTTTTATATGTATAGGATGTATATTCCTCTTTGTTTGCTCTTGTTGGTGTAGTGTCCTAGTATTGTAGGTCAGATCCTTATGTTGATCAGAAATCTTTCTATAACTTCCCTCCATCGATTCTAGTTTTGTTCTCTGGAATCAGGCAGCACAAATTTATCCTCTCTGTTCTAAGCTAGCTTTTCACGAATGCAAAAATCGTGTTCCTCTCGCCTTCCCTTTTTTCCTTCCCCCATCTCACTTCTCTTTTCCTAGTATTTCCCCTTTACTCACCCTGTCTATATTAACCAAAGTCTCCCTGGGAGCTTGCCCTGTTCAGGATGGTGTCATGTGTCTGACAGGAGAAGGAGATCTTTCTCTGTCCCAGAGGAGCTCCCAGCCTGGGAAGGGGAAGTGATTATCCTCGACAGGAAACAATTAGAGAAAGCCAGTGTTCCTGCGTGTGGCTCTGCCATGCTCAGGGCTGAGGGGGCCTTAACCTCAGGCCTAGGTTAAGCACAGAAGGCCATCTGGGGACGGGAGGATTGCTGGGAGGCCGGCTGGCTAGCCCTCGGACCACTGCTACCCCTCAATGGCCCAGTAACTCTTAGTGGAGCATCTGGGAGGGAGCCTGAAGCCCCTCTGGGAGGGACTTGTAAGATGTGATATGGCCTGTAATTTCCAGTCTAATGGCCCTTTTCTTCTGCTTAGGGAGGTGTCCGAAACCCCTGAAGAACCGGGACGTCATCACTCTCCGGTCCTGGCTGCCCATGGGAGCTGATTACATCATCATGAATTACTCAGTCAAGCACCCAGTGAGTGTGCTGGAAGCCAGGCGCCGTTGGGAGCCTTAAGAACAGTTCTAGAACTGGCTCGAGAACTTGACCCAATGCATTATTTGGGGCAAGTTCCTTCCTTTTTCTGAGGCTCAGTTTTTCCCATTTCTGAGATGGGGTTGACATTGGTTTCCACTTACAACTGATCCATGAAGAGAATAGATAGGAAGGTGCTTTGGGAAGGATGAAGCCCTGGACAACTTGAGTCCAGTGCTCTAAATGCTTAGAGACACCAGCTGTGCGCAGGGCTGGGGTCTGGGCATCCTGAGTGAGGTGGAGTGACAGTGCCATGCGGTGGACAGAACGCAAGTCTTAGAGCTTAAGTTTTTTTTTTAATTTATTTTATTATAGCTTTTTATTTACAAAACATGCATAATTTTTCAACCTTGACCCTTGCAAAATCTTCTGTTCCAAATTTTCTCCTCCTTCCTCCTATCTCCTTCCCCAGATGGCAGGTAGTCCAATACATATGAAAATATATGTTAAATCCAATATATGTTTACATATTTATACAGTTATCTTGATGTACAAGAAAAATTGGATCTAGAAAAGAAAAAAACTGAGAAGGAAAACAAAAATGCAAGCAAACAACAACAGAAAGAGTGAAAATGCTATGTTGTGGTCCACATTCAGTTCCCACAGTCTTCTCTCTGGGTGTAGATGGCTCTCTTCATCACTGCACAAATGGAACTGGTTTGAATCATCTCATTGTTGAAGAGAGCCACGGCCATCAGAATTGATCATTGTATAGTCTTCTTGTTGCCGTGTATAATGTTCTCCTGGTTCTACAGAGCTTGAGTTTTAATCCTATAATTGACCCACGATGTGACCAAGTTATCTGTTCCAGTCTTAGTTTTCCTAACTGTAAAAAAATGCAACAATATACCTTTGAGGGAAGAAAGCCATTTTGGTTAGTCTTAAAAATATGAAGGATTATGTTCCAAGACTTAGTCATCCAGAATCACAGCACTGAGAGCTGCAAGGGACTCTAAAGATCATTTACTCCAGCCCACTATCTCGTCCTGCCATGTTCTTGCATCATGGTCTTGTCTCTGCCCTTACTTCCAGGTTATTCTGCTGTGTCTACCCTCAGTTCCTTCAGACTCTGAGATTACATATCTTGTGGGTTGACCAGTGGTCTTTGGCTCTAACTCGTGCTATCTGATGAATTCACCTCATTTCTCCTGGCCTGTTTCCTCATTTGTTAAGTAGGAACCATAACTGACAAATTAATCCACATATGTGAGGGGAAAGTTTTTTTTTTTAATGAACCTCAGAGTTCTAGAAAAATGGCAAGTGTTATTCTTTCCCTGATCAGAATCCTGTAGTGGGGGCTGGGAAACCTGGGTTCACATCCTGGATGAACCTACTTGCTACTTGTGCTGCATGCTATGGGGCAGTCCCCCGTCCTTCTCTGGGCTTCAGTTTTCTGCTTTTTAAAAATTGAGGTTAAACTAAATGACCTCTGAGGTGATTGTTTGAAACCTGAGTGTCATGACCACAGGAAAAAAATTGTTCAATAAAGATGCAAATGTTAAAAAAAGAAAAACTAAAGGTTATGAAGAAACTCAGTTTAGTAGGGGAATGAAAAGAATAATTTTATAACAAAGACATTGATTATTTAAAACCTTGAAGTGGGAAAGGGCTGAGGATAGGCGAGAGCTGGGAAAATAGGAGAGAGGTAGAGATTCAGATTGAGTCTCAGATGATTCTAGAAGTGTAACAGGAACAAGGTGAAATAGAGCCCAGAGTACAGCCCAGAGAAGAAAGTATGAAAAGATGTTTGTGGGTAAGAGGGCAATTTAGAGGGACTTCCCTTCTCTAATGTCTTAGAGAATGGCCTCTGTTACTTCTCTCTTCTTCCTGCCTCAGGTGCCAGCCATGGCTGTACCTCATGCCTATCCTTCCCTTCCTAGAAATACCCACCCCGAAAAGACCTGGTCCGAGCTGTGTCCATCCAGACGGGCTACCTCATCCAGAGCACAGGCCCCAAGAGCTCTGTCATCACCTACCTGGCCCAGGTAGACCCCAAAGGTGAGACACTGCACCTGCCCTGCCCCCTTCTCCTCTTGTCCTTTCCCTTCTGAGCATTTCCCACCCCAAAACAGAGCAATATATCTGTCCTTAGCCTTCTTCCACACCCTCCATGCCCTGATGTGTCCTTTGCCTTGTGCCAGGTGAAGTGGTAGGGCATGAGTAGGAAATATAGGTTACAAATTGGAACTCTTAATGAGGGAAGCCCCTTCAAGGAGCTTGCCATCTGGTAGGGGCCCAGACAGAAGCAGGTAACGCTAATTCAGAATGATACATGATAAATGCTTTAAAGAGCTGTCAGAAGTTAAGCAGAGAGCCTGTGTTTGGCAAACAGTGTTACAGATCAGAGAGCCTGGAAGATGAGGCTTAGAGGAAAACTTTTGGATTTGAAGATTAGCTCAAGTTATTCATGGGCACTGAGGATGATAAGAGACGGGGAAGGAGTGAATAATAAGAAATGACTCCTGGACATTTCTGGCTATGGGAAAAGCTGGAGAAGGGGGTAGGGTGTGTGGCCACCCTTTTTTATGGTTCACCCTGTTTGTCCTAGGAGTTGGGCTTAATCTCTATTTATTAGGTTGTGAGACATAACCTAACCTGTCATAGGAGTAGACTCCTGGGTGGCAGGAGTCAAGTGCTCTGGATCCAGGTTTTTCTACTTGCCAGCTCTGTGATCTTGGACAAATCCATTTTCTTTGACTAGAGTCAATTGTATTTTTTTTCCTCTTGTTAAGTGGGAATAATTTAGGGCAGCTAGATGACACTTTCTAGTTATGTGACCTTGGGCAAGTCACTTAAACTCAACTGCCTTAAAAAACAAAGAAACAAACAAACAAAAAAAACACACACACACACCCTCAAATGGGAATAATTTGACATCATACCTTCAAGGACTTTGCCAGCTTTAAAATCTTATAAATTCTCTTCTTGCTATTCCTCTTCCTTCCAGTAACAGATAAATGTCATTAGTCTCTAAGCCACTATTTGTCTACTCTTTTCTCCATGAAAAATTGTAATTTATTGTCTTTGGAGTCAAAGGTGGGGGGGACAAGAGGAAGGAATTGGAGAACAGGAAGAGAGAACACCTGAATTTTTGGGAGACAATTATGGTAGAGTGGAAAAGGAATGAATTCCAACTATGGACCCTCACACCAACTGTGACCCTCAGGTCTATGTTTGGATTTGGGTTGGGGAGCTATGGGGAAGCAAGGAAGAGAAAGGAGTTAGATTGTGCTCCTATCCAACTTTCCCTGCTCACCTCTACTCCTTGGAACCATGGACTCCTTTCAAGACTCAGCTCAAGTACCACTTGAAACTTCCTGTTTCCTCACTTTGGATTTCCTAGTTAATGTCTTCTATGTACTTATCTGTGAAGATTCATATATCATAAGCTCTCAAGGGCAAAAACTATTTATACAGTTAGGTACTTAATAAATGCTGCCTTGATTGACTGACCTTGAGGACCAGGAGAGAGGGTAGAGCCTGGAAGAGAGGGAGGAAACTGAGAAGGAGGACCCCTTTGAGTCAGAAGTGTAGTTTATCAGAGGTGTGGCTTAGCAGATAGAACATTCACTGGACTTGGAGTGACTACCTGGATTTAAATCTTACCTCAGTTCTTAGCAGATGGGGCAGGTCACTTGATTACTCAACCTCATTTTTACTTAAAAAGGAGAAACAAAAATAGCCCTACCTCTTAGTGTGAGGCAGTGTGACATTGTGGACAAAGCCAGCTCCCCAACCAGGAAGATTTGAACTTACGACTTGTCTGGCTGGGTGACTTTAGGCCAGTCATTCCCCACCTCTTAGGGCTCTAGGAGACTCTATGTTAACTTCTCCTACCCTCACTTAGGAGAAGGATTTTCCTCTCTCAGTGAAATCAGTGTTCAATCTCTGTCCTTCCTGTATCCAAGGACACATCATGGGACATCAGAGAGAGCACTGGATTCGAGGGTCAAAGACCATTTATTACCTACTTGATCTTGGGCAAGTAACTTAAGCTTTTTGAGCCTCAGTTTCTTCATCTGTAATAAGTGGGTAAGGTGAGAAAGCCTGTATGGTCTTGTGGCAGGTGAAAGATGAAATGACTTGAGGAAACAAAAGTTTGATCTTCCAAGCAATTGATTTTTTATGCTACGCCTGCCACTTCTCCAACACATCAATACCAGCCCCTTCCTCAGCTTAGGCCTGACCCCAAATATAGGGGGAAACAAGACTTCTATACATTGAAAACAATTACTCAAATAAGGCCAATCAATGAAATGGAGACAGTATAACATTAGGTAACCTGCACTTTTATCCCTTAACCAAGGACCTAGAATATCAAGACCAGTAATTCAGCCAGATAAAAGGACTTTTCTCATAGTTGTGCATCTTAAGCAACCCGTGTTTCTTATTTGAAAACTGGCCCCATACTGATCAGTCAACTAAGTTTCCATGTTCTTTTAATTGTTCACAGATACTTGAGGGGAGGAGTAGGAATCCTTTTTTCTGATTTTAGGAAACTACATGTTCACATTCCCCCTCACGACTTGGAAGTGTCCCTAATCTTCTCTCAAATTACAAATCAGATTACCTAATGTTGTATTGTTTCCTATTAGTTTGTTGACCTTATTTGATTTTTTTTAACATATAAAAGTCTGTCTCCCCCTATATTTAGGGTCAGGCCTAAGCTGAGGTGGTCTGGTTCCAGTTTGTTGGGTAATTAGCATGTATTTCTTAATAAATCTATATGCTTAGAAGAATGAACCTTTGTTTCCTCAGTCATTTCATCTTTCACACACCAAAATCTCTTTCAGCTCTAAACCTTTGAAACTATAATCCTAAGGTGATTGTGTTTTCTCCTACATTATCCAGTATATATATATATATATATATATATTTCCCTTCCAACCCCCCTCTGGGAAACAAAACAAAACAAAAACCAACACACATAGTCAAACAAAACAAACTCCCATATTGGCCACATTAAAAAATGATACTTCTTTCCCTATGTTCCATTTTCCTCTCAGCTTGGAGGTGTGGCTGTCATACTGCTTTACCAGTCTTTCAGATTATGGTTGATCAGAGAGCTTAAGTCTTTCAAAATGAATTTTTTATGGCGTCATTTTTATAGTACAAATTATTTTCCTGGCTCTGCTCACTTCTCTTTTAGTCAGTTCAAAATGATGCCTGCTTTCCCACATGATCCTTATTTGTATAGACTTTTAATAAGTCCTTTCTACCCCCATTCTTCCCTTTTCCTGCCTTGGTATATATTTTCTTCCTTCTTTTAAGAGTACCAGAGTATAACAAAAACCATATTGGGGATGCTTGTATTTCCTCCCCTTCTCCCACAAAATCCATCTTTCTCCACCCATTTTAAGTTTTTACCCAACTCGAGTTTTTTCATCAAGAATGCTTGGAAGTTTTTTTTATCACATTAAAGGTCAATTTTTTCTTCTGTAGGATTATATTATATTTTACTGAATATTTTATTTTGTCACTATAAGCCTCTATCCTTTGCCTTTCAGAGTTTTATATCCTAAGCTCTCTGCATAGTGTCAGCTATTGGATCTTTTGTGTGAGCCTGACTGTGGTTGGGACTTGGACTGTTTCTTCCTCATGCTTTACAGTATTTTTATTAATTTTTTTTTGACATGGAAGCTCTGAATTTTCACTGTAATGTTCCTAGAAATTTCATTTTGGAGCTTTTTTTTCAGGAGGTAACTGATGGATTCTTTTTATTTTCATTTTGTCTTCTGATTCAGAGGTCTAGACTATGTCCTTTCATGATTTCTTGAAATATGGAGCTTTTTTTTCAGGAGGTAACTGATGGATTCTTTTTATTTTCATTTTGCCTTCTGATTCAGAGGTCTAGACTATGTCCTTTCATGATTTCTTGAAATATGGAATTGAGATTTGTTAGTTTGTTTTGGTTATGGCTTTCAGGTAGTTCAGTGAGCCTTAAGTTACTCTCCCTGATCCTTTTTCCAGGTCAGTTATTCTTGATATGAGCTTCCTATGTTTTCAGTCATTTGACTTTGTTTTATTATTTCTTGTTTTTTTCACAGTCATTAATTTGTTTGGTTCCTTCTTATTTTTATTTTGTATTCTTGTGTCAGACTATTAATTCTCTTTCTAAATCTTTTTTCTGTAGCTCTCATTTCTTTTCTAATTCTTACCTTCATTTATACTGTTTTTAAACTCTTGTATTATTTCTTCTGACATAGTCTTGTAGACAAGCTCTGTGTATGTGCCTATATGTGTGTGTTTTTCTTTGCGACTTTTCTTGTAGATGTGTTGATATTTTTTTCTTTGAGTTTGTGTAAATGGACATCTTTGGCCTTGAAACAGTAGTTTTTATTTATTTTTTTCTTTTTTTATTTCTTCTTCTAGTTGGTTGGGTAGCAACATAGTGTTGCTGGTTTTGTTGGAAGCACTGGGGGCAAAGTCTGAAATCCTGCTCCTCCTTGTAGAACCTCTTCACTTATCCCTCTATATACTTCCTCCAAGCTTCTATTGTGTTACAGCACTGAGTCTACAATCTCTGCTCTTGAATACTGTTCTAGGCCAAGGGCTGAGTGAAATAAGATTTATTGGCTTAACTTGAAACTCTGAGCATCCTTTTGGATTTTGTCTTATTTTGGTCATTTTGTCTTTCAATTTAAATTTTAATATTTACTCTCAGTTCCAAAAGAATCCTTGCTCACTCATTGAAAAGGTAAAGAAATGCTGTAGCCCACTATACAGATGAAATCTGTATTTTCACATTAAATATGTAGAAAAAGAAAAACAAGAAAAATAGGGTGGGGGGAATGCTTCAGTTTTCTGCTACCAATTCTCTTTCTGGAGTTAATGTTTTTCATCATGAATCTTTTGGAATTGCTGTATTTCACTGTGTTGAAAAATTGGGTATCCTGTTAAGGCCCACAACCTCTCTCCACCTCCTCTTGTGCCTGGAGACAGGGCATCCTGTGCTCTGTGCTGCAGCCCTAGCTTGGAACTCTAGGCAGGATGTCTGTGATCCTGGCCTACCCTTATTCCGTGGTTCCTGTTCTGGACACTCACTCATGATCAGATTTGTGATCTTGAACTGGAAAGATGACCCTCGGTAGTTGCTCTTTCCATCTTAGCTTTGTGTACACAACACACACACACATACAACACTTCATAGCACAATTTATATGCATTATATGTTTGCATACTACATGTATATGTGTGTAAATTATGTATGCATATATAAAATATAATTTCTACTTAACGGATTATACACTTATAGGTGCATATATACATAAACTATACTTTGCAAACCTTATATCACTTTTGTAAATGTGATCTGTTACTATTCACACCTATTCAGCCTCCAAGCATTTAAAAAAATAAGTGCCTGCTGTCTGTGGAGTCAGTGTGTGTGTGCCCATTTGGCTGATCAGGCACAAATATAACTAGAGCCCTCAGTGACAAGATAAATGTGCCCCAGAGTTGCAAACCTAGGGGTACTTGGGAAGTGTTTTTCTCTAGGAGAACCTACTTTCTGCTTCTCAGGATCAGGATAGGCTTCATGGAGGAGGTGGCATATTGAAACCTTAAAGCCCTCTAGAAATGGAAGCTATCATATGTTATTCCAATGAGAGAAGGAAGGGAATGTGGTTCAGAGTCTAAGTTTCAGGTACACCTGGCATTTTTATCCTTCTCTGCTTTATCTTTGCCAGGCAATCCTCTCCATTTAAAAAAAAAAAGTCCTTGGGACAGAGTCCCCTTTTGTGACTAATGCTGTCACTAACCAGCCTGGACATGTACTTTTCCTTTTTAGTCACTAGAGACACAGGTTGTGTTTTTTGGAAGTCACCAGTAGGGGCCTGTGGAAAGAAATGAAATCCAGCAGACCTAGAGCATCCAGAACTGATCATTAGCAGGGACTGGCAAAGGGCCTTGATGTGGCCACAGTGGCTCTCTTCACTTTGCAGACCTTCTGACTTTGGCCCTTCTGAGTGAGCATCTCACTGCCTCTGAAGAGCACCTCTCACTATCTTCTTCCTAGCTTCCCTCAACTTACCTGGAGCACGGTTTTTATTTCTGGATTCTCCCTCACTCCAGAATTACAGTGTCTACCTGAAAATCAGCATGTATCTGAACAGAAATCTCCCCTGTGGTTCCCCAGAGAGCAGCCTCCACCTTAGTCAGCAAGCCTTAATTAAACACTGTACCAGCACTGTGATAAGTGCCGGGGATACAAAGCAAGGCGTAAGCAGTCCCAGCTCTCAGGGAGCTCCCCCTCTAATGGGAAAGACACTATGAAATAACAACGTGCATACAAGAAGGAACCAGGAGTGGGGGGAGCCAGAAGCGGCCTTCTTTGGGTGACCCTCCGGAAGGGTGAACCTCTTCCCAAAGGAGCTATTTCATTTGATGCTATCTGGTGTTTAGAAAATTTGTTGTGAGCTGGTCTACGCCTCTATATGTTCCCCATGGAGCTCACATGTCCTGCCTTCAGAGGCCAAGCAGAACAAATCAATTCTCCTTTCTACATGAAAGAAGGAAGAAATAAGGGAGTAACTTGCCTATAGTTACCCAGTTACCGAGTAAGAATTACCCAGGACCCATATTTAGCTCTGGTTCCAAGTACAGAGCTCTTTCCACCATTATATTCCACTGCTCTCTAAGGAGAGAAATGGTAGTCACCAATCTCAGCTCTGGACAAGATTGCCTCAAGCCAAGAGTTAGAACTCAGGTTACTTTAGAATCAATAAAAGCCCTGGGCCCTGGCTAGCACCTATTGGGAGGTTAAAACTGTGAGTCAACAAGTCCTCCTTAGTGACAAGCACTGTCTTGGGTGCTGAGGAAAGAGACAAAGGCAGCCCCTTTCTGCCCCTTCCCCTAATACACACACGCTAAGCCACAGCACTGAGTATATGGTGTAAGAAAAAGGTAGTCATCTGGCTATGTAGAAAAGGTTTGAAGAGAACAGTTCCTGTGGTTGTCCTTTGCCAAAGGAAGGGGCTTTAAAAATTGTTATCACTTTGTAGATGATTCCATACTAAATACTTACTGCACATATTGGTTGTGGACATTTAAATGTTGAAGCTCAGGGTCTTATGATGAAGACTTAATCTATGTGGCAGTGAAAAATATAAAGCCTTGTAAACTCGGAGGGGAGAGGGTGATACTGAGAAGAGATATGTCCAAGAAGGCTTCCTGGAGGAGGAAGCTTGTGAGTTGGCTTTTAAAGAGTGGGGTAGAAATTCAATGGAAACCGAGGGTGGGTGATCATCTAGGAGTGAGGAACAGTGTGAGCAAAGGCATGAAGGCGGATTGTGCAAGGGGCACAGGAAACACACCAAGTTTTATAGTTTGGTTGGGATACCATGTGTCTCTAGATGGAAGATCAGAGAAGCTTCCAGCATGGAAAGCCTTGATGTGAACTTTATTCAGCAGTAAGATATATGAACATTGTAGGTAGGTGAATAATGGTATTCCTGAGAAAATTGTGAAGTCAGATGCATATGAGTGGCTTTGGATATGTTGACTTGAGGTGCCAGTGAAGAAGACCCTGCAGGGAGTTGCAGAAGCCACTTTTCCAAGATATCTGTAGGTAGAAGGAGAGAGACTGATGGAAGAATGAAGCTCTAAGGGACCTTGTAGACCACAGAGTCCAAATTGCTGATTTTTAGGTGTCATGTGGCCAGATTTCAAATATATATGTGTGTGTGTGTGTGTGTGTGTGTGTATTGTACCTTTTGTTTTCAGAGGCTCTTGGAATGTCTTTTGGCTCCCACTTTGTCCACATTCCCATTTCAAACGTTTCCTTCCTTGATGGTGTTGAGACTTTAGAGAGCATCTCATCTCACCCCATGCTGAATGGGAAGCTTTTCATTTTCCCTAATTGTTGATTATTCAACCCCCAATAGGAGAATGTATGGAGTTTAGGAAAAGCTTTTCAATGATCAAAGCCACACAAAAGGTTAATAATCTATCTTATGTGATAGTGAGTTTCTCTTCACTTGGAGGAGCTCAAGCAGAGCTGGATGAGCCATCTGTCAGGAATATTGGAGAGGAGATTCCTGCTCAGGCAGATGTAGGAGAGATCCCTTCTGCGGTGCCCTCCAGCTCCCAGACCTCAGTTCTTTGTTTTCAGTCACTCTTCTGTTTTCACAGGATCCTTACCCAAATGGGTAGTGAATAAGTCATCTCAGTTCTTGGCTCCCAAGGTGAGTGCCTGGTGAGTGGGGTGGAAGGTGGGAAAGTTGCTGAGAGCAGTAGTGGAGGGCCAGGTCATGGATGTGGGTGGATGGGGGAGCCAGGGATGCAGGAAGTGTGGCTGTGTAGCCCTGATTCTGGTGCCCTCTCTTCTCTCCTCTGTTTGCTCTGGTCCCGGTGGTATAGGCGATGAAGAAGATGTACAAGGCATGCATGAAGTATCCAGAATGGAAACAGAAGCATCGACCCCACTTCAAGCCGTGGCTGCATCCAGAGCAAAGCCCCCTGCCCAGCGTGGCCCTGTCAGAGCTGTCTGTCCAGCATGCTGACTCCCTAGAAAATATTGATGAAAGCACTGTGGCAGAGAGCCGGGACGAGCGGGGGGCGGGGGGCGAAGGCAGTGATGATGACTCCTCTCTTAACTGAGGGATCTGTCAGAACCTTGGGGTGCCCCGGGCCAGTTTCCCCCTGTCCTGCTGCTGGAGGGGAGGGGAAGAGAAGGCTGGGATCTGGGCCAAGCTACTTTATGTCTACCTTCTCCCAGAGAAGGGGAGAGGGCTTCTGGTGAATTTTCCCCCTACCTTGGGGTTGATGATAACCCCTGGGGGGTGCCTCTTCCCCAACCCAGGCTGGTCCCCTTCTCCTAGGGCAGGGGTGGGAAATGGGGGTGGCAGATTTTGTATAGAAATAACCCCCATTAAACTGATACAACAACCACAGCCTTGGGTCAGGGCCCTAATTTTTCTCCATTTCTCTCTGCCTTTTCAGCTTTTTCCTGTTAAATCATTTATTCATCTGTTCTGTAATGCAACTTTAATCATTTATTCTTTAATCATTGATTCATCTAATGCGTTTTTCCCTAATTATCCAGTCTTGCATTTATTCTTCTACCCCTTCATTCAGCCCTTCAGTTTTATCATTTTTTTAATCTTTGACACATTCTTTTATTGATTCATTTATTCATCTAGTTGTTTGTCCATTCATTCATTCTATAAGTCTGCACTAAGTACAGATCCTCCTTTCCTTGTTTCCTATACTTAGCCAAATTCTATGGTCATTAATAATTTGCTTTCTAATGGGGAAAACTTTGGGGTTATTCATTTGAAAGGCCCTCCTGAACTGAAGATCCTGGGGAGCTCTTAGTGTAGCTGTAGGATATGTATCCTATACAGGAAGCAAGAAAGCCTAACCAGAGGTTGTGATGGCTCCTGTGCTGAGTCTCTGGGCTCTTTGACCCATCAACTTTGGGTGGATGTCTGGGACCTAATTATTTTTTTAAAATAGCCTTTTATTTTTAAAATAAGATGCAGAGAAAGTTTTCAACATTCACCTCTGAAAAACCCTGCATTTCAAATCTTTCTCCCTCCTTTCCCCCTACTCCCTTCCCCCAGACAGCAAGCAATCTAATGTACACTAAACATGTGCATTTCCTCTACATATATTTCTGTACATAAGAAAAATTGGATCAAAAAGAAAAAAAAGCAAACAAAAAAGGTGAAAATACAATGTTGTGATCCACATTTCCGTAGTCCTCTTTCTAGACGCAGATGGCTCTCTCCGATGCACATCTATTGGAATTGGTATGGGGCCCAATTTTTGAAGGCCCTTAGGGGTCTCACTGTTTCTCTGCTCCCCTGGCTCTAACTCAAAAGTCTTCCACACCTTCGTGGTCCTGAGCTTCCTTTACTCTTTGATTTAGAAGAGCTACTATTTTGATCCCCAATTACCTCTTCCCCTCTCCTTATTGTTTCCACTGTTTCTGGAGGCATTCGGGTTTAGTTCCCATTTTTACTTTCTGGCCTCTAAACATTGGATACCCAGTGTGTACATATAACCAGATGCAGAAGTTACACCAAAGGGGCCTGTGTCTTCTACATCAATCCCAGTCTTCTCTGTGTTGCTGGCCACCTCATGGCCCCGAAGGAGAACAGACTCAACATCCTGTCACTCACCTTACCCATGAGTTTAGGACTTGTTCACCCAAGTGCACCAAACCCAGTCCTTGATCCATTTTTATACTTTAAGTTCCCTCTCCGTGAACTGGTTGAGTAAGCCTACCCAGGCCAGAGTGGGTTTGGGGAGCTCTGCCAATTATGAAAAAAACCCACATAATTGTTAATTATATTTTATCTTTAAGGATCTCTGGCTTTAGTGTTAGTACTTCTTAAGGATATCATTCAGCACTCCCTCTCCTCCCCCTAGTCTTTATGGAGAAAGCAACTTCCAAACTCATCCCTCCTGGGATATCCTTGGGATGATCCAGTCATAGGCTCCTAGATCAAGACCTGGAAAGACCTTGGGGACTCTCTTCACATACAAGGAAACAGTCTCAGGATATTGTCACTTATGGGTTCCCATAAGTTGTAAGTGTCAGAAGTGAGATTTAAACATCCCCACCCAATGGCACACACTGGTCCCTTGAGTATGTCAGAGCTTATTTCTTCTATAGCCTATGAAGACCCCAGGGGTTCTCCCTAACTAGTGAGTGTCTAGATAACTATAGAAATGTTAGCTCTTATTGTGAGGCAGAAGGGCATACATGGAAAATTTTTAATAATAAATTGCGTGTCTGCAGTGTCTTGATTACAATCCTTTGAGGAAAGTAATATAGGGATTATTTCCATTTTTATAGAGAGAGCCAGTCCAAAGAGAGGGATATGACTTAAGGTCACACATTTGATCAGTGGCAGAGTGGAGGCTCTAACAATATGACGACATCTCTCTATATGGGGCTTGCTGAGTGATTGCCTTACACCCATTATCTCAGCTCACAACCTTAGGTAGCAGATAATGTTATTCCCCCATTTTTTTTTTTTTTAATACAAATGAGGAAGCTCAGAAAGATTAAGCTACTTGTCCTTAGTTACATAGCTACAAAGTGTTGGAAGTAGGAGTAGAAATCAAGTCTCTTTTGACTTCCAAGTCCAGGAGAGTATTTGTATTTTATTGCCAAATCACCTACTCCCTCACCAAGAGAAACAGGTACGGGGCTCTTTTCATCTCAGGTTATCTTTGTTTCCCATATCACTCCAGGAATTTATACAGCAATCTCCATTCTTTCTGGGGAGTTATGAGCCTGAGTGTGGTTAGGGCCCAGGGAAGGATAAAGATGGCTAGCAGCGTGGGCTGAAATGGTCAAAGAAACTGCCTGGAATTGGTGGCAGTAGAATTTGGAAGAGTGGTAGCATAAGGGAAAGAATACTGATTATGCTTGGCTGAGACTCCTTAGCTGAATGACCTTAAGTAATTCTTAAGTCACTTTCTTTGATTGGGATTCAGTTTCTTCGTCTGTAAGATTAAAATACTTTTTCATTCATATCTCAGAATTGTGAGCAAAGTATCTTGTATACCTTTAACCGTCTTAGAAATGAGAACCAATATGTAGAAAGAGCACAAAATTTGGGGTTCAAATCTTGGTTCCGGTGTGATTTCCTCACTCCGGATCTTAGTTTCCTCATCTGTAAAATAAAGGGATCGGACTAGATGGCTTCTAAGGTCCCTTCAGATTTTATATCTGTGATTCGATCTGGTCTCCACCAGCATTTTGTAAAACCGTTTAAAGACAACTCCATCCCACCCCATAATTCTGGCTCCTCGAGCGCCCTCTAGGAGGTGTCCTAACACCGGTCCCACTCAGGGAAAGTTACCCCCGGGCTTGGGAAGTTGCAGTTCTTGGTCAGAAACAGTGCCATTGCAGTAGCCTGCAGTTTGAGGGGGGTGGAGGATGGGAAGAGAAAAACCTAATCCCTTGGTGAGACACATACAGGGGAAAGGGGCCTGCTCGGAGTCATGCTACTAGCTTATCAATGGCTAACTGAGTGGGACCAGTACGCCTCCCTCCCTGAATCAGAGATCTTCATTGACTGTCCCCTCTCTCCCGTCCCTTGCTTAGGAATCTCGGATCTAGGAATGCCCACTAACTCTCGGATCTAGACTACCTAGCTCATTCTTTCAAGATCTTGACCGAGCCAATACGCTATTTATTAGGCACCTACTTGGGGTTTTCACATTTCTATGTACCAAATACTGTGCTAAGTGCTAGGGATACAAAGAAAGGGAAAAAAAAAAATCCGGTTCTCCAGGATGCTCAAAATCTGGTGAGCGAGACAATTCTGCTAATAAGGTACAGCCAGTGTAATGCAGACTGGAGTTAATTTCAGGGGGGAGGCACTAGTATTATTAGACCGGCAAAGGCATCTTGCAAGAAGTGGGATCTTCACTGAGAAGTCAGGCGGCAGAGATGGGGAGGAAGAGCATGGGGAACAGCTAGGGAAATTTCCCGGGGCGGGAGATGGAATCAGTGTCCCTGGATTGCAGAGTGAGGTGCTGGGGTGAAGTGTAAGAAGGTTGGCAAGATGGGAAAGGGGTAGGTGATGAAAACTAAGAAGAATTTTGCTCAGAGTTGGGGACGGATCAGGGACATCCCTGAGGAAGGCGGAAACAGAGTTAGATCAGGAAAGGGAGCCTAGGGACCAACTCTTGTTTTGGCTTAGAGAGAAAGATGGTCTTCCAAAGTCTCACGAGGACCAAGTACCAGAGGCTACATACATTCGAACTCAAGTCCCATTCCTATGCCCAATGCAACGTCTTCATCTCACCGACGGGAGAGCCAGCCAGCCAGCGAGGAGAGGAAGAGACAAGACAGAGAAACAGAAAGACAGCCCAGACGGACTCCGCAAGCGACAGCCTGACCCAGAGGAGGCGGGCCCGGCTCCCCCAACCCCCAGCTCAGCCTCGGCCCCGGCCCCTCCCCGGGGGCGTCACGTGGGGCGGGCGGAAGCTCGGGGGGCCGGGGCTGCAGCAAGTTCGCGGAGGCGCAGAGAGAGCTCGGACGCCTGGGTCCGCGCTGCGCGGTAGCCAGGTCAGTACTTCTCCTCGACCCCTGGTTCTCCCATTTTCCCGATTGATAAACTGAGGAGTCTTATCTAGTCTCAAGATGTCCTAGGATCCTGGGAGGTTACCTTTGACCCACGCCTGCCCCTCCCACTGGTCATTTTATCCCGCCAGCAGCCCGTGAGGCGGCGGGGTGGGGGTGGGGGTGGGGGCGATGAGGGGGTTCGAGAGCCAAAGAAGTGAGGTAGAGAGGCAGGCCCTAGCCAACCAGACCAGAAAGGCTTCCTGGAGGTAGCGTCCCAGGGTGCGAGAAAGGGGCTCAGGGAGCCTTGCATGGGAGACAGGCCACTCATTCTCTAACCTAGACTTGTATTCTAACTCGAGATGGGGCTTGGGGTCAGTCAGTTCTCTTTGGGTATCATTTTGTTCTGTAAAGTCCGATCTTCAAGTGTCCTTCCAGTTGTGATGGTCTGTGGCTCCCTCGGTGTCTCGGAGATCTGCGGCCCCTAGATCATCCTAGCAAGGGGGAGACACAACACACTGAAGTCCTTGTGGGCTGGCTTGGAGGGAGCAGCAGCCCTGAGTGGATGCCGGGAGCTCCTCAGGGGGAGGCTCCCAGGCCAGTTTGAGTCAGCCAGCCAGCCAGCCAGCGAGCACCGAGCTCTGTTTCAGCAATGAGTGGCTCAGATTTGAGGGGGTTTAGGCCAGGAAGTTCCCTGGGGAGGGAGGTATCTGGGAGGAGCTAGGTGGAGAGGGAGGGCGCTTCACCGAGGGTCTCAATGAGCCACCAGGATTGAAGTGCTTCTTGGTATTGTCACTACCTCCTTTGGGTCAGCAGAGCCCTCCACTTTTCTGCCAAAGGTGAGTCTTCTGGTGCTGGTAGGAGGCTAGGGCAGTTTTAGTTCAGAATTGGGTCACGGGGGATCTGGACCCCGGGCACTGGAGGGACCTGATCCAGGCAGGACCTTGGAGTGATTAGAAAATGCAAAAAGACAAATAACCCGAAAAGCTGAACTTTAGGAGGCGATGTGATTGTGGAGAAAGATCCTAGTCCTGTGTCAGGAGACCTGACTTAAAGTCATGCCTCGGACCCTTACTAGGCATTTGACTTAAGCCAAATCGCTCTTCAGGCTCTGGGTCTCAGTATCATCATCTGTAAAATGGGGGTTAAAATTCCTGTACCATCCACTTCACAGAGCTGCGGTAATGAAAGTGTAGAAATGACACATGTCAACCTTAAGCTGCTATAGAAGTGGGAAGTTATGGTTAAACCTAGATGGGGCCCCAAACTCAGGACTTAGGGCTCAATAAGGTGTCATTTTCAGCTGGCTTCTTATGTGGGATAAGGAAGTCTCTCTAAGGGACTCTGAAGGCCAGGAAAGAATCTAGACCAGACTTCTTGATTGCTATTTTAGGCTTCCAAAAAAGTCTGTCCCATCCTTCCTTCCAGATGTCTCTTTATGTTCTGTGACCATTCTGGCTACCCTCTTCTGCAAGGGTCAAGTCCTTTTCCCCTTCTTCGTCTTTGCCCAAGATGTTTTTCCTACTCTGTTTGAATGCTTCTCATCCCCCATCCAGATTCAGGTTAAGTACCAGCCCCTCCAGGAAAGCCACCCTAACTCCCACTTCAACTTTGATCTATCCCTTCTTTGTGTTCCATTAACCCTTAGAACCAAAGCCTTGTTCTGCTTTTTTCTATGTGAATTTGATCTCTCTCATACTGTGACCTAATCTGAACATACTCATCTTTCCTTCACCTCTTGCCCAATCCTTGGGGAGAGAAGCATTTGGGCTGGAGGGGAGCATAGAGATGACAGACTCAGAAGAGGTTATGACCTATCCTGTTAGGCAAGATTTGGATCTGAACTTTTCCCCATTCTCTGCCTGGTCCCTTAGCTACCCCCTCCCCTTCATCCTTAGCTCTCCAGCCCTGACACTCTCTCCCCCTACTCCCCTTCAGTTGGCTGGCTGTTGTCTAGGAGACTAGACCATAGTGGGACGAGTGGCTGAGACTCGTGCTTGCTCCCTTCCTAGATGTGACCCCAAGGATCACCCCAAGCTCTGTTCCTCTGAGGAGACTTGGGGCCCTAGAGAAAAGAATGCCCTCAGAAAGCCAGCCGGCTAAAGGGGAGGGGGAGTTTCTGAGCTCAGCTAAAGGCCCCCCCTCCGACCCTGGGGGGACCCAGAGCTCTAAGCAGTCCAGGCCCAGGGAACAAATGGCTTCTGTTCTTTAGAGAGGGGGAGGGGGAAGAGGGAGCTGGGCTCCTGGCCCGTCCAGCCGCTGACCTCAGGATACAGCCACCCGTCACCACAGGGGGCTGACTCTCCTTCCTTTCTCACCCAAGCCTCTTAACCCTTGGGGCTCTGGAAGGATTACCTTCTGGCCTTGGTCTAAAGGGAAGCCATGGTCTCTGGCTTCATTGATGTTCTGGTTTGAATGGGCTGGCCTTACCCTGCCCCTCCCAGGCTCTGAGGCCTTGGAAAGTAGAATTTACATTGTCAAGAGGTCTGGAGATTCTTAGGTTTGCAATGAGAAAAGGCCATGCCGGAGCAGTTCTAAGCCTCCACGAAAAGCCTTTCCCAGTTCCCTAAAATGCTAAGGCCTTCCCGTGTATCTCTTGTCCGTACATAGTGATTTACAGAGTGTTTTCTCCGTTTTGAAGGTAAGCTCCTTGAAAGCAGGATTCTTTTTGCCTCTCTTTGAATCCCTATTTTTTAGCACAGTGCTTGGCAAACAGTAAACATTTAATAAAGGTACATTAACTTACTGATGACTGTTGCAGAATAGGAAAAGGGACAAGCTTTCCATTCAGACCTTCATTACGGCTCTTCTGTACAAGAGTGAGAAAATTGCTATTTTTCAGGTGAGAAAATTGAGGTTCATCCCAAGTCCAAGCTAGGAAAGCAGGGTCCTAGCTCATCCCAGTTCTGCCCCAGTCTTTCTGCGGGGGAAGGGTTGCCCAATCTCCTCTGTGAAATGATGAGGGGGTTGGATTAGACTAGAAGATCTCCCAGAAATTCAGGGCATCTCATCTGACCTGCCTCAGAGCAGGGACCCTCCCTACGTGGTGTCAACAGCAAATGGCCAACTAGACTTGATGGGCAGCTCATCACTTTCCAGGACCGCCCACTCATCTTTGTGATAATAGTCATTGTTACAATGTTTTCTCTCTATCAAGCTTCATCTTTGTGATAATAGTCATTGTTACAATGTTTTCTCTCTATCAAGTTTCACTTTGCCTTTTTGTAACTTCTTCCTTTTGTTCTGCCAGGCAGAATAACTCTAACTCTTTGAGGGCCCTGCCTTCTAGAGCCTCAGTCTGCTTTACTGGTCTTTTTTTTTGGGTGGGATGGGAAGCTATGAGTTTTTGCCTCTGTAAAATTGTGCCCTTAGGGGTTCCAGGACCCTCCTTTGGGCATAGATGGGGTGAGGTTCAGAAGCTATTCTGCTGGTTTCCTCTCTTTGAGCAAAGATCTCATCTCATTTCTGAGACAGATGGACACAAAAGCTGCAATCCTATTTTTTCTTAAGGGACCATTTTTAACAATAACACTTCTTAAATGGATCATGGTGCTATTTATATTTTCCTGAGTTCCCTGTCTGAGGATCCCCCTGGAATTGTTCCAGCTGAAGCATCTTAACCTGGCTTCACTGGAACCCCTTGAATGTCAGAGACAGTCTGGGAGCCCGTGGGTTTATCCCTACTGTGGTAGTTCCATTGGGTATCCTGGGGAAACTGAGCCCTAAAGCCTGGAGAGGATGCTTCACACCACCCTCCATTGAGGAAGTGATGGGGACAGGTGATAGGGTATAGGCCAGCTTGCCTGGGTCTGGGATCATAGAGAGAGGAGTTGTAGCTTATGTGGCTTCTCTGAGCCTACTTCATATCACTCAAGGTCTTAAAATAGGGAATTGGGGTGAAGTGTGAAAAGCAGCTTTCTTCCTCTATCAAGGATCAGGATGATGTGCCAAGGATAGAGACTTGATTTTAATTCTTTTTTTTTTCCTTTTTTCTTTTATTTTATTAAAGCTTTTTATTTTCAAAACATATGTATGGATAGTTTTTCAACACTGACCCTTGCAAAATATTGTGTTCCAAATTTTCCCTTTTTCCCCAATTCCCTCCCTTAGATGGCAAATAATTCAATATATGTTAAACATGTTAAAATATATGTTAAATCCAATATGTGTGTGTGTGTGTATGTGTGTGTGTGTGTGTGTATGTGTATGTGTATGTGTATGTATATATATATATACATACATACACATACACATACACATACACATACACACACACACATATTGGATTATTGTGCTGCACAAGAAAAAGTTGATTTACTTCTTTCAGCATTTCTTTAGATACCTACTGTGTGTCTAATTGTTCATCTACAGAGATAAAAAGATAAAGGGGATTACAGTATAACGTACAAAAATGTTTTATGTACAGAGATGTCTATACTACAAGGGAGAATAAGATCAGTGCAAAGGAGAGAGAGATTCATGAAAAGGGCTATGGGAAATGTGAAGTAGCAGAAATCCCTTTTTTTAAAAAATCAGGATATTACTACATTTTATTTTATGTTAATAAATAAACAGAATTTTTGTCATTTTCTTCCTAAAACATCAAATATATTCTATTTAAAGCAAGAAACATTTATTAATTCCCTTTTGTGTTTGCAGCATCATACAAAGACTAATGAATAAACATAGATGTTCGTGGAGGGGCTGCTCTCTGGACCTGCAGCTCAGAAATTCTTCTATTTTTCTTTTAAAGTTTCAGTATGCTATTGTAATATGTGTTTGGGAAATGTAGTCCACTAAAATTAATAAACACACCACACTAGTCTGATAGTTTATATGATATTTTGAACTTAGAAACCAGTGTCTCTGCAAGGAGGGAGAAGATGTAAGTTTCTTTTTTTTTTTTTTTTTTCCCTTCTGGGCTAAACTTGGTTATATAATTACTCAGTGTCCAGTTTCAAGTTTTGTTGTTGTTGTTGTTTTTTTTTTTTTTTTTTTTTTTTTTTTTGGTTCTTTCCACTTACATTATTGTAGTCATTGTGAAGGAAAAATCTCTCTGAAATTAGAGGCCGGATAGGGAAGACTTCTTGGAGAGAGGTGTGATCTAAGCTAAACTTTGAAGGAAGGAACTCTTATTGGCATGAATTGGTCTCCAGAATTGGGATGAGCAACACCTTGGGAATGAGAGGACAAGAGGAGGATGGGGAACACTAGTGCAACCCAATTTGACTGGAGCACAGATTTACTTTAATGGGAGTAGACAGGTAGGTTGGAATCTACCTGCAGGCCTTGAGTGCCAGACTAAGAGGTACAACTTTGTTCAGTGGAGAGCCATTGGCAGGTGGTGCTATTGCCAGATCTCTGTGTTAGGAAGATCACTTTGGCAGTGCATGGATAGTAGATGGCAGAAGGAAAGAGACTGGAGGCACTCTGATGCCTATGTGAGTGGAGAGGAGGGAATAAATGTAAGGAGATTTAATAAGGGAGAGTCAGCAGATTGGGCAATCAGATATGGAGGATGAGTCAGGGAAAAGGAAGAATTAAAATTGGGAGGTGGGAGAAGATAATGGGTTGGGTTTTAGATATATGTTGCCTTTGAGATGAGGGGCGCCTTTCAGGCTTTTGGAAATGAAGAACTGGAGCTCGTGGGAGTGATTGGGGCCAGAGATTGAATTTATGGATTATCTGCATGGCAGTGATAATTAAATACATGGGAGTGAATGAGATCACCAAGAGAGAATAGCAAGTCAGCACTGGTGACACCCACTCAGAGGCAGTTAGAGGAAAAAGATGCATCAGTGAGGAGTGTTCATGCAGCTTACAGAGAACCAGGAGAAAGTTTGGTGTCTCAGGAGCCAGATGATCTTTGGGTGCAAGGAAGAGGAGGCTCTTAAGAGTGCCAGATACTGCAGAAAAATCAAGGAGGAATGACCAAAGAAAGACTGTTAATGCAGTTTAGCAGCTGAGCCAAGTTTTGGTGACTTTGGAGAGACTGGTTTTAATGGAATTGGGGTAAAAATCTGATTGGAAGATATTTCAGAATGAGTGAGTGGGAAAAGTAGGAAACTAGAAAGGAAACAGTGGTGGAAGTAGAAGCAAGTATAGACTCTTCTTCCTAGAGGCTTGGGCTACATAGGTCACAGAGAGATGGGATTGAAGGGTTGAAAGAAGGTGAAAAGTCTACAGGGGAAAGGTTGAAATTGAACAATCCTTCTGCTCCACCAACCTGTCTGACCATTCCTCACTGGATAAGCCCTAGCAATTTAGAACTCACAATACTCCCCCCCCCCCAAGTATACATGTATTTTTTTCAAAAATATTTCATCTCAATAGTAGTTTATTTTATTTTTCCAAATACAGGTAAAGATAATTTTCAATATTCCTTTTCATGAAACTTTGGTGTTTGAGATTTTTTTCCCTTCTTCCCTCCCTAAGACAGCAAGCATTCTGACACAGACTAAATATGTACAGTAAAGACACCAATTCTAATAACTGTTCAGTTATTTCAATTGTGTTTAATTCTTCATGACCTGTGGGGTTTTCTTGGCAAAGATACTAGAGTGGTTTGCCATTTCCTTCTTCAGTTCACTTTACAGATAAGGAAACTGAGGCAAATAGGTTAAAGTTACTTGCCCACGGTCACACAGCTGGGAACCTCTTACCTCCTCCTACACTAATGCCACCCATTTATATAGTGATTTAAGACTGGTTAAGCATTTTACATATATTATCTTATTGCATTTTTACACCAAACCTATGAGGCAGGTGCTATTACGATCCTGTTTTTCAGATGAGGAAACTGAGGCTTAGATTCAGTAAGTTGTTAAGGGCTAGCTAGTAAATGTCTGAGGTAGCATTTGAACCCAGGACTTCCTGACTCCCAGACCAATGCTCTATAATGTCTGCACTATGTTGCCTTCCAGTAAAGAGAGATTGAAGATACAGGAGGGAGAGATAGCAGATAATTGATGGACCAGAGTCCTGGAAGATGTACCGAGCGCTTGGTCTTGGTAGGCTTTGAGAAGCCTTTGAGAATGGAATAGAGGGGGTGGCGAGGTTGAGGACCTGGTGAGCTCTCGAGGTGTTGAGGAAGGGGAGATGCAAGGATTCACATCAGGATGAGCCTTCTTTGAACAGGTGGAGGTGAAATCTTTGGTTGAGAAAGACGCAAGGATGGAAGTGGGAACTTAAGTGAGAGAGGTCTTAATATCATAGATTTAGAGCTAGAAGAGTTCATAAAGGCCTTTTAGTACAGCCTCTTGATTTTATAGATGAGGAATCTGAGGCAATGAAATAGTCAAACATCATGTTCCTGGTTACACAGCTAGTAATTGTTACAGGTGGGGTTCATATTTAGTTTTTTGATTTCAAATAGAAGTAAAAGTTTGGAAAAGCTGCTGGTTCTCCTGACTGTAGGTCTGTGACACTCCTTATTCTTCACTGCTCTCTCATGTGCTTCAGAATTGCACTCACTCCTCAGCCCCAACACATCCCAAACAACTCTTTACCCCTAGATTTCTCCTATTTTTAACTTTGGGGGCATTTTGAATTCTTCTCTTTCCCTCACCATTTCATATTTAATCAGCTGTTTTTATTTTTGATAATTCTGCCCCTGTGCCATGTTTCACATATGTTCCCACTAGTCTATTTCTATTGTTACCCCACTATCCCCAGGGCTTTATTGTCCCATGAGAAGGATGTCAGAGTGGTATAATGGAAAAGCTTCTGTCTAAGACATGGATTCAAATTCTACTTCTGACACTGACCCTTTGTGTGATCTGGGGCAGGTCACAATTTTCTCATGTAAAATAGGGGAGTTGGGCTAGTGGCTTCTGAGGTCCTTTCTAGTTCTAGAACTGTAGTCCTATGATCTTTTAAGACTATTGTGATAGATCTCTAATTAATAGTTTTCCCATCTTCACTTCCTCCCTTCTTTAAACTTTGAGTGATAACACTACTTCTCTACTCATATAACCACTCCTCTGGTACAGGGTCTTCTCTACTTTGTGCCTGGGCTGTTGCAACAGCCTGCTTGTTGGTTTTTCTAACTCTAGTCTCTCATCACTGCAGCCCATCCTCCATTCAGCTGCCAACGTGGTCTCCTTAAAGCAAGGCTCCAAGTCTTCTCTTAGCCCTGATGCCCAATACAGAGCACAGCACACAGTGTGCATTTAATATTTATTATATTTTATTCAATTTTACCTCTTTTGGTTCTAATTTCCTAATGTGGAAAATGGAAATAATAGTTATTTTTTTCTCCTATGTCTTTATCATGGGTCATTTTATTTATTATTTATTTTTAAATGTTTAATTGTTGCTGATATTTTGTTTCAGTTTATCTTCATCTCTGAATATATCCCTCACTATACCTTTACTTAGCCAGATATTTCTTGTAACAAAGAACAAAAAAAGGAAAGGGAAAAAAAGCAGTTCAGTAAAATTAATCAAAAATATCAACTGAATATGATAGTATCTGCTATGTTCTACACCCATAATTCCCAAGCTCTGCTGCAGAGATGCAAGGAAGGTCCATTTTCTTAGCTCTTCTCTAAGATGAAGGCTGTTATTACAACTGACTAACATTCAATTTCTTTGTTTTTTCCCCCATTATTCCTTCCATTTGCATTGGTATAGTCATTATATATATTCTTTTCTTCATTCTATTTCTTACCTTCTGCATCAGTTCATATAGTTCATAGGAAATAATAATTTTTGCACTGCCTACTTATCTCACAAAACCATGGCTAGGAAAGCATGTGAAGATAGTAAATTCCTATAGAAAACTGAAATTGCTGAGTTTAGCTCCCTCCATTAAAACTGTTTGCCTCCTGGGTCTTGGTCCTGGACCTCTGAAGGGAGACAGGCAGACTCAGTCAGTTCTGCCACTGCCTTATCAAGCTTCGTCTACTTCCCTTTTGCTCTGGTCCTTAGCTTCTCCATCTGTAAAATAAATGTGTTGTTTTAACTGGTCTTTTTAGCCCCTTTCAGTCTTTTAGGCTGTGATCCAAAGTTCTGGCTTAAGGGCCTCTCCCAACATCAGCCCCGCTCCCCCAACCTGAGGGGGTGGGGTATGTGGATGAAAACTAGTTGGACAAGATTGGTGAGATTGTGGGTGGAGAGAGAGAGAGAGGTTGAAATCATTTCTCTGGGGGAGGGAACATTGACTGAATCTTATAGGTGAGAGCAGATTTCCTGGACAGAAGGACCTCTAGAGAAGAAGGAAAGATCCACCCCTTCCAGGTCTGCTTTTTATCCCCTGCTTTGAGCTCTACCTTTGTGTAGTGTATAGACTGTTAAAGCAGGAAGAAATCTGAGAATACTGAATGTTAGAGCACACTTCAGCAAACTTTTATGTGGTACCTGCTAAGAGCAAGGCCTTGGACATGCTGCTAGGGTTATAATGGCCCAAACCAAATGATTGTGTACTGAAGGAATAGATATTCCTCTTAAGGATGCAACATATACAGAGATAAGTAAATAAAAAAATTAAAAGAGAGAGAGTAAGAACCATGGGAGAGAACATTAATAACTGTGGCAGAGGGGATTCAAGGAAGGCTTCTTATAGCCAGAATGCTTTGAAGGAAGCTAAGAATTCTAAGTCAGTATTGAGGAGGGAGTGCATTCTTTTTTTTTTTTTTAAATTAAAGCTTTTTATTCTCAAAACATATATATATATATATATATATATATAAATAATTTTCAACATTTACCCTTACAAAACTTTGTGTTCCAAATTTTTTTCTCTCCCTTCCCCCATTCCCTCCCTAAATGACAAGTAATCCAATATATGTTAAACATGTGCAGTTCCTCTATACATATTTCCACAATTATGCTGCACAAGAAAAATCAGATCAAAAAGGGAAAAATATGAGAAAGAAAACAAAATGCAAGCAAACAGCAAAAGAGTGAAAATACTATATTGTGATCCATACTCAGTTCTCACAGTCCTCTCTCTGGGTGTAGATGTCTTTCTTCATCACAAAACCATTGGAATTGGCTTGAATCATTCATTGTGGAAAAGAGCCATGTCCAAAAGAATTGATCATTGTATAATTTTGCTGTCACCATGTACAATGAATGATCTGGTTCTGCTCATTTCACTCAGCATCAGTTCATGTAAGTCTCTCCAAGCCTCTCTGTATTCATCCTGTTGGTCATTTCTTATAGAACAATAATATTCCATAACATTCATATATATAAAACTTATTTAGCCTTTCTGCAACTGATGGGCATCCACTTGGTTTCCAGTTTGTTGACACTACAAAAAGTGCTGGCACAAACATTTTTTGCACATGTGGGTCCCTTTGAGGGAATGCATTCTTGGTTTGGAACATGACTCATGCCAAGCCATGGAAGTAAATTATGAAGTGCCAGGTTTGCAGAATAGCAGGTAGGACAAACACTAGTTGAGCCTAGGAAATCGTCCAGGAGACCCCAGGGAAGGAGTGGTGAGCCCATGGATTTGTGTAATTAACTTTTTTCAACATTCATTTTTCTAAAATTTTGAGCTCCAAGTTTTTCTCCCTCTGTCCTTTCCCTCCCCCCTTCCCAAGACAGCAAGCAATCTGATATAGATATGTAATTAACATTTTAAAAAAATATATTCTAATAGTATTTTATTTTTCCAAATATGTGTAAAAATAATTTTCAACATTCACCTTCGCAAAACTTTGTGTTACACATTTTTCTTCCTTTTTCTCTCTCTTCCTTCTCTCCTAGACAGCAAACAACCCAATAGAGGTTAAACATGTGTAATTCTTCTAAACATATTTCCATATTCATTATGTTGTGCAAGAAAAATCAGATCAAAAGGGAGAAAAATTTGAGAAAGGGAAAAAAAAACAAGCAAACAACAACAAAAAAGTGAAAATACTATATTTTGATCTACATTCACTCTCCATACTTCTCTCTCCGAATGTGGATGGCATTTTCCATCACAAGTCTATTGGAATTGTCTTGAATAATCTCATTATTGAAAAGAGTGAAGTCCATCACAGCTGATCATCACCTAATCTTGTTGCTGTGTACAAGTCCTCTTGGTTAATTTTCACTCAGCACGAGTTCATGTAAGTTTTTCCAGACTTTTCTGAAATCAGTCTGTTGATCATTTCTTATACAACAATCATATTCCATTACATTCATATACCATAACTTATTCAGCCATTTCTCAATTGAAGGGCATCCACTCAATTTCCATTTTCTTATCATTACAAGAAGGGTTGCTACAAACATTTTTACACATGTGGGTCTTTTCCCCTCTTTTATGATTTCTTTGGGATACAGATCCAATAGAGCCACTGCTGGATCAGAGGGTATGCACAGTAGGCCATAATTAACTCTTGAATACTTCTTTTTCCGAAGTTGTCTCTTACCCCCTCTATCTTCTGCCCTATATGGTTCATCTTGGGGAGCTGCTCCCTACTAAGATCTCTCAACTCCCAGAAATCTTTTTTTATCCAGACCTCCAGGGAAAGCTATCCTTCTGACTTTTGGGTTGGCTAGTGTAGGCATTTGGGATTTAGGACTGGAAAGGACCTCAGAGATTGTCTAATTTTAATTTATTTATTTTCCTCTCCTAATTTATTTATTTATTATTTTTTAAAAACACACATTGCTTTATGAACTATGTTGGGAGAGAAAAATCAGAGCAAAAGGGAAAAACCATGGGAGAGATTAAAAAAAAAAAAACAGAAAAAAGAAGTGAATATAGTGTGAGTCTAATTCTGTCCACAGAATTCTTCTTCCTATTTTACAAAGAGAAAATTGAGACCCAGCCGTGTTAAGTCACTTGCTCAAGGTTGAGCCCTACTCTTCTAAATCCAAGTACAGCTAGCCCACCCACCCCTATCCCAATAAGCCTGGCCCAGTCAAGCATCTAAAAATAAAACTAGTTAAGATAAAAGCACCTAAAATGTGCCATCAGAATTTGTTTTGTTTTCTCAACAAACATTGCACCAGAGACAGAGGTCCCTTTGGATCATAGTATCAGAAAGAACCTTAGTCAAACTTCCTCATTTTATAGTTGAGAAAATTAAGGACTAGAGAAGTTAATTTGTTCAAGATCATACAGGCATCAAGAGGTAAAGGCAGCATTTGAACCTAGGTTCTCCAAATCCAAAGACAGTGCTCTTTGTACTATACCATCTCTTATTTTTATCTTGACCACCCAAAAGGTGTTAATATAAAACATTGTTAGAATATAAGCTCCTTGAGGTCAGGGAATGTCTTTCTTGTTTGTAAGTAAATAAGTTTGCTGAACTTAGCATATTTGGCAAATGGTGTGTGCTTCATCAATGCATTTTCATTCATTCATTTATTCATTCATTAATAACACAATTGAAATATCCTTGCTGTCTAGAACCTTGAGCAGTTACCAATGCATCTGACCTTTGCTTTTTCACTGGCAGAAGTTTGAAATCCATATCCTAGAATGACTTCTATCTTTCACTTCCATGCCCCATTCTGTGGTTTAGCTTGTAGAGACAGTTTTGTAGAGACACTTAATTTCTGTTTCTCTCAGATTCCTCATTTGCAAAATGGGAATAATTATAGTATTTATTTCACAGTGTTGTAAGGATCAAATGAAATACTATCTGTAAAATTCCTTGCAAACCTTAAAATGATATATAAATGTTGTTATTACCATCACCACCATCATCATTATCATACTGATTTATAGGTGTTATTTTCCTATTGGTTCAATCTCTGTGCTGCAAACACTGAACTGAAATGTTTTTGTTTCCCATGTTGTCCCTATGCCTGGAATCCTCTTCTTGCCTCTGCCTCCTGGCTTCAACATTTAGTTCCTATGCTTGCCACCTTTGGTAGGACATCTTTTCTGGTTCCCCGGGTCCTAATGCCTTGTGTTTATTTGATATTATATATGCTTATAGACAGACATGTGGTAAATAGAGTGTAAGTACCTGAAGGGAAGTCATTGTTCCATTTTTTTTGTCTTGATATCTCCAGTGTCTAGCACATTGTAGGTACTTAAATGCCTGTTGATTGATTGATTGTGATATTGGTATGGCTAAGTGGTGCAGGCGATTAATTCCTATGCTTGCCACCTTTGGTAGAACATTTTTTTTGGTTCCCCGGGTCCTAATGCCTTATGTTTATTTATATATGCTTATAGATGGACACGTACATAGAGTGTAAATACCTGAAAGAAAGGTATTGTTCCATTTTTTTTTTGTCTTGATATCTCCAGTGCCTAGAACATTGTAGGTACTTAAATGCCTGTTGATTAATTGATTGTGATATTGGTACAACTAAGTGATACAGTCGATAATATTTTGGACCTTGAATTAGGTAAGCCTGAGTTCACATCCTGACTGAGACACTTAATAGCCCTGTGACCCAAGGTAAATCATGTAATCCTCGGCTTCAATTTACTCATACAGTCATTGTGAGGATCCAGTGAATTAATAGTTGTAAAGTGTTATATTAATGCTAGTGATGATGATGATGAAAGTGACAACAAAAGTAGTAGGTCTTTGTGACTGGAAGGGAGGCAACATAGGTGGAGCTGAGTGAACAAAGGGCTTGGAATAAGTTCCCAGTCCCTGATACCTGAGATGCTGTGTGACCTTAATCAAGTCCCTTTCCTATTTCTCATCTTTGCAATGAAGATGGTGAACTGAATGATTTCTGATGTTCTTTCCAGGTCTGGCATTCATTATTTGATAGAATATAAGCTCTATGAGAACAAGAACTGGCTTCCCTAGCACTAAGTACAGTACCTGACATATAGTAGGTGCTTACTCATTGCTTGTTGGATTTTGAGTGATGTATAGTTCTCACATTTTATGTTCTGGGGTCCCTTCTGGTTTTGATGGTCTGTGTTTTCTTTCACTCTGACAATATATTTTTTTGTGAATTTTATCTCCTCTCCCTGCTTCCTTGGGGATGGTGATCTGAAAGCCTGGGAAAAGGAAGGATGAAGAGTAAAGAGCCCAGACTCTGGGCTCAGGCTGGGGATAAACCCGAGTTCTTTCTGTCAGGATCAGAAACTTAGCTGATTGATAGCTCCATGGGGAGTGAACCTGGAGTTTTGGGGGCATATTTATCTTGGAAGATTGACCAGCCAATAAGCTTTTATTAAATGCTTCTTTCATGCTTTGCAATAGGAATACAAAATAAGGAAGTTTGCCTTCTGTCAGATGTAGCTCCCATCAGCTCCCAGGACCTCTCAAGTGAGAGATGAAGAAAGATAAGGTTGGAGGGAGTCCTTCATGTTAGATCATGTGTATAATAGAAAAGAAGAGAGAAATAATAATAATAACAGCTCCCATTTCCATATCAATAATCTGAGTCATTAATAGGAACAAGAGCCAACAAAGTCCCACTTTGAGGTTTATAGAATGCTTCAAAGATTTTATTTTATCTTTAATTAGCTCCCTAAATTAGGTGGTAGAAATATTTTGAGGAGTAGGAGACCAAGGCTTGGAGAAGGTCACATGTGATTCAAGGACACATAAGCAGCCAAGTTGAATCTGGACCTTCATTTCTCTGATTCAAAAACCTAGGGCCCCTTTCATCAGGGACAAGGGCCCCCATAATGCACCATCATCTGTTCCAGTCATTGGCCTGAAAACCCACTTTTGTCATCCCCAGGGTCTCTAGCATTGGCAGAGAGCATTGAGGGAGGAGGGGAAATTGGAGCAGTTGTGGCTAATGTTCTTAGTTTGGGTTTGGGGGTGGGGAACATCCCAGACCAGGTCCCCTCATTATCTCCATTCTGGAACAGGGCCAAGAGTTAGGTGGTATGAGGGATCTTAGGCCTGGTATCATAGTCTCTACTCCACCACTGACCACTGGGGTCTTGTGAGGTCTTGACTTCTTTTTTTGTAGTGATGCTGGTAATCTCTGAAGTCTTTAAGATTCTCAGGTTGTCTGCCTTTTAACCCAGATCCTTAGGGTATTGGGGGTCTTGGCTGAGAACCTTGCCTGAAAAAAATTGAGGCCATTTGCTGAGAGCTCTCCTCCCCTCCTCCTCAAGTTACATCTCTTGTATTCTCATACTGCCTCCCCTTTCACCTTGACTCACATGAAGAGTTGACCTTTCTCCTTGTCAAGGGAAATGCTTCTACATGCACAAGTCATTCCATCCCATCTTGCCCACCTCCATCATCCTCAATCTCTCTTCAGTCTGCCCCTCTCTGCTGACTGCTTCCCAGTCATCTACAAACACGTCTATGTTTCCTCCACTCTCAGAAGCTCCTCACTGTCCATCTTCAATAACTATAGTCCTATGTCTCATTTCCCTGTACTCCTCCACTTCCTTTCCTCTTACCCTCTTCCTAAATGCAGTCTGGCTTCTGACCTCGCCATTTGGCTTCTTTTCTTCGAGGTTACTAATGATTTCTTGGTTTCCAAAGCCAATGGTCTTTTCTCAGTCCTCTTCTCTTCAGCCTTTCTTGGTACTCTCTTCTTTTTAGATTACTATTTCTTTTTCTTCCCACCTCTCTGACTATTTATTCCTTTTCTTTTTTCTTTCTATTTTCTTGCAGAGGCAATTGGGGTTAAGTGATTTTCTCAGGGTCCCACAGATAAGAAGTGAAGGTAGGTCCTCCTGGATTCAGGACCAGTACTCTATTACTATGCCATCTAGCATTTCTGACTATTCCTTTTCAATACCCTTTTGCTGAATTTGCGTCTAAGCTCCATTTGCTAATCATGGTATCCTCCAAGGCTCTGCTCTGAATTCTTTTTTCTCTTCCTACTGTAATGTTTCACTGGGTTCATCAGCTCCCATGCAGATGATTCTCAATGAATTTTCTAGCTCTAATCTTTCTTCTGACTTTTGGTCTTGAATCTCCAACTGCCTGTTGGACATCTCTAACTGCTTGTCCCATGGACATTTAAAATTTAACATGTATAAATTTGAACTCATTAATTCCCCTCCTCCAAATCTTCCTCTATTCCTGACTTCCGTATTATTGTTGAGGGCACTGCCATCCTCCCATTTACCTAGACTCACAATCTAGGCATTATCCTTCCTTTGCCCATAGCCAAATCTGTTGCCAAGTCTTGCTGATTCTTTCTTTTATTTTTATAATAGCTTTTTATTTTTCAGAATACAAACAAAGATTGTTTTCAATATTCACCTTTGCAAAACCTCATGTTCCAAATTTTTCTCTCTTCTTTCTTTCCTCCTTTCTCTAGACAATAAGTAATCCAATATAGGTTTACCGTGTGCATTTCTTCTAAATATATTTCCATATTTATCATGCTGCACAAGAAAAATCAGATGAAGGAAGAAAAAATGAGAAAGAAAAAAACAAGTAAGCAAAGAACAACAAAAAAGGGTGAAAATGCTATGTTGTGATCTGCATTAGGCCTCCATCGTCCTCTCTCTTGCTGATTCTTCCTTTTCAGCTTCAGTTGTACAAGCCACTTTTTCTGCTGTAATAGTGCCATCAGCCTGGGACAAGCCCTTATCACCTCATGCTGAACTATTGCAATAACCTGCTGATGAGTCTGCTTGCTATGAGTCTTTCTCCAGTTTGGTCCATTCCCGACTCAACTGTCAAAGAGATCTTTCTAAAATTCAGGCTCAACTATATTACCCATCCCACCATACCCCAATTCACTAAACTATAAGGCAGCTTGGGGCTGCCATAGTACATGGAGTTCTGGGCTTGGAGTCAGAAAGCCTCATCTTCCTGAATTCAAATCCAACATCAGACTTTAGCTGTGTGACCCTGGACAAGTTATTTCATCCTGTTTGCCTCAGTTTCCTCATCTGTAAAATGAGCTGGAGGGCAAACCACTCCAGTATCTTTGCCAAGAAAACCTCAAATGGGGTTATGAAGAGTCGGACACAACTTAAAGACTCAACCACAACATTCACTAAATGCTTAGCTAAAGTCATTGACTTCCTCCAAAATCAACTCAAGATCAACTATAAAATTCTCTGGTTTTTAAACCTTTAGAACTTGATCTTCTACCTTTTTAGTTTGTTTTTCCCCCCATACCTTATCTCCCTCCACATATTCTAAAATCCAGTGACACTGGCCTCCTTGCTGTTCTTGGAACAAGAACTCTATCTCTCAACTCTACGCATTTTCTCTGGCTGTCTCCCTCACCAGAAATACTCTCCATCATCTCTGTCTCCTGGCTTTCCTGGCTTCCTTCTAGTCACAGCTCAAGTCTTCTCTCTGCCAGTCTTCCCCACTCCCGTCATACTCTATAGACCCTTCTTTCTGGGATCGCTTTGGATATTTCTGCTCCATTTCTTGTATATAGTTTGCATGTTGTCTCTGCTGTTAGATTGGGAACACTTTTAAGGCAGGCATTTTGCTTTTGCCCTTTTTAGTATTTTCAGCAATTATTGTAGTCCCTTGCACAGAGCAGGTGCTTAATAAATACTTGTTGACTTGATTTGTGATCCTCAGCCAAAGAGGTTGGATCTCTCAAGAGGATCCAGTCCAGTTCCTGCATTATACCCATTAACCAAACACTTCTCTGATCCTCCCCTGTACTGATGAGGAGCTTTTGCTCTACCTTGATTCACATATCATTGTCTTCCTTCCAATGTCTCTCATTTCTTTTCTCAAGTCTCCCACAGCTCCCTAGTCCTCTTCCCTCAGCAGAGGACTTCATTTGACATTTCCCTGAAAGAAAGGTGGCTCATTGACAGCTCTCCTTTCCAATGGTACACTTTTAAAGCACCATCATCCCTCTCTCTCTCCTCCTTGGCTCAGAGGATGGTTCTTCTTGCTAATGACAGCCCTTGATCCCTCCCTCTCCCATCATTTCTTCTTCCTCTATAATTTTCAGTTTCTTCTTATCTAGGTTTATTAGCTCCTTATCTGATGCCTACCAATACGCTCAGAACTCCTCTATCCTTTAAAAACAAACAAACCAACCAACTAACTCTTCTTTGGATCCTACCATCACTTCAAGCTTTCATCTTGTATCTCTCCTCCCTTTCACAGCCAGACTCCTAGAAAAAAATGCTGTATATACTTGTTGACTCCACTTTCTCATCTCCCACTCACTTTCTCAACCCTTTGCAATCTGGTGTTTGTCCCTACCATTTGACTAAAACTGTTCTTTTCCACCTTCCAGCTCTGATCATTCTCTCTCTGTGTCTCTCTCTTTTTCTATCTTTCTGTCTCTGTGTCTCTTTCTGTCTGTCTCTCTAGGCCTCCCTCTCTCTCCCTCTGTCTCTGTTTCTGTCTCTCTCTGTCTCTTTCTGTTTTTCTCTTATCTCTTTCTTTTTCTCTCTTTCTGCCCCTCTCTTCCTCTCTGTCTCTGCCTCTGCCTCTTGTCTTTTCTCTGTCTCTCTGTCTCTATCTCTATATCTCTCTTTCTCTTTCCCCCTTTTCTTCTCTTCCTCATCCTCTTCCCCCTAAATCTAATGAATGGTCTTTTCCCTCAAACTTCATTCTTCTTGACCCTTTCCTCCTTGGTATTTTTTCATCCCTAGGTTTTCCTGACACAGAAGTCTCCTGGTTCTTCTCCTGTCTCTTAGACTAACTCTTTTCCTCCTTTACAAGCTCACTATCCACATGTTGCCTTCAGAGGTTTTTTCTGAGCTCTTTCCTCTCCTCTCTCTGTACCAGAATTCTTAACCTGGGGTCGGGAAATCAAAATTGTTTGTGGTGACTGTATTTCAATAAGATTGGTTTCCTTTGTCATCTTTTTTATTTTATTTTATGCATTTTAAAGTATTATTTTGAGAAAGGGTCCATAGATCTCATTGCCCAAAGATTCAATAAAAGGTTAAGGATTCCTACTCTACTCTCTGTGGGGTCTCATTAGCTCCTAGGGGTTCAGCTATCATGTCTTATTTGGTCCCAGACTCTTTCCCTCTCCATAGTTCTGACAAATGTTTATGTAAATCTACTTTAGGTCCAAGTCATATACTCTTTGGGAGTTTGTTTTGGTTTCATCATAATCCAGCTTCACCACCTAGAACATACTCTTAACTTTATATTTTTCCTCAAATTCTATAGCTAATCAACTGTCAAATGTTTTCAGTCTTGCATCCTCACTATCCCTTGCATCCATCCCCTTCTCTCTTTTCAAACCACATTTACCTTAGTACAGACTCTTCTTTCCTTTCATCTGCATGATTGTAATAGGTCCCCATGCATCTCAGCTTTCTTTTCATTCTCCAGAATTGTCAAATTGTTATTCCTAAAGCACAGATATAATCATTTTACTTCCCTGCTCAGGAAACATCATTGGCTTCCTATTGCCTTTGGGGTAAAGTACAAACTTTTTTGTTTGGTACTTAAAACTATTCACAATCTGGCTCTAACTTCTCTTTTCTGGGTGACTACATATCACTCCCTGATGCATATATTGGCTGTACTGCAGTTAGGCTAGCTTACTTGCTGTTCTGTTTCCTAGTGATTCCATTTCCCACCTCTGTACCTTTGCTCGGGCTGTTTCCCATGTTTGGGATGTTCTTTCTCGTCTCGTTAGCTTCTCGGAACCCTAAGCTCCCTTCGTTGTTTTTCCTTCATTCTCAGAGAGGACCAGTGACATCAGAAGAGTAATGTCTTGACTTGCAAGTGAATTGGCTTGTAAGTAAGGTAGAGCTGTGCAAAGTCATCAGCTTCATTCTTCTTCAGAAGTCTTTTTCAGACTTCAGACTGTCATCTGAGTCCAGTGGCAAGATGTAGGTCAGGAGAATTGAAGATGACTCTGGATGCACCGGGAAGTCATGGTCTAAGCTGAGGTTTTCCCCAGGTCTTAAGTTGTATGAGCCAACATCCATGCAGTGATTTAAGACTAGGTAAAAAATGAAGTAAAAAATCTCCAGGTTTGCCTTCAAACTGGTAGTTCTGGGATTCTGGCCAGGACAAAACAATTGCTATTTATGCTCACTCTCAGCCATCAAAACCTAAATAATGATCTATGATTACTGTGTATTTAAAATCAGCCGGAGTCAGGAATTTAGGTTAAGGGAAAAATCTTCAATTTTTATTCTTTTTGAGGTGAGGGGGAATTGCGATAGCAATATGGGCAGCTGTGATAGGAAGCCAGCCAGCAGAGGTGAAGGGGGATCGGAGGTAAAGGGGGTTCACGATAGCAATGCGAGCAGCTGTGTCAAGAAACCAGCCAGCAGTCTTTTTCTGCTTCCTTTTCCACTCCCCTGCCTCCACCCACCAAAATCGTCATTTCCTATACAACACATCAGGACTTGCACAAAGAGTGGGGGGGGAGCATTCTTTCTCCAAGCATATATATTAATAGAGTATAGTCCAATTACTATTTAGCCTCATGTGCTTGGGACCTCAGTGCATCAAGTCGAGCCTTAGCCCATTACATCTCCTGCTTTCTTTTATTTTAGAACACAGGTAGTCATGCCATCCCTGACTCCTCAGGGAGGTCAGACCCCCCCAAGGGTAGGTGATCACACCCTCCCTGACTTCTTAGGAAGGGAGGTGAAAGCACCAAAGGGAAGTGGGGGTTGCTATAGGGTTTCTTGGCTGAAGGGTCTTATTATGCACAAACCCATCAGCATGGGAGGTATTACACAAGCACATAGCAATAACGCAGAGGCTATTAGTGATGACCCTCCCCACAGTCAGTGCAGGCTTGATGTGGTGTAACAAACATGAATTGTACACACAAGTAAAGGTATAACAAACAATATAAATCAACATGGTGTTGTAAAAGATTGCCAGAAGTCCTAGAAGGAGAGTATGTAAACAGCAGTCACACATACATCTTCTTTAGCAGCCAAGAGATAGTCCAAAACCAATCTATTGTCCATTGCTTCACATATCAGGGAATCCAATGATTCCCCCCAAGTTTTTGAAGTCCTGCAGAAGTCTTTTTATGTGGTAGGGAAGCCAATGATTCCAGCAGATTTTGAAGTCCTGTAACAATCTTATCATTTCTCAGAAAATCCAATAATTCCTGAGGGCTTTCAAGTATTATATCTCAAAGAATCCAATGATTCCTGAGGGTTTTCAAGTTCTACAACAATCTTATGTCTCAGAGAATCCAATGATTCCTGAGGGTTTTCAAGTTCTACAACAATCTTATGTCTCAGAGAATCCAATGATTCCTGAGGGTTTTCAAGTCCTACAACAATCTTATCATGTCTCAGAGAATCCAATGATTCCTGAGGGTTTTGAAGTCCAACAATTTTCTATGTCCATGAGTCAAACGCCATAACTGCCACGCTCTTTCAATGGTGAGCACAATCAGCAACAGAACTACTTGATATTTCTTGGGTCTTCTCCTTCGTTTCAAGGATCTGCTTCATCTCTCTGCGATGGACAAGGTGAATACAGCTCATTGGCACCCATCTGATTCCTTCTCCTTCTGTAAAAAATACAAGCAAACTCTCTTCCCCAAACAGTTAACCTATCTAATTCCCTTCTATTTACCACTTTATGGATCTCTCCACATCACCTGGCGATTATCTAAAGATAGTGGAGCTATTTGCACTGGACACTGCCCTGCTGTGTTAAAAGGTCTGTAACCTCCCCAACTGTAATCCTGAGTATTTTTCTGTTGGTTGATGATATCGGAGTCCTGAATTTCTAAAGACTCTCTGAGTGTAACCTCAGTTGCTAACATGCCCCACTTATCTTTTGATTGATACTTTGGAGCTGTGCCCTACCTCTCATTTCTCCGGATCAATCTACATTCAGAGGCCCAGTGAAAGCCTCGGTTACATTTTGGACATAGGGTTTTGGGTTTTATTCTCTCACCCTGTCTTCTCATTCTATCTCCATATCTACAATGAGCTCTCAAATGTCCAACTTTTCCACACTGAAAGCATCTACAAGTTTCTCTAGAATTCCTTTGCCAAGAAGGATCCTGTCTTTCCATATTTGACATAGTTTGGGTATAATAAGTATTTGTTTCCACTGTGGCACAGAGCCTTATGATCTCCTCTAAAGGAACATTCTTGTGCAGTCCTTGTAGAATTCTTCTGCAAACCTCATTAGCATTTTCCTTAGCAAGTTGACTTATCAAAATGTCTGTTACTGCATTTTCCCCATTAGTTCTTGTGATATCTGTCTGCAAACGTCCCACAAAGTCAGCAAAGGGTTCATTTGGCGTTTGTGTTATTTTTGTGAAGGCCTCACCCTTGTCATCTTTATTGTGGAGAGAAGCCCACGCTTTGATAGCATTAGCAGCAATTTGCTCATATGCTGCTCTGGAATAATTAATCTGTACTGCGACATCTGCATAGGAACCTACACCTGTTAGTAGGTCATAGGTGATTGCAGCATGAACTCCACTTTGACTATTTTATTGGGCTTGTATCCTACAGAGCTCACTATATTCAGAAAGACACAAGTAGTTTTGTCCAGGTTCTAAGCATACCCTTGCTATAGATTTCCAGTCATTAGGGGTTAAGATTTCTTTTTTTTTTTTTAATTTTTATTTAATAATTACTTTATATTGACACTCGTTTCTGTTCCGATTTTTTTTCCCCTCCCTCCCTCCACCCCCTCCCCTAGATGGCAAGCAGTCCTTTATATGTTGGATATGTTGCAGTATATCCTAGATACAATATATGTTTGCAGAACCGAACAGTTCTCTTATTGCATAGGGAGAATAGGGGTTAAGATTTCAAAAGCCAAATTCTGTAATAACATCTTAACATAAGTTGATGTAACCCCATAAAGAGTGCAAGCCTTTTTCAGGTCTTTAAGGATTTCTATATCAAAGGGAGCATATTTTCTACTTTCTTGACCTGAAGAATTAAACTGTTGAATTACAGGAAAAATGTGATGTTAAAATTATGATACATCTCTTCCTTCCGCCTTGGCCTTAATTAATCCCTTTTGCAATCTAGTCATAGGAGCCACTGGATGCTGAGGGGTTGGTGCTGGTGCTGTCACTGCCCCTCCCCCCCCCACTACCTCTCCTCCCTCCATCCTGGAGGGTGGAGTTGATGGAGGAGAGTCAATTACCTGCTCCTTAGGTAGGGCTGAAGTTCCTCAGATTCACCACACCCTTGAGCCTCACTTAGGTCTCCATGCCCTGTGGGGATATGGTCATTAATCTGTTCATTATCTTCCTCCTTTATCTCAGGCTTCCCCATTTGGCTATTCCTAGAGCTTTTTCCCTTTCTTCTATAACTTATCCGATTTCTTAAGGCCAACTGTATTATATTGTATAAATAGAATGCCTTCATGGAAATTGAATGAGGACCATTTTCATTGTAATATGCGGAGAGCTGTTGCCCAATTAATGTCCAATTATCTGGAGAGATTTGTTCTTCCTCTAAGAACCAAGGGGAGGTGCATTTTAATGTACCCAGAAGTCTAGCTGTCTGCTCCCAAGTTATAAGTAGCCCTTGTCCTTCTATCAGCTTAAACATGCTTTCCATAGCGCCACTCCTGGGTGGGGTTGGGGGGTTAGGGGAGGGATGGAGAATCTTTAGCTAGCATCTGTCCCATTTTAGCCAAAAAGTTACTAGTTTAGTCTTTAAGAAAATAAGTTCCCTGCTTGTCTATTATATTACTCACCTAAGTTCCTGATCCCTGGAGACTTCTTCAGTGAAAGTAGAGTCCTTGGTTCCCACGCTTGGGCGCCAAATGTGATGACCACATATTTAAAATCAGCCAGAGTCAAGAATTCAGGTTAAGGGAAAAATCTTCAATCTTTATTCTTTTTGAGGTGAGAGGGGATTGCGATAGCAATATGGGCAGCTATGACAGGAAGCCAGCCAGCAGAGGTGAAGGGGGATCGGAGGTGAAGGGAGGTCACGATAGCAATGTGAGCAGCTGTTTCAAGAAACCAGCCAGCAGTCTCTCTTTCTGCTTCCTTTTCCACTCCCCTGCCTCCACCCACCAAAATCGTCATTTCCTATACAACACATCAGGACTTGCACAAAGAGTGGACGGGGGCCATTCTTTCTCCAAGCATATATATTAATAGAGTATGTCCAATTACTATTTAGCCTCATGTGCTTGGGACCTCAGTGCATCAACTGGAGCCTCAGCCCATTACAATGATCAAGTGAGGGTTGGGCTGGGACCTATTGTTGACCAATCACTAAACTTTTTCCACCTTTCACCTTCCCTGTTGCTGAAGGGTCACCACCTCCCCAACCCCCTGGTCCCCAGCTCTGAACCTAGGAGTCACCCTGGATTCCTTACTCCCTCATCCCCCACTTCCAATCTGTTGCCAAAGTCTGTCAGTTTCCCATTTGTAGTATTTCCCAAGTATGCCTTTCTTTCCTGACACTGCCCCAACCCTAATGCAGACTCTCATCCTCCTCCTTGAACTTTACTTTGTAAGTTAGAAAAAAAAAAGCTATGCAAAACCAATCAAGAAAGCAACCACTTTTGATATAGTAAGCAATATTCTGCCTCAGTAGTTCCCTATCCCAAAAAGAAGGAAATGTGTTTTATTATTTGTTTTTTGGGTCCAAGATCCCTAACTCCTCCCCTTCCCTTTTTAAGTTTTTCAACTTAATTTTTTAAATGAATATGCATTTATTTTCTTTCATTCCAAATTCCTTCACCCTAATAAAAATAAATAAGAATAAAATCCTTGTAACAAATCAGCATAGTCTGTCTGCATAGTCAAGTCAAACAAATCCCAATGTCATCCAGGCCCTCATATCTCTCATTCTTCCTCCTGCTTCCATCATATCTCTGACAGGATCTGGGTAACTGCTTCATCATAGTGGACTTACAGTGGGCCATCGCATGGAGACAATTTCTTAAGGCAAACTCCTCATTTTACAGAGGAGGAAACTTAGGTCCAGAAAGAAAATAAATTTTTCAAAGGCTATCCAACAGCAGTGGCAGAGCCCATCCAAGACCCTTTTCTACATCATCCTACTTGACAGAGACTTTTAAAAAGCATGGCCTTTGGAATTAATTCTAATAGGTTAATTCTCATTTTTGGCTCTCTTTATATGTGAGGCTTCATGAATGTCTCCTTATAAAAGGGAGATGATCCAGCATTCTCAAAGGCTGTGCTGTTGGTACATGTCAGACCCCACCTAGATGAAAGCTCATAGAACTTGTAAAGTTTGTGCTTTTATAAAGTTTGTTCTATGAGCTCCCAGCTCTGAGATTCTCTATGAATCTAAGTTCCAAAGATTCTAAATTTCCAAAAAAGTATAGTCAGCATTGGACTGTATACCTGTCATCCGGGGACCAGCTTCTCCCATTGCCAAGATACACATCTCCACAACTTTGGCCCCCAGGGAATAAACCTTTTTTTTCTTTTTTGGACTACTGCTCTTTATTAAGAACTATCTGCTAAGGAAATAACAGAAAAAGAAACTGAAGTGTGTGTAATTATAATGACCAAGAAACTCGGCTGTTTTTTTCCTTGGAGAAAAATGTACGTCCCTCTTTTTTTTATAAGGGCGGGGGACAATATTACTCAATCCACACTGGCCATTGTATTCCTCATCTCTTTCCCTTTGTATAAGCCTGGAACATTTTTATGCGCTAGGTCTTTCCTAATATTCCCATTTGTTTTGTGATACTTCTCCCACCGCTTTGTCTCTTGGAGTCATTTCTTTGTGTATGTATTCTTCCCTGCTATCCTCACTCCTCCCCATATTTTGAGCTTCTTGAAATAAGGACAGTTTCCATTTGTTTTCTTTACACATTAGGCACTTAGTAATTGCTTATTGAATTGAGCAGCAACATTAAAGAAATCATGGATCCTTGATATATTTAAATGTTACAGTAATTAATGGTGATAATCTGAGACTGAGTAGTGTGTTATAAAGGAAAAGCCAGGAAGAATAAGTTCAAGTTTTGCTTCTGACATATATAAAAGCTCATTTTACATGAGCAAATCATTATAATCTCTTGATAGCCCCAAGCAGCTTAAAGATTTTAAGCTGTAAAAGAGTGACTGATTCATACCAATGGAAAGAATTTCCATACTGGAACTTCCCCTCACCCCCAATAAAATCACAGGTCTGAACAATCTCCCTTACTCCCTTACTCCCTTCTCCCAACTCAAATCAAAAAAAAATCTGAAAATGGAAGAAGGAGATGCCCAGGTATAACTAAATTCAGGTGATTTGGAAAGATGAAATAGGAAAAAAAGATTTTCATTAGGGAGTATGAATAGTTTATAGGAGGCTATGATAAGTAGAAGAGGTAGTGATACTCATAGCTTCTGTTACTTTCATATGAATGTGCACAGGAGCCAAAGCATAGTTGGACAAACTGCTTAATTGTGCCTCAATTTCTTCATCTGTAAAATGAGGGGGTTCTACTAGATAGCCTCAGATCTGGTTATATGGATACTTTAATCCTTTCAACCCTAGATCTGTGATTTGGCCATTTTGTTTCAAGTCTAGTTGTGCTCTTTATCAGCTTTGTGATCTTGAGGAAAGTCCCTATGCCCATTTCTGAGTCTTAATTCTATCCTCCAAAAAGTGAAGGGATTGTGTTTGGGGCGCTGTAGAGACATTGTCAGATCAAAGGGTTTGCACAGTTTGGCCCTTTGGGTGTAGCTCCAGAATGGTTGGATCGGTTCATAATTCCACCAACAATGTATTAGTGCCCCCGTCTTCCTACATCTCCTCTAACATTTATCATTGCCTTTTCCTGGAAGATAATCTCTTACTTATATGTCAGGGATCACTCTGATGGTATAATAAGTATCTCCCAGGGACGAGCCTGTCTTTGGTCTCTTAGTGGCCATGGAGGGAGGGAGGGTGAAATTGCAGCAATATTGTGTCAGTATACTATGTACCTCTCAGCCAGAGGGAGGATATAGATAATCAGTGACCTGTCCCAAGGCCAGTCATAGTCAGCAGAGTCAGAATGCCATGGAATTTAGAATCTAGAAGGCACATCATAGGCCCAGCCTCTAGTGACAGGAGTCATTAGCTTTCAAGCAGTCCTGCTCATTTGTGGACAGTCTTAATTATTATGAGGTTTTCCGTTATATCCAGGGGAAACCTGCTTCTCTGACAACTCTTCTTCTGCTCCTACTTTTTCCTTCTGAAACCACACAGAGCATAATTTCTCCCTCCAGTGTTAGCAGTTCTTTAGACAATTGAACACAGAATAATAATACAGAGAGACTTCAACTTTTCATATACCTGCTTTCTATGCTTGAAAATAATAATTTAGAAATTCCTGATCTTTCTCACTGAGAGGTTCATCTTTCAGATGATAGAAGAAATGATAAATGAGTAGAGGTGGTAAGATCAGGCAGGACTAATACTAGTTGGGGGTTTAGGGGGAAGAGAGCTTTATAAAAAGGCAACTTTTAGGTTTTACAATTGTCAATGCTAAAAAAATACCCATGCATATATCTTGTAAATAAAAAGCTATAATATTAAAAAGGCAAATTTTACCTCAATTATAATGTTAGAAAAATGTTTTATTGACTTTTTGTAGTTATATAAAAGTAATTAAATTTCCTCTTGGTGATACCTCCTAGAGAACTGTCTCCTAGTATCATTTAGATCTCAGGACATCAATTAGAAATCGGAACTTTTCTGATTTCTGAAAGGATAGGAGGGAGTGAGCTTCCTGTCACTGGAGGTCCTCAAGCAGAGTCTGTCCAGGAGATTGTGGAAGAGATCCTCGTAAAGAGATGGAGGTGGGGATCATTTCAGCTCAGGGAGACTGCGGTTTTACCCAGGAAGATGGACATTCAGAAGAAGGAGGGATTCTAGAGAGTCTTGACAGATTGGGAGTGAGGAGGAGATTGATGGGAAGAGAGATGAACCTGAGCAAAGGTAAGAGAGGCTGCGGGTCCAGTTTGAGTGGAGGCAAGCATGCCAGTGCTTTTCTTCCTTCTCCTAGTTAGGTGGTAGAGTTAGGAGAGAACCTGAGTTCAAATCCAGCTATATGATTCTGGGCAAGTCATTTACCATTATTGCCTCCAAAATCCCTTTAAAATAGGTCCCACCTTACCTAAAAAGAAAAAAAAAAAAAAACAAACAACAAAAAACTATAATGAGGAGTCATAGCAGATTCCTGAATTGAGACCTGTTGGTCAGACCTGCGCTATAGGAGGTGACTAGCCTCATGGGTAGGGAGGGTAAAGAGAGCCCACTAAGACTGATGAGCAGGCTCTGCAATTGTTCTATAATTATTGAGGCTGAGACAACTGTGATCTATACCTAAATGGAGACTTTAAGACTTTAGAAACAGCAGTCTTAGGTTCCTTTTCTGTGCTAGTTTTTAGGGATGTCCTTTTACTTCTTTCATTTCCTGTGAGTTTCTTTTCCCTCACTTTCTTTTAATAGATGGAGTGCCTTTCTGAGGTCACAGCCTGAAGTTCAGTGCAAGTTCAGATAAGAACGTGATGTTTGCCTTCCGGTCCCATTGTTGGCCCCTATTGGGTTCCCCTTTTGGGCAGAGACAGATAAAAGACCTGTCCTTCCCATTCCAGGTCTCATCATTGCAGACAAAGGGCTGTTTCTCCACAGACTGGCATCCTGATCCCTTTTCCAGAATCTCTTTCTCTGATGGCTATGGACGGGGCTGGCAGAAAGAACAGCACCTTCCCTTCCTCCCTCCCCCCCCCCCCTTATGCCATGAAATTTCTTCTCTGTCTGAACTCCTCCCCTCACAGGATTCTACTGAAAAACCTCCTCTGCCCCTTGGCATATTTGTGCCACCTGTCTCCTTTCAGATGCCCATCTCCTCGGGGAAGACAGTCTCTTGATTGCATGGCAGGAAGTGTTCACCTCCTGGTAGTGTAACAGGAATAAGTAAGTCCCAATGGCAAGTCTTTGTTCTTCCGGTAGCTATGGTAGCTGTTGGTTTGATGGTTATCAGTGATACCCATCACAGAAGCGTACAGTTGGTGGGAAGGTTGGTGGTGAGGACCTGAATAAGAATATTTCCTACTGAACAGGCAAATGGTTGTTCAATCCTAGCCTAAAGACCTTTTCTGAGGGAGAACTCATGTCCTATGGAGATAGCCCGTTTGGGCTAGTTCTAGGAAGTTGTTCCTGACCATTAAGATCTGCTTCTCCATAGCTTTCACCTATTTCTCCTAATTCTGTTTTCTGAGATCAAGCAAAACATGTTAAGTCTCCTTTCTTTTCTAAAAATAATTAGACATTTTGTTAGAAACATTTTATTGAATGTCAGAACATTGTTTAGTAACTGTTTACATTTAAATGAACTGATTTCAGTGTAGGAAGTATCATATAACAGCTGGTCTGTCCCTTATTAATTAGTGCTCATTCATTTTTTCTTTTGTGTTGCAGACTATGTACTGTTTTCTCCAATTTCTTCTTTCTTCAATTTTTTTCAAAAAGAGCTCTCCAGACTCTATATTTCTCATTCTTGATTGATGTTATAGCATTCTACTACATTAATGTGCCATAATTTAATTATTCCCCTTATTATAGGACATTTAGATTGCTTCTAGGTGCACATGTGTTTGTGTGTGTGTGTGTGTGTGTGTGTGTGTGTGTGTGTGTGTGTGTTTTCATTTTTAGTAAGGTTTTTCATGGCATTTTTTTAACAATGGAGTTATTGGGTCAAAAGATAAGTAATTGTGTTCACTTTTTTTAGAGTACTGCCGGATTGCCCCCCAAAAGGATAACATAGGTTAGAAATTCCATCAGTAATGACAGGGTGTGTCTGTTTCTCCACAACCCTGGCAGCATTGAATTTCATTGCTTTTAATTTTTTAAAATAGTATTTCATTTTTCTAAATACATGTAAAGATAGTTTTCAGTATTCATTTTTGTAAAATTCTGTCTTCTAAATTTTTCTTTCTTTCTCTTCCCTCCCCCCTCCTTAAGATAACAAGCAATATGATATGGGTTAAATATGTGCAATCCTTCCCCTTCCCACCTTTGAATAGTATCTTATTTTTCTAAATATATGCAAAGATAGTTTTCATCATTCACCTTTGCAAAACCTTATGTTTCTTTTTTTTATTATTATAACTTCTTATTTACAAAACATATGCATGGGTAATTTTTCAACCTTGACCCTTGCAAAACCTTCTGTTCCTGCTTTTTCCCTCCTTTCCCTCACTCCTTCCCTTAGATGGCAGGTAGTCCAATATATATTAAATATGTTAAAGTATATGTTAAGTACAATATATGTATATGTATTTATACAGTTATCTTGCTGCTCAAAAAAAGATCAGATCTAGAAAGAAGGTAAAAAATCTGAGAAGGAAAACAAAAATGCAAGCAGACAATAACAGAAAGAGTGGAAATGCTATGTTGTGGTCCACACTCATTTCCCATAGTTCTCTCTCTGGGTGTAGCTGATTCTCTTCATTACTGAACAAATGGAACTGGTTTGGTTCATCTCATTGTTGAAGAGAGCCACTTCCATCAGAACTGATCCTCATATAGTCTTGTTGTTGAAGTATATAATGATCTCCTGGTTCTACTCTCTTAGTGTCACTTCATGTAAGTCTCTCCAGGCCTTTCTGAAATCATCCTGCTGGTCATTTCTTATAGAACAATAATATTCCTGAACATTCATATACCACAATTTATTCAGCCATTCTCCAACTGATGGTTATCCACTCAGTGTCCAGTTTCTGGCCACTACAAAGAGGGTTGCCACAAATATTTTTACACATGTAGGTCCCTTTCCCTTCTTTAAGATCTCTTTGGGGATAAGCCCAGCAGTAACACTGCTAGATCAAAGAGTATGCACAGTTTGATAACTTTTTGAGTTAGGTTCCAAATTGCTCTCCAGAATGAAAACCTTATGTTTCAAATTTTTCTTCTCTCTTCCCCTCCTCCTTCCTCTGACAGCAAGCAATTCAATATATGTTAAACATGATGCAATTCTTTTAAACATTTTCCGTATTTATCATGTTGTGCAAGAAAAATCAGACCAAAAGAGGAGAGGGGGGAAACCACAAGAAAGAAAAAAAATGAGAAAACAAACAAAAATGGTGAAAAAGCTATATTTTGGTCCACATTCAGTCTCTATAGTTCTCCCTCTGGATGTGATTGGCATTTTCCATCCCAAGTGCATTGGAATTGCCTGCATCATCACATTGTTGAGAAGAGCCAACTCCATCACAATTCATTATCACATGACCTTGCTATTACTATGTACAGTGTTCTCTTGGTTCTGCTTACTTTATACAGCATTAGTCCATGTAGATCTTTCCAGGCTTTTCTGAAATCAGCCTGCTCATTATTTCTTATAGAACAAGGATATTCCATTACCTTTATATACCATAACTTAATCAGCCATTCCTCAGCTGATGGATGTCCATTAAATTTCCAGTTCATTGTCACTACAAAAAGAATTCGTTGCTTTTTTTTTTTCCTTGTTTTTTTCTGAGGCAAATGGGATTAAGTGACTTTCCCAGGGGTCACACAGTTAGGAAGTGTTAAGTGTCTTGAGATCAGATTTGAACTCAGGTCCTCCTGACTTAAAGGCTAGTGCTGAGTTCATTGCTCTTAATTTATTTTATGGAGTTGATAGATGTGAAGTAGGACTTTAAAGTTGTTTTAATTTTCATCTCTTTGATTATCTATGAAGTTTAGCATTTTCAAGTGACCAAAAACAATTTCTTTACTCTTTTGAAAGTTGTTCATGACTTTTGAGTATTCATCAATTATTCAAGAAATCAATAAACATTTATTAAGTATCTAAAGCATAGTCTAAATAGTAGTATTGAGCATAAAATTAAATAAATTATGTAAAGTGCTTTACACATCTTAAAACAACTATATAAATGCTAAATAAATAATAATAATCATCACTTTCTCATAAAGTGAATACCCTCCAATTTTTTTCAGGTATACCTAACTCTTTTTGCTTCTCATAACCTTTCAAGTATTTGAAGAAAGCTATTATACAGTGATTTTGGTAGCCTGCTGGATAATAGTGATTTCTTGGGTGGTATAATCTCAGTATGGAATATTTCTCCATATCTGATATATATATATATATATATATATATATATATATATATATATATATATATATACACATATATATATATATATATATATATATGTAATGTATCTGAATCCATGAGATAATGTATATTAGATCTGTAATCTGTCTGAGTCCATGTGTGTTGTGTAAGGTGTAGCCTGAGATGTGTCCCATTCCATGTTGCCTCTGTCTCTCAGGTACATCTTGAGCACTCACTGGGTTATGACATCTTGTAGATCTAGTCCAGGTAATGATAACAGATTTATAGTAGCTTCTTCATCTGAGTGCTCTTGTATCTCTATATTCCACACCTATTTCTGTCCTTCTTGTAGGTTTTCTTTATTTTTCCTTCTCCCCCTCTACCTCTTCCCTGATTCATCCTTCATATTAATCTTCCTTATTCATAGATCTGGCCAGTGTCACTCCTCTATTTAATAACAGATTCCTAACAATGAATTACCTACAAAAACTTATGTTTCATATGTGGCATTCAATGTCCTCTGCATGTAAGGCCGCCCTGTTTTCCAGGAGCATGTTAGATCTTACTGGCTTGCCTTCTCTCTGAGATTACTTGTATAGATCTTGTCCGCACATCTATCTATCCATCTATCTATCCATGCATCCATCTATCTATCTATCTATCTATCTATCTATTTAATATGTTGTTTCTCCTATCAGAATGGAAGTTCCTTCATGACAGGGATTAGTTTTTTGCTTCTTTTTGTATACCAATACTTAGCACAATATCTGGCTTATAGTATGCTTAATAAATGTATATAATTGGGGGAGGTGGAACCAAGATGGAAAAGAGAAGACAGAAACTCGCCTGCGTTCTTCCCAGTTTCCCTTGGAAAAAAAAAACATTAAATCAAGTCTCTAAAAGAATTGTGGAGTGACAGAATCCACAAAAAGATGGAGTGAAATAATTTTCTATCCCAACATAACTCAAAAGGGTTCAGGAAAGGTCTGTCTCATTTAGGTAAAAGGGGAGTGCAACTCACTGAAGACAATGTCTGGACAAGCCAGCAGGATGCTGTTACCACGACACAGATCAGCAAAAATTCCCAAGGTTTTGGCTCAGCAGTGGCATCGAAGGCCATCTGTGAGTCCTCCAGTCCCAGCACAGCAGACAAACTGCCAATCCTGGAGCCTCGGGCACAACAAGTGTGATTAGCCTGGGTCACTCTAGTCCATTGTACAAACCACCCACCCTTTAGACCCCGATGTAGAAAACTAGTGACCAGGTCCCTATCCCCCAGTGAAAGAAACTTAGGACAGTGCCCCCTTTACCTCAGGAGCAGACCCTAACTTTAAAAAAGGAGTAAAAAACAAGGAGCTCTGACCACAGAAAGCTACAATGGAAATAGGAAAGGTCAAAATACAAAGTCAGTAGGGGATAACAATGTCAAAATTCCTATATGTGAACCCTCAAAGGGGACTACGAATTGATCTCAAGTTCTATTTTTCTCAATAGTATTTTTTTCAAATACATGTAAAATAGTTTTCAGCATTCATTTTTGTAAGATTTTGTATTCCAAATTTTTTCTCCCTCTCTCCCTTACCTTTCCTCTTCCCCAGATAGCAAGTAATCTGATATAGGTTATAACTGTACAATTCTTATGGGTTTATTTCCATATTTGTCATGTTGTGCAAGAAAAATCAGATCAAAGTGTTCTCTTGGTTCTATTCATTTCACTTAGCATCTCCAGTTTCTATAGGCTTCTCTGAAATCATCCTGCTTATCATTTCTTCTAGAACTATAATATTCCAAAACTTTGATATACCATAACTTATTCAGCCATTCCCCAACTAATGGGCATCCACTCAGTTTCCAATTTCTTTCCACTACAAAAAGGGCTGCCACAAACATTTTTGCACATGTTAAGTCCTTTCCCCTTTTTAATGATCTTTTTGGAAAACATACCTGGTAGTGACACTACTGGATTGAAGGGTATGCAAAGGTATCAAAGGGTAGCCCTTTGAGCATAATTCCATATTGCTCTCCAGAATGGTTGGATCAGTTCACAATTCCATAAATTGGCTTTATTAAAAAAAAAACTAACAAAATAGATACATTTTTAGTTAATTTGATTAGAAAAAAAGAAAGAAGAAAATCCAATTACCAGTATCAGAAATGAAAAGGGTCAATTCAACAATAATGAATAGGAAATTAAAGCAATAATCAGGAACTGTTTTGTCCAACTGTGTGCCAGTAAATCTGACAATTTAAATCAAATGGATAAATATTTACAAAAATATAAATTGCCTGGAAAAACAGGAGAAGAAATAAAATATTTAAATCACCTCATTTTAGAAAAAGAAATTGATCAAGCCATAAGTGACATCCCCAAGGAAAAAAATCTTCAGGGCCAGATGAATTTGCAAGTGAATTCTACTAAACATTTAAGGAACACTTAATTTCAATATTATGAACTATTTGGAAAAATCAGCAAAGGAGTTCAACCAAATTCCTCTTATAACATAAATATGGTTCTGATACCTAAACTAGGAAGAGCCAAAACAGAGAAAGAAAACTATAGCCCAATTTCCTTAATGAATATTGATGTAAAAAAATAATTAAAATATTAGCAGAGATTACATCAACTTATGAGGATAATACACTGTGACCAGATGGGATTTATAACAGGGTTGTATGGAAGGCTGCATAGGCTGGTTGAATATTAGAAAAATATTAGTATTATTGACCATATCAATAAAAAAATCAACAGAAACCATATGATTACCTCAATAAATGTGGAAAAAGCTTTTTACAAAAACATTCCCATTCATAATAAAAAAAATTAGAGAGTATAGGAATAAATGTGGCTTTCCTTAAAATAAGTAATATCAGCAAGCATAATCTATAATGGGGTTAAGCTAGAAGCTTAGTAACAACATTGGCAAAACAAAGATGCCCATTATCACCACTATTATTCAATATTGTACTTGAATGTTAGCTTTAGTAGTAAGAGAAAAAGAAATCGAAGGAATTGGAGTAGACAATGAGGAAACAAAACTATCACTCTTTGAAGATGATATGTTATACTCAGATAATCTTAGCGAATCAACTAAAAAACCTACTTTAAATAATTAACAAATTCAGCAAAGTTGTAGTATATAAAATGAACCCACACAAATCATCAGCATTTCTTTGTATTAGCTCCAAAGCTCAGTAGTAAGAGATTAAAAAGAAATTCCATTTAAAGTAACTGTAAACAATATAAAATACTTGAGACTGTACTTGCCAAGACAAACCCAGGAACTATATGAACACAATTATAAAATACTTTTCATACAGATAAAGTCAGATTTAAACAATTGGAAAAATACTAATTGCTTATGAGTAGAGCAAACCAATATAACAAAAATGACAATTCTACCTAAATTAATGGATTCATTCAGTGCCATACTAATCAAACTACAAAAAAAAAAATGTTATAGAACTAAAAAACAGAAAACAAAAACAAAACCAGCAAAATTTACCTGGGAGAACAAAAGATCAAGAATACCAGAGGAATTAAGGGGAAAAAAAATTGCAAAGGAAGGTGATCTAGCCATACCAAATCCAAAACTATATTTTAAAGTAGAAGTCCTCAAAATTATTTGACATTGGCTAAGAAATAGAGATAATAGATTAAGCATGCAAGACACAGTAATAAATGATTATAGTAACCTACTGTTTGATAAACTCAAAGACTCCAGCTTCTGTGATAAGAACTCACCGTTTGACAAAAACTATTGGGAAAACTATAAAATAGTATGGCAGAAACTATGTATAGACCTTACACCATGAGATCCTGATACATGATTTAGACATAAAAGGTGATGTCATAAGCAAATTAGGAGTGCAAGGAATAGTTTACCTGTCAGATTTATAAAGAAGGGAAAAATTTATTACCAAATAAGAGAAAACATAATGAACTTCAAGATGGATAATTCTGATTACATTAAATTGAAAAGTTTTTGCACAAACAAAGCTAATGCAACCAAGATTAGAAGGAAAACAGAAAGCTGGGAAACAATTTTTACAGTGAATGTAATAATAAAGGCCTAATTTCTTAAATATAGAGAGAATTGAATCAGATTTATAAGAACACAAGTCATTCCTTAATTGATATATGATCAAAGAATATGAACAGGAAGTTTTCAGATGAAATATTTTTCTTTTAAAATTTTTCAGTAGTATTTTATTTTCCCAATATATGTAAAGATAGTTTTCAACACTTTTTTTTTCTGTGCCACTTTGAGGTTAGTTTATTAACATATTCATATCTCCAAGTTATTGGCATCTTTTGATGTTTTGCTGATTTGGAACTGTGGAGTTCTGGAATTTACTTTGAGATTTATCTATCATAGGACCAGAATGCTGACAAACAATACCTGTATGGTTTCTCCTAATTCAATACATATTAGCAGAATATGAATTTTGGTTAATATATGACCCAATTTATAAATTATACTCCTTTCATTTTGGGCATGATTTTTTTCAATAGTATTTTATATTTCCAAGTACATGAAAAGATAGTTTTCAACATTTACCTCTGCTATGTCTTGTATTCCAAATTTTTCTCCCTCCTCCCCTCCCTCCCTTCTTCCCTTTCTCCTTCTTCCTCAAGATAGCAAGCAATCCAATATAAGTTAAACATGTGCAGTTCTTCTAAACATTTTTCCATATCTGTCCTGCTATGCAAGAAAAATCAGATCAAAAGGGAAAAAAAGAGGAGAAATAATAAAAAAAAAAAAAGCAAACAAACAACATCAACAAAAAGAGTGAAAATATTATGCTTTGATCCAAATTCAGTCTCCATAGTCTTTTTTTGTATGTAGATGGCACTTTCCATCCCAATTCTATTACATTTGCCTTGAATCACCTCATTTTAACATTCATTTTTGTAAGACTTTTGTTTCAAATTTTTCTTTCTCCCTTTCTTATCTCCCCTCTACCCAAGACAGCAAGCAATCTGATATATGTTAAATATGTGCAATTCTTCTAAACATATTTCCATATTTGCCACATTGTGCAAGAAAAATTAGACCAAAAGGAACAACCATGAGAAGGAAAAAACCAGAAACAAACAGCAACAACAAAAAAGGGTAAAAATACTAGGTTTTGATCCATATTCAGCCTCCATAGTTTTCTCTCTGGGTGCCAATGGCATTTACCATCTCAAGTTTATTGTAATTGCCTTGAATCACTACAATGTTGTGAAGAGCCAAGTCTGTCATAGTTTATCATCACATAATCTTGTTACTGTGTCCAATCTTGGTTTTGTTCACTTCACTCACCATCAGTTCATGTAAGTCTTTCCAGGCTTTTCTGAAATCAGCCTGCTTATCAGATGAAGAAATTAAAACCATTTATCTCTAGTCATATATGAAAAAATGCTCTAAATCAGTAGAGAAATACAAATTAAAACACTCTGAAGTACCACTTCACATCCATCAGATTGGCTAATATGACACAAAAGGAAAATGAAATATTGGAGAAGAAATGGAAAAATTGAAATATGCATTGTCGGTGAAGTTGTGAACTGATTCAACCATTCTGGAGACCAATTTGGATCTATGCCCAAAGGACTATAAAACCCTTTCATTTAGCAGTATCACAACTAGGTCATATGTACAAAAGATATGTACATGTACAAAATTTTGTAGCAGTTCTTTTTGTTGTGGCAAAGAATTAGAACTTGAGTGGGTGCCCATTAGTTGGAGACTGGCTGAATAAGTGTATGAATGTAATGGAATGCTATTGGGCTATAAGATGTGATATGCAGATGGATGTCAGAAAAACTTGGAAAGACTTATATGATCTAATGTCTAATGAAGTGAGCAAGACCAGGAGAATATTGTATACTGTATCAGCAAGATTACATGATGATCAGCTATGATAGATTTTGCTCTTCTCAGTAATATAAGAATCCAAGACAGTTCCAAAAGACTCATGATGGAAAATGCTATCCACATCTAGAGAAAGTCTTAATTTAGACTTAATTTAGACTAAATTAATACTATGGAGACTTAATTTAGATGAAAACATACTATTTTCACTTTTTTGTTGTTTTTTGTGGCTTTTTCCTTTTGTTCTGTTTCCTCTTTCACAATATGACTAATATGAAAATGTTTACATGCTTGCATATGTATAGTCTTTATCTGTTTGCTTGTTGTCTGGGGGAAGAAGAGAGGTAGAAAAAAATCTTAAACTCAAAATTTTATTAAAAATGGATGTTGAAAACTATCTTTAAATGTACTTGGAAAAAATAAAAAAAAACTATTTACCAAAAAACCCTTGTGATTTAATGGATCCCAGAGTCATCATTCAAATCCAGCCTTTTGCCTCCAAGTCTAGGACTTTTTTTGTCTACCAGTTACCTTCTTGGGCCGTGACTTGGGAGACAAAAAAGTTGAGTGTCCTGTGTATGTGAGAAGCAAAAATCTTAGGGTTAAGTGACAGGGGTAGACTGACATCTCCAGGTAATGTAACCAAGAAGAAGGGGAAGGCAGAAATCTCCAGATGATGTGGCAGGCAAGAGTAGGCAGAAATCTCTGGGTAATATAATGGGTGGAAGGCCAAAATCTCTGGCTGATATGATGGGGATAGGCAGAAATCTCCCGGTGATGTGACAAAGAAGGGTCAGGTAGATATTTCAAGGTGAAGAGAGGGGAGAGTGTTTGGGAATGGGAATGATCAGAGACTAGCCCATGTCCCGGCTTCAAGGCTGTTTCCTCTGGCAGGGGGAAGCTGGCCAGGCCTGAGGGTGGGGGAAGGCTTTCTGGGCTGGGCTGAATGAGCCTTTCGCTTCCTCCTTCCCTTCCTCGCCCATAGACTGGTTCCTCATCTGGGGCCGGAGCAGGTGGAAAGACCAGAGCTGGGGCTGAGCCTCACTGCCTACAGGTAGCAAGGGGGGATGGGGTCTGGGCGGGGAAGCGGTTTTTGGGGCTCAGAGGAAGAGCTGGGAGGGGAGAAGGGCTTGGGGAGTGTTGGGGGGCGAGGTTCTGGGAGAGTCAAGGAATATTGCCAATTGTTGTTGTGTTTTTTCTATGTGGTTTGCAGTGGGTGTGTCCCAGGGTTCGCATGGGGCGAGTGTGAGCATTTGTGCTCAGCTCTGGATGGGGTGGGGGGTTTGGGAATGGGATAGCTGTGGGCGCTGTGAGAACTCAGGGTCATGGACATCTGTGGAGGGAAGCATCAGTGGTCTAGTTGTGTTTGTGTGCCTTGTGTGCCGTGTTTGTGCTGTTGTGTGTCGTACTGGGCTGGCAAAGCCCGGTGTTTTCCCTGCTCTGGGTGCTGTTGCCTGGGAGCCGGTGGGATGTTGGGGAGCAATGGGGTTGTGCACTGGCCACAAGCAGGGTGTGGGGGGCTCATGAGGCAGGCCCGGGCCTGGGTGGGGACAGATTTCATGTGGAGTGGTTGGCTGGTGGGAGAGTTGTGTGCTGCTCATGCTGTGGGTTTGTGCCCTGTGTCGTACAGCCCCGAGCATGTATTTGTGGGATGGTACATGGTGGGAGAAGGGCCTCCGTGGCATGGGTCCTTGGAGTAGACTGCAGTTCTTGTGTATTTCCATCTTGGTCCTTGCCGAGCCCTGAGCTCAAGGAGACCCAGCTCCCAGGCCCTGGATCCATGCTTTTGGGGGTGGACCACATGTGGGCTGTGGCCCTTGGGCTCAGGGCCTGGAGACCCTCCCCCTCTGAGGCATCTGAGCTCAGGGGCAGCAGGATCCAGTAGAATGGGCACTGACTCTGGAATTAGAAGACTGGATTCAAATCTTGCCTCCTGTTGCTTCATAACTGTGGGACCTTGCTCGTGGTTCCCAGGATCCCGGACCCTCGCCCAGGACCCAGAACCCAGCGCCCTTCCTCTGTGCCTCCTGGGCAGTGAGTTCCCACACATCCTCTTCTTCGAGCTGCTGGGGCCGACTCCTTCCTCTGGGCCTGGCCAGACCGGGACCGAGGAGGATCAGCGGGGAGGCTGCTTGGGATTTGAAGAAGTTCGGGCTCTCTGAAGTTGTGACAGACCTGAGTCAGTCATGGGGAGCGCTATGCAAATGTGTTTCCTCAACATTTCCTGGGCTTGAGAGGCGGGGGAAGGGAAGGCCAGTCAGACTCCTGTGGAGGCCTAGTGGGGCCGGCCTCCGAGGTAGAAGAACAGCCTAGACACAGAGGGGGGCTCCTCCTTGAGGGGCCGTGGGTAGGGTTAAAGTCAGGAAACCCCGGAGGCTGGTGAGCTGGGTGCTCTTGGGTTTGCCTCAGTTTCCTCACCTGCAAGATGAGCCAGAGAAGGAAAGAAATGGCATACTGCCCTCCAGACGGGGGGTGGACATGGGGGGCCTTCCTTGTATGGGCCCCCTCAGTGTCAGGGACAAGGCAGTTGATTAGGGGGCATCAATAGACCAATAGGGCTCAGTGAGGGGGATGCAGGTCAGTGTTAACAAAGAGTAATTAAGCCCTGGGCTTGTTATTCACTAAGTGCTGAGGATGAATGCAAAAGCAGAGAGGCAGTGTGCAATGGTGTGTATATACCTAAAAGGTTCTTCAACCAACCAGCAAACATTTATTATTTTTTATTGATATATTTATTATTTATTTATTGACGTAATGTGTCAATCACTGTGACCTAAGTGTTGGACATACAAAAAGATGTAAAAGAAAATTCCTTCCTTCAAGGAACTTGCAATCTAATGGAGGAGACAGAGTCTAATATCTGTATACCTAAAGGAGGCATGAATCAATCAATAAGCATTTATCAAGCATCTGATATGCTCCTGGCACTGTGCTAAGTACTAAAGATACAAGAAAAGGCAAAAATGCAAACCCTGTCTTCAAGGACTTCATATTTTTTATTATAGCTTTTAATTGACAGTACATAAGCATGGGTAAATTTTCAACATTGTCCCTTGCACTCACTTCTGTTCTGATTTTTCCCTTCCCTCCCTCCACCCCTTCCCTAGATGGCAAGTAGTCTTATACATGTTAAACATGTTAAAGTGAATCTTAAATACAATATATGTGTACACATCTGTACAGTTCTCTTGCTGCATGAGAAAAATCGGACCTAGAAAGAAGGTAAAAATGACCTGGGGAAAAAAACAAAAATGCAGGCAAGGACTTCATAGGCAACACATAATTACATAGTTAAAAGGTAGATTAATTAACAAGCATTTAATAAGAATCCATGTACCAAGGACTATTGATATATTAATCAATCAAACATTTATTCGTTGCATATGTACCTACAGAGATAAGAGATACTTTCTGCCCTCAGGAAGCTTCCAATCTAAAGAGGGAGACTATGTAAATAATTATATAACTGAAAAATCATGCAGTGAAAATGGAAAGTAATCCCAGATGGAGAAGTCATCTGAGTTGAGTTGAGTCTTAAAGGAAGCCAGATGAGCTGGGAGCTGGGAGTCAGGCAAGGAGGGGAACCTTTCAGGCATGGGACATAGTGCAAATATTTGGAGGTGGGAGATGGAGAGGTGTGAATGGCAGCTTGGTCTCTCTATGGCAGAGGTAATAGTATAATGGACTTGGATTTAGGAAAAACTGGTTTTGCATTTTGGCCCTCTCTGTGACCCGGGGCAAGCCCTTCATGTCCTCCCTTATAAAATGGCAATAGATACAGTGCCCGCCTGACACCGTGGAACACTAGAGTTTTGGGTGATATTTGGGATGAACACCTTCAGCGTCCTCTTGTTTTCTCCAATTTATCTTCTCTCTTTCTTTTGTCTCCCTCACCAGTGCACCTTTGTATCCCTTCCACTTAGCACAGTGCCTGGCATATAGCAGGTATTTATTAAATGCCTTTTGATCTGTCTTTGCCTTTGGGGTGATGAGAATAGCAGGATGACTTAAAATGGCCGAGATAATGCTAATAGAGCACTTTAAGATTTGCAAAGCACTTTATACATATTTTTTTCTTATTTCATTCTCCCAATAACCCTGGGAGGAAGGGGTTATTATTAGTCCCATTGAGGTATATACGCTAAGTGGTTTGCCCACCATCGTCACATAGCTAGTGAATATCCGAAGCAGAATCTGAACTTGGGTCTAGTACTCTAGCCACCACACTACCCAGTTGCCTCTATAACATATAATTAGTATTTTTTATTAATACTAAAATGAAGAAAAAATAATAAAATTAATAGTAAAAATAGTAATGTAAAAATGAATGGCAAAATGAAGTAAAATAAAAATAATAAAATAGTGATATGAAGAACACTTCTTGTCATGCTTTAAAGCTTACAGAGAGCTTTTTTACTACCCATTTTACTAATGAGGGAAACTGAGGCCCAGAGAAGGGAAAGACTTGCCCAAGTTCATCGGCCACTAAGTCCCAGTGCCAGACTTTAACATTGTCTCCTGACTCTGAATTCCCTCTCTGAGGTAGCTGATGACTGAGCAGTAGCTAGCAGTAACTATGAATTCTTTTGCCTGAGTCAGAAACCCAAAAACCAGTAATGGGGTCGATAGGACAGAGGACAGTTTAACCAGTGATATAATTAAGCTTGAAAAGCCTTCCTGCAGAGGTGTATTCTAGAGAGAACAGCCCCATACTCTTTTCAGTGGTTGGTCCAGAGAGGAGGGGAGAGTGGCCACCTCCTCTGGTCCCATGTGGAAGCCAGGCTTAGCTTGGAACATCAGCCAGAGAGCATCCAGAAGGGTGCAGGGTCTCCAGTTAGTGCCACAAGAGAAGAGTAATGGCGGCTGTGATCAGTTCCAGATATTTGGAGGGCTGCCCCATGGGATCACTGGACTGACAGGTTGTAGAAGGGATCCCTCGCTAGGTCTGGCTGCACAGGGCTTGTGGTTAAGTTCTGTGGGTCTCTTGGGACTTCTTGGACTCTCAGTGTATGACAGCTTGCTCTGCTGACTCTTGCCACTTTTTTGGTGAGTTCAGTCCCTAGTCTGACCTTCCTTCTTGGCCTTCTGATTTCTCTCCATTTCTTCTCCAGCTCCAGTACCAGACCTTGCTTCGTCACCCATCCTCTTCCAGGGCCATTCCACTGTCCTACTAACATTGGGCTCAAGAGCCTTCCTCCTCCGGCCTCTGCCCCTGCAGTACCTGCCTCCGAGGCCATGGGGAACCCCCTCTCATAGTCCCTGCCTCAAGAAGCATCCTGCCAGCCTCAGCAGTCAGGTAAATAGGGCCGGAGTAACCTTTGGGAATGGGAGGGAGGCGCTGCTGTGGGAGGAAGGATCTGCATGTGTTCGGGGAAGGGGTTGGCAGAGGGCGAATGGGAGCTCCTGGGAGGGGACCTTCCAGACAGGGAGCTTTTGATTGCCTGATCCTGCCTTAACTTTCTCTCTCTCACTTTTCACATTCCCCCTTCATACTTTTTCTCCTTCAGTCTTGCTTCTTCCTTGTTTTGTACAATCTTTCTCTGCCTCTTTTTTTTTTAGAAAATAAATTAAAATTTTATCTTTTATTTTCATTTCCCACTGTATTCCTCTTTTTCCCTCTTCCCAGAGAGCTATCCTTTGTAATAAAAATAATTTTTTAAAGAAGGAAAAAAGATCAGCAGACTTCCATTTTATTTAAAAATTATTAAATTCACATATATTATTTATTTATTATTAATATATTAAAATTATTTTAAAAAATTTTTAAGTCCCATGGTTCTCATCTTCTGCAGAGAAGCAAGAGGTGATTAGAATCTCTTCATTTTTGGTATCTCTGCTTGATTATTCAGTGCCATTCCCCCTACCTTTAGTCGATCTGGGGCTCCCCATCCTGTGAGAGTTCACCCCTCACCCCCATTTCTGACCTGGTTCTGGCTTCTGTCTGTGTGTATGTGTCTGGCTCTAGATGCAGGCAGGGATGAGCTGAAGTTCCAGAAGAGCTGCCCTCCTGTCCCCCAGACCATGGCGGAGGAGCTGGGGGATGCGCTGCCTGTGACGGAGTGGCTGCGGGCGTTGCATCTGGAGCAGTATGCCGGGCACTTTGAGCAGTACGGGCTGGTGTGGGCAGCAGACTGCCAGAGCCTGAGCGATGGACAGCTCCTCCACATGGGCGTCACGATGCCCGGACATCGCCGAAGGATCCTGTCTGGCCTCCAGAGGGCCTATGTCTCGGCCCCTGAGGAGCCTCGGGGACCCGTCCCTGCTCCTGCCCCTCGGGGGCTCCCCCGGCCCGTGCCCGCCAAGCGCCACGTCTTTCGCTCCTCCCCAGCCCTAGCCCCAGCCCTGCCCGATCCAGCCACGGCCCCCGAAGCGGCCCCTATGCCAGTGCTAGCTTCAGCACCAGTCTCAGCCTCAGTCTCAGTCCCATCCCTAGTGCTGGCTCCCACCTTAGTTCCTTCTTCGGCTTTTGCCCCACCGATCCCTCCACGAAGGAGCTGCCAACCTCCTTATCCCTTTGCTCCTCTGGAACCTGGCTCATTGAGGGACCCCAAGCTGCCTCCACTACCCGCCAAACGACACCAGGTAGAAGGCAGGGCCCCCTCCATCCCACCTCGGACCAGCCCGTGCAAGTCTCTGATGAGGTAAGGAGGTAGTGGGGGGCTGGCGGGGGGACATAACTCTGGCCTTGGGGATCTTGGAAGGGGAGACCTGGTCCCCGCCTTTGATAAGCTTTTGGACCGCGAGGAAGACATGGCTTAGGACTCTGGGGACTCAGATCAATTCTAGGGAGAGAGAGTTTCCTGAAGGAGGCAAAACTTGAATTTAGACTATGAAATTTGGGCGACAGAAGTTTTCAGTAGGTAAAAATAGAGGTGGGATAATACTCTTGGCAGAGAGGAAGTGGGGAACAAAAATTCAAGGCAGGAAAATTCTAGATAGGCCTGGAGCCCTCCAGCTGGAGAGGAGGATCCCGTCTGGTGAGAGAAAGAAGTTGGGCAGCCTTGACTTACGTAATCTGGTTTTTCTTTAAAAATGGGTCACTTTGGATGAGTCTCATTAGCTTTTAGGACAGGGTCATTGAACTGTTAGCTCAGAATGGTGGCGCCATTGATAGAATTTACCTAGATATTAGCAAACATTTGACAAACTCTCCCTACTCTCCTTGTGAAAAGACAGAGAGATGGAGGCTAGATTCGTAGATGGATTCCTTATTGGGTGAATGACTGGACCCAAGACTAGTCATTAGTGACCTGGTTGCTAGCTGGCAGGAGGTCTCCAGTGGAGCGCCCATGGATTTGGGGCCCGGACTGTCAAAACATTTTTGTCTTCAATTTGACAAAGATATGGAAATAAAGGAAGATACAAGAAGACAGGGCTGAAACAAATTTGCAGTTGACTCCGTGGCAGGAAGGGATACTTTGAATCAAAGAGTCAAGATTCCCCCAATCTTGACTGGCTAGGATGTTTGAATAAGAGGAAATTGAAGAGTAATAACCGAAAGTCTTATATTTGGTTTAAAATAACGAGCCTCTCCAGCATAGGTGGGGAAAGATTGGCTAGACAGCAGTTGTGACAATGATCTGGGAGGTGTTAAATCAACAACCAAGAAAGTCCAAATGATGGCAGGTTCTATCGAGCAGAAATCAAGGATTAGGGAGGGGTCCTCCTCTGCCCCAGAATGCTTCTGCACTATTGCCTTCAGTTCTAGAAGCTCAGTGGGAAGTTGAAGAACATCCAGAGGACAAGAGGGCAGCCAGGATGGCGAAGAGTCTGGAGACCCTCCCTCATGAAGGTTTACTAGAAAACTGGGGAGATGTAAACCGGAGAAGAGGGGAAGATGTCATATCTGTCCTTAATGATTGGAAGTGGCCTCCACGAGGCAGCTTAGACTTGGTCTGCCTGATCTCAGGGGTGGGAGGGAGAAGGAGGAGTGATGGATGTGGAGAAATGCAGAGGTAGGGGCCCGATGAGATCCAAGAGTTAGAAAAATCAAAGTTGAGGAAAAGCCTGAAGAGCCATTTATTGGTAGGAGGTGGAGGGACTTTCGTGCATGTAGACTAGAGGACCTCTCTTCTGATTTACAGCTTGTGCTCCAAAGTATCCATTGGTATTGAAAAAGTGAGCCCAATGGCAGTATGACTGATTTTTTTTAAACACCAGGCTTGTGTGACCAGTAGAAACCTGGAAGAACTGCTTCCTCAGTCTGATGGGGCAGGCCCAGTCTTTGCATATGTTAATATTTCCTTTTGCAGTCTGTTTGTGGGTAGTGGTGAGCCAAAACAGGTTCTAAACAGGGGATGGATGTGGTTAGAAGTGGGCTGTGGACGGTGTTTGTGGCCCCTTTGCACAGGAGTCTAGAAAAAAAGAGGATGCTAGAAATCTCTCAGGAGTAGAGATGGTAGGATAGGCAGGAGCCATGGGATCAGACAGCTGAAGATGGAGAGAAAGGAACAAATGTTTGTATCAGGTTTTTTCTTTTTCTGTGTGTGTTCTAGTAGATTTCTCTTTTTTTGTGTGATTTTCTGTGTTTCTCTCTATTTTTTTAAAGTTACAATGTTTTATTTGTTGAAATTAACTAGAAATGGTTACTAAATAACTTTAGGTAGCTGAATTGATTCTCAATATTTCATTTTTCACAGAACATCTTAACTACTTAAAATTTTTAATAGTATTTTATTTTTAATTACATATAAAGATTATTTTCAACATTCATTTTTGTAAATAGTGTTCTAAATTTTTCTCCTTTTTTTACCTTCCCCCCTCCCCAAGACAGCAAGCAATTTGATAAGTTAAATATGTGCATTTTAAACATATTTCCATATTTGTCATATTGTGCAAGAAAAACCAGATCAAAAGAAAAAAAATGAGAAAGAAAAAAACAAAAAGATGAAAATACAATGCTTCGATCTGTGTTGAGTCTCCATGGTTCTCTCTCTGGATGGGATTGGTATTTTCCATCCCAAATCTTTTGGAATTGCCTTGAATCACTACATTGTTAAAAAGAGCCAAATCTATCACATCAGGATTTTGAGTTCCAATTTTTCTTCCTCCCTCCCCAAGACAGCGAGCAATCTGATATAGGTTATACATGTACAAACATTTTAAACATATTTACATATTAGTTAAACCATTTAATTCTAACAAAGGAAAAGAAAGGCAGATGAAAAAAGCAAAATAAATGGCTTAGAGAAATCCAAGTTTTCCTCTGCAGACTTACTGTGAAGTTCTTTTTTAGAAAGCTGTGTTAACAGTTAAAGTGCTTCCACATACACCAGCTAATTTCATCCTCACAAAAATTTTCCCATTTTACAAATGAGGAAATCCACTCAGGTTGCCCAGTGTCACACAGCTAATAAGTGAGAGAGCCAGGTCTTATGTGTTTTCTCTTCTTTTTTTTTTGAGTCTCTTAATCTCTCCCTTTTGTGTCTGTCTATTCCATCTCTTCATTCTTCTGTTTCTCTTTCCCCCTCTTATTTGTAACTTTCTCTCTTTCTACATTCCTCCCCAGGTCTCTTCATTTCTCCCTGTCTGTCTTTCCCTCTCTCCATTGTTCATCTCTCCCTCCATTCCCTTCTCCATTTTTTCCATCTCTTCTGCTATTCCTCTCTCTCTCTCTCTCTCTCTCTCTCTCTCTCTCTCTCTCTCTCTCTCATTTGAGTTTTCTCCTTATCTAGAAGTCAGAAGCTAGAAGTAGAGAGGTCAGGGAGGAGACTTCCATCTTGGGGATGAGGTCCATGAGCATAGAGAGGAGGGGAAGCTACACGAGGCTCTGGGCAGGGAGATGAGACAAAGCTGATCTGAGAGTGGACTGAATTGGTGAGGGATGGAGGGGAGTGGATGGTATTGGTACCTCAATCAGAGTCACAGCTAAGGCCCAGCAGAGGGAATCCTGGAAGTGCAGGATTGGAGGAGGCTGTGCAGGGCATTAGGTTCCTCTATTCCTGGCTTTCTCCAAGACTCAGTTCGCAATCCCTTTTATCAGGAAGATTACCTCTAGTTATATATCTTTTATTTAGGTACATAGATTTTGATGTTGTCCCTCCCCTTAGATCTCAGCTTCTTGTGGATAGAGACATTGTTTTTACCTATTCATACTTCTAGTACTTAGCAAAAATGCTCTGCATTCAGTCAGTGCTCAATAAATGCTTGTTAATTGACTTCCAGAGCTGGGACCCACAGTTTTGGAAGTAAGATCTAGTCTTGACTTTAGTTTCATGCCTCCCTCTAGTGGCAGATCTCTGGTCTGACACTTTCCAACTGCAAGATTCTGTTTGCCCTCCCCTCCTCAATTCCCCCTCCCCATCTCAATTCCCCATAGAGGAACCCTATCATAGAGTCCATCATAGATGGGAGGAGATGTACCCTGGTTTTGGGGGTATCTTCTAATCTGTCTGAAGAGAGAGGACTCACATCCAGGGAGTAGACAAAAGAAGGACTCAAAAATCAAAAGCCAGACCACATAGGAGCTTTAAGAAAGGGATGATTTTTGTGGTTTGGTTCTGGGGGGATTGCCTGGAAGAAGCAGGACTGGAACTGGTCTCTGAGGACTTAGGAATGTGGGGAGAGGAGGGAGGAGCGACAGTACTTTCTGACTGAGCGATGGTCTCCAAGTGTTTGGAATTTCTCTGATTTGGGTCAAAGGGAAGGTTGAAACAAGGAAAACAGGATCTCTCCAGGGTTACTTCAATGTCCCTCAAGCCTCCTCCTCCTGAATCTAAACCGGGAGTGAGGTGTTAGATGGGTAGGAATGACAGACAGCAGCTGGAGCCTGGATCCAAAGCTGGCTTCCTGATTGGGGGTGGGAGATGCCAGGATGGGCAATGGGGCAGGGATGTAGCTACCTGCATAGAGTGCAGAACCAGTTCTTGAGAGAGAGGAACAAAGACAACATAGGAGCTCTCTCTTTTTCTGCCTTTCTGTCTCTTTCTGTCTCTGTTTCTCTCTTCTTTCCTCTTTCTCTCTCTGTCTCTGCCTTTCTCAGTCTGTCTTTCTTCCCTACCAGAGGTTCTCTCTGTTTCTCTCTTAAGTCTCAGTTTCTGTCTCTTTCCTCCCACCCCTGTCTCTCTTTTTCCGGTCCTTTTTCTATTTCACCCCCTGCTTTTCTTCCCCCCTTCCTTCTCTCTGTCCCTGTCTCTTGTCTCTTTCTCTTTCTCTCTTTCCCTCCCTCTCTTCCTCCCTCCCTCCTATCCCCCTTTCTTCTGTGTATATCTGCTTCTGTCACCCATTCTTTGTCTCTCTTTTCTCTCTTGTTTCCTCTTTTTCTTTTATTCTCTTTTATTTTCCTGCATCTTTCTCTCTTTTTCTTTCTTTGCTTCTTTTTACTCATCTGTTTTTATCTGTCTTTCTTTGGCCCTCATCTCTTTCTGACTCTGAATCTTTTCTGTTTCTTTTTTCTCTGCCTCTTTCACTCCCAGAGTCAATAAGCATTATTAAGCTCTGGTCTAAACGTGAAGAATAAAAAGAAAGAAAAAAAAATCTAACCCTTGTCCTTGAGCAGCTCACAATCTAATGGACAAGACAATCTGTAAATAATAACTCCACCCACTCTATAGAATAAGTAAAGGAGGGCACTGGAGGAGAGAAGAGGGCCTGGTAGAAAGCTTGGCAGAAAGTCAGCTTTTTGGGTGAGTCTCGCAGAAGTCTGAGAAGCTTGGAAGGAGCCACAGGGAGGAGGCGTGCTCCAAGCTGGGGGCAGGTGCAGATGAAGTGTCCAGAGAGTGAATATCCTTTGGAGGGAGCAGCAAGAGAGCCCAGGGCATAGCATCATTGAGTTCCTGGAGGGGGAGCAAGGTGTGAGAAGGGCTGAGGTGAGGACTGTTGACATTTGGAGGTGATAGGAAACTACTACAGTTTAGTGAGTAAAGGCTGACATGGTCTAACGTGTGCTTTAGGAAAATTTCCTTGGCTTATGAGCGAGGCTGGATGGAGTGGGGAAGGAAGAGACCAGGAACTGCTCTCTGATAGGAGAGCTATTGCAGCAGCCCTGCTGTGAGGAAATGAGAGCGTGTACTGGGAGGCAGCTATGTCAGAGGAAGGGAAAGGGGACAAAAATGAGAGATGTCATAAAGACAGAAACACATATTGATATTGAATAGGTGGGAGTCACAAATGCAACTTTTTGAGGGAATGGTCTTCAGAAGGAGTAGGCTTGTTCTCCTTGGCTCCCGGTGCAGAACTAATAATAATGATGACTACACACATTTATATAGTGCTTATTCTTTATATATATATATATATATATATGTATATATATATATATATAATTTTATTTTATAATAACTTTATATTGACAGAATCCATGCCAGGGTAATTTTTTTTTACAACATTATCCCTTTGCACTCTCTTCTGTTCCGATTTTTCCCCTCCCTCCCTCCACCCCCTCCCTAGATGGCAAGCAGTCCTATATATGTTAGCTATGTTGCAGTATATCCTAGATACAATATATGTGTGCAGAACCGAACAGTTCTCTTGTTGCACAGGGAGAATTGGATTCAGAAGGTAGAAATAACCCGGGAAGAAAAACAAAAATGCAAATAGTTCACATTCATTTCCCAGTGTTCTTTCTTTGGGTGTAGCTACTTCTGTCCATCATTTATCAATTGAAACTGAGTTAGGTCTCATTGTCAAAGAAATCCACTTCCATCAGAATACATCCTCATACAATATCATTGTCGAAGTGTATAATGATCTCCTGGTTCTGCTCATTTCACTCAGCATCAGTTCATGTAAGTCTCGCCAGTCCTCTCTGTATTCATCCTGCTGGTCATTCCTTACAGAGCAATAATATTCCATAACATTCATATACCACAATTTACCCAGCCATTCTCCAATTGATGGGCATCCATTCATTTTCCAGCTTCTAGCCTATAGTGCTTATTCTATAGCGGACACATTGCTAAGTGCTTTACAAATATTATCTCACTTGATCCTCAACAACTGGGAAGTAGATGTTATTATTGTCCCCATTTTTCAAATGAGGCAGATGGATCACATAGCTAATAAGGGTCTGATGCCAAACTTAACTCAAGTCCTCCTCACCCCAGGCTGCTGGACTATCTGGCTGCCAGAGCAGTGGGAAAGAAATGAAGTTTGGATCTACATAAAGAAGAGTATAAGAGCTGAGCTCTCTCCTTGATACAAAGGGAAAGATAAAAGTTTAGATGAGGCTCAGTCTCTGGCTTATAGTAAGGAAAAGACATGGAGAGAGAAATAGATTAGATTAGACTATGACAATTCAATTTATAAGCATTAATGAAGTGCCTACTGTTTGCAGAGTCCCATACTGGGGGAGAAGAAAGGTTAGATCAGGCTTAGTTCCTGTTCTTTATAGGGACTTCTTATTATATAATATATATAAGTGGTGTTCTTATTCCTCATGTTTAGACCAGAGCTTAATCTTGTTGACTCTGGGAGAGAGACAGAGAAAAAAAGAAACAAAGAGAAAAGATTCAGATTCAGAAAGAGATGAGGTCCAAAGAATATATATATATTTACATTTATGAACAATTTTTTCCCCTGAGGCAATTAGGATTAAGTGACTTGCCCAGGTTCACACAGCTAGGAAGGATTAAGTGTCTGACTCCAAATTTGAATTCAGGTCCTCCTGACTTCAAGACTGCTGCTCTATCCACTGCGCCCACTTGGCTGTCTCTGTTTTTATAGATCTTGAGGACTGGTAGGAGAATTAGACAGAAACATAGGTAATGACAGTACCCACTGTTGTATTAGGTAAATGCAGCACAAGTATGCAAATTAAAGACTTCTGAGGTTTAGAGCTGGGGGAAAGGGGTTTCATGGAGAAGGTGCCACAAATAGTTGGATTTTAAAGGAGACGGAGGCATTCAGCAGCTGAAAAGAACTTGAAGGAAGGCGCAGGCTCACTAGGGAGCCACCAAGAGATGTAGAGGAAGGAATTCTTTAAGGCGGCTGGTAGTACAATGGTAAGAGTGCTGAGTCTGGAGTCAGGAAGACCTGAATTCAAATTTAGCTCAGATACTTATTAGCGGTGTGACTAAGCTAGTTACTTCCCTTCCTTCTGCCTCAATTTCCTTAGCTGTAAAAAAGGGGGGTAACAATAACTCCTACCTCCCAAAATAGTTGTGATTATCAGATGAGGTAATTTAGTCTTTTATTACAATGTCTGACATATAGTAGGTGCTTTATAAATGCTTGTTACCTTGCCTTGACATGACTCTCCAGCATTAGCTCCATGATCCCCAAAGAGGGAGGAGACCCACTGAAATCGGTAGGTCTTGAGGACTGATGGTGAATGATGGAGGAGAGGGCAGCCTGGAGGTTCTGTGGTGGGGAGGTGCCCTCATCCAGCCTGACCTCCTTGGGGCTGCCCTGATGATATTTCGTCCATGTGGTTCAGCTTCTGCTCAAAGACCCGGGAAGGAGGGGTCACCCTCTCACGAGGCACCCTGCCCCCCACCCCCGACAGTTCTGCTTTGTAGGAAGTTTGTCTTCATCTTGAACCTTCATTTTTCTCCTTTTCCACCCACTGCCTCTCTGCTGCCTCCTAAGGCCCAGTACAAGCCGGATCTCTCTTCTCCGTGACCGGCTTGAGAGCAGCCATCTTATCTCCCCCACCCCACGTCCTTGCTTCTCTGGCTCAGCATACCCAGCTCTTCAGACAAGAAGTCTCCCTCTGGAATTGCGGGCTCCCTCCCTGTTCCGGCCACCTTCCTCTGGACTCGTTCCAACCTGCCATTGTCCTGAAGTTGTTCCACCCAGAATGGGCCCAGGGCTGCCTGTGTGGTCCCTGCCGCCACCACTTATCAGCTGCGTGATCTTGGGCAGGTCACTTCCCTTTTTTGGGGAGCCTTTACTTCTGAGTTGAATTGAATGCTCTCCAGATTCCCTAATCCTCTGAGTTAGACAGAGAAAGGCGCCTTCCTTCAAGTGACAGTTAGGGGCACTTGTGGTCAGTAAAGCTAAACAGACTCGGGGCAGGTGAGGAGGCGATTGTCCTTCCCAGGGACATTCTACGGCGGTTGCCCCATTTTGGAGTGGACCTTGGCAAGCCCCGGTGGGCCCAAAGGAGGCTGACCATGAGAGGAGGGGATTGGAGACCATGGCATCTGAAAACACTGGAGAGGTCTGGCTTGAATAAAATCTTTGGGAGAGACATGAGAGCTGTCTTTGAAAGGCCCCCATGTTGGAAGAGGGATTAGTGTGGCCCCAGAGGGCAGAACTAGGAGCTTAGCTGTAGGGATGTAAAGGAAACCCCACCAGCGAGGAGAGGTGTCCGGCACTGGCCTGGGCTGGAAGCATTTGTTGAGATGGGAGTCCCCTGGGGGGAGTACAGTAGGCCTATTACTTCCTTTTAGGTGGGCTGTTCTCCTAATGCATCTGAGTGTCAAGTCCACCCCAGAGCTTTTCACACATTCTGTTGTTAACCACACTCCTCCAGTCTGCTTTTGTGAAGGATTTCTAACTCTGTGGTCAGAGGACCTTGGCTCAAGCCACGCCTCTAATGCTTTTTCCTTTGTGTCTGGATGACCTTCCCCTTCCTGAGCCTCAGTTTCCTCATCTGTAAAATGAGGGAATTGGACTGAGCAACTATGAAGATCCCTTCCACATCCACCCATCATTGTTCCCATGAAATGTATTAGAGTTGATTTTTGAGCCCAACTGCAGAGCTTTTAGTCTATTAAATTTTATTTCATTATAAAGGTTTGTGAAACACTTTACAAAAATGCCATTTCATTCTCACAAAAACTTTGGAAGTAGGTGCTGTTATTACCCTATTTTACAGCTGAAGAAACTGAGGCAGATAGAAAGTGACTTGACCTGGATCACGTGGCTAGTAAGTGTCTGAGACTGAATTTGAAATTGGATTTTCCTAACTCCAGGCCCACAGCTCTCTCCACTGCACCATTAGAGGTATCTTATCCGATTCAGTCCATCATTTTAACCTGTCTAGAGCTTTTGGTTACTGATTTTGTCATGCCGTGTGTTAGATGTTCTTCATAGTTGGGGGTTAGCTGCACATTTGATGATCACGCCATCCAATGCCTTCCTCCAAATTACAGATATAAATGCTAAACTAAGCAAGGTAAAAGATGGATCCCTGGGGTCCTCCACTGGAAACCTCCTTGCTTGTTTCCTCATATGTAAAATGAGGGAATTGGACTCAGTGGCCTCCACAATCCTTTCTAGCTCAAAGGTAATGATCCTGGGTTGTTGTGAAGATCAAATGAGGTAACATTTGTTAAGTGCTTAGCATATTGCCTGGCACATAGTTACTTAAATAAGTACATCTATCCTCCCTTCTCCCTTCCTCCCTCTCTCCCTCTCTCCTTCTTTCCTTCCCTCCCTCCCTCCCTTTATCCCTCTCTCTCCCTTCCTCTCTCTCTCCCTCCCTCCCTCCCTTCCTTCCTTCCTCCCTCTCTCCCTCCCTCTCTTCCTCCTTCCCTTTCTTCCTTCCTCCCTTTCTCCCTCCCTCCCTTCCTTCCTTCCTTATCTCCCTCTCTCCTTCCCTCCCTCCCTTCCTCCCTCTCTCCTTCCCTCCCTTCCTCCTTATCTCCCTCTCTCCTCTCCCTTCCTCCCTCCCTCTCTCCCTATCTCTCTTCCTCCCTCCCTCTCTCCTTTCCTCCCTCCCTCCCTCCCTCCCTCCCTTCCTTCCTTCCTTCCTTCCTTCCTTCCTTCCTTCCTTCCTTCCTTCCTTCCTTCCTTCCTTCCTTCCTTCCTTCTTCTCTCTCTCTCTCCCTCTTTCTCTTTGTCTTCTTCCTTCCTTCTGTCCCTAGATGTCTTCATGCAAAGGAGTAATGTGGCTACTTCTGTGTATCGGAGGGGTTATAGCCAGGACTGATGATTTCAGTAAGGGCTGGTCGAGATGCCCTCTGAAGTTCTTGCCAACTCTGACTTCATTGCTGTGAGGTCATTGCTGAGACATCTCATGAAAATCTGTGATTTTTGTGTGTGTGTGTGTGTGTGTGTGTGTGTGTGTGTGTGTGTCCATGTCCATGTGTCTTCCTGTTCTCTGTGTTGGGGGGGAGGTATGGAGAAGGGGAGGGTCGCTTTCCATCTGTGTTTCACTGTTTGGCCATCTGTGCTTGCATATGTATCCATCTGTGTGTGTTTACTTTCACAATAAGTGCTAAAATAAACTTGGGATAACACCTTGGGGCAGTAGTCTCAGGTATTCCCAGGCTTGGAGTTCAGCCTGGGGGTGACCTGGAGTCAGGGACCCCTCTAGCTTTGAGTATTTCTGTCTGCTCTGTGTGTGTGTATGTATATCTAGGGATATAGAATTATATATTCATACAGGGCATCTGAGCTAGTCAGGATCTTAGAGATTATTGAGTCCAAGTCCCTCAAAGGAGGAAACTGAGGTCCAAACATGGAAAGATCTAGCCCAAGATCTTAGAGCATTTCTAAGAATTGGAACTGAAACCCATGTCTCCCAGCTCCTACGATGCTTTTTCTATCAAATGGAGGCTCCCCATGCAGATCTTGGAAGGCCACTGGGACTGCCCTTACTTTAACCAATCCCTGGCCTCCCACCTGCTCTGCCAGGACTGTTCTGTGAGGATGACCAAGGTGATACGAGTATATCGAATGGTATGATGTCATAGAGAGCTCCTTGGGCTGGGGAGCCTGGAAAACCGGCTTCTGCTTTTGCTGAGGTACTTCCCTACTCTGGGTTTCATTTTCCCCCTCTATAAAGAGAGGGAATTAGTCTAGATACCCTCAAGTTCTAAATGCCCCCCCCAGTCCCTCTGGAAAACCTTGTCCTTTCCTAGCCAATCCCAGACCCCCAAGTGGATGGTCACTTGTTGCTAGGGAAGCTCTGGGGAAGATTTTGGTTCTCTTGAAGGGGGGAGACCCTTATCATAGCACAGAACTGAGTAGAGGAAGGGGGGACACCCTCAGACTCTTACCTCCTTTCCTGGCTAGCTGTATCAATAAAAGGTGGCACATAATTGGGGAGGGAATGAAGAAATTTGGGGGCAGACAGTCTGGGGGCACTGGGGAGGAAGTATCTGCCCCAGGGGATTGTGGGTGGCTTTTTTCATTTTCTCTTTGTGGGATCATGTTTTCAGGAAGTATCAAGTGGTGAAGGGGGAGAGGCGGGGAGCAGGAAGCAGGCGGAGCATTGGACTGAGCATAGAGACACACAAACACGGGTGCCTATACACAATCGGAAAATAGATGGACATTCCCAGTCACATACTTATCACCTCAGCCTTGAGCACCCACTGATGGAAACCTGTAGATACACAGAACGATCCCACAGACATACACTGACAGACAGCACACTACAAAAAAGCACTCGCACAAACACATGCCCGCATCACAGATCCTGTTAGACACAGCTGGACAGAGAAAGAGAGAGGAGGACGAAGAGGATACGACTTGAGGGTGAGCGGGTGTGCTGTCCGTCAGTCAGTCCGGGCAGAGCCCCTGGTAGAGCAATCTGGGGAGTCTGGGAAGGCGTGTGCTGCAGGGGCTTAGTGTGGGTCTTGTTCCTGAGGCTCTCCCCTCTAAGGGACTCGTATTTTGCCTGCATTCTCTCCTCTCTAGTGAATTCTTTGCTGATTTCAGGATTTTTTGGTATTTTCTTTTATCTTGCTCTTCTCTTCATCTCTTGTACTGTCTCTCACTTTTCATTCTGTCTTCCCCTTACTTTCTCTTTTCTCTGGGTCTGATTTTGTTCAAGTTTCTATTTCTTCCATTGAGTTGATTTCTTCTTTTTATTCTTTTCTTCTGCTTCTCCATCTGTCTCCTTTTCTCTCTTCTTTTCCTTCCTCTCCTCTCCCTCCTTCTGCCCTTCTTTTCTTCTTCCCTCTCCCCTCTCTCCCTTCTTCCTTTCTCCCCCTTTTCTTTTTTTCTTTTGTTTCCTCTTCTTTCTTTCCCCTTCTCTTTTCTCTCTCACTTTCCTTCCTTCTCCTGTAATTCTAGGTATTTGTCTCTATAAGATTATCTCTGGTGGTGTTCTTCCTTCTCCCCTGACTCTATCCTCTGAGAAATGCTTGCTTAACATGGAGACGGCCAGTATAAGAAGAAAAGAATGAAGTATTTCTCTTTTTCCTTCCCCTCCTTAGCCAGGAAAATGGACCCATGGGTCCCAGACTCTCAGGCTGTAAACCTCACCCCCTGAACCCCAGGGTTGTATGTGGCTTTTTCAGGACAAGACTTGTCTGGGGATGTGGTTCTGTGTAGCTGCCTCCTTCCCCCATCACCTTTCCCAGAGACTGTGGTTAAGATAACCTTGGCAAAGTATGACTGGATTTTTGTTCCCTCCTCCCTTCCCTCCCTTTCTTCTGAGACTTTAGAACTGATTAATTCAGTGTCTGAGGTACTAGGAACACCTGGGTCAGAAAATAACCAATTACATATGCTAGGGCCAGAGCTTGTCCTGATGGGGTCCAAAGCTAAAGTTTGTTTATATTTGTCATACATAGACTTAAACCTAGAAGTGGGAATCTGTAACTGGTCAAAAATCTCTTCTAAATACCTCTGACAAGAGCCTCTGCTTAGACACCCCGGGGGGGGGGGGGGGGGCTTGCTTACTCCTGGAGCAGCCCAGCCCACTTTGGGACAGCTCTGGTTGTTGTGAATGAGGAGATAGGTCAGGGCAGATTGGTAGATGAAAGTACTTGGTGAAAAGGGTTCGGACTCTTGGGAGGGGCCTCCACAGGAGGTCAATCCCTAGAGACTGGCTGGGCAGGGAAGGCTTCTGGAAGACAGGGTAGCTTGAGCTTAAAGGATGAGGAGGATGCAGATAAGAGTACAGAGAGTTTCCCATATATAAGGGGCAAGTAGACAGGGGAAGAGCTGGAATGACTCTGGCTTATATGGAGAGATGTGAAGGAGCCTTAACTGGCTGGAAGGTCCTCTGTGGCTGGGAGCTGGGAGAGATGAGGATGAGAGAGAAAGAAGATCGAAGGCAGATTCCAGTGACAATACTGAGGAAACTGGACATCCCCTAGATCATAGGGGAGCCATGGCAGGTTCCTGAGCTAAAAAAGTGACATGGTCATCAATTGTTATAGAAAGCTAAACTTGACTCCACATACAGAAAGGACAGAGGCTACTGCTATTTTCCAGAATAGAGAGACTGAGATCTGAGCGAGATGGGGAAGAGAGAGGAGGTGGCCAGTATCTCTATTTCTCTTTGCTTCTGTTTTTTCCTCCCTTTCTCTTTATGCCTTTGACTATCAACATCCCCATCTCTTTGTATTTCTCTATATTTTTGTATCCATCTCTTTTTTTCTCTATGTAGCAGAGGATAGATAGGAGGAATCTGGCCATGAGGGACTGAGGCCTGAGCTCATTTGGAGATACTGAAGATAGAAATCATAGGGTGGATGTGGAGAAAGACCCTTGCCCTGTCCAGACTTTTATTCTAGAGAGACAGATAGTGAATTGTAGCACAGGAGAGGGTGATTGGGCCCCCCCTAAGGTAATAGTAACTGATATTTCCATGTTATAGTGGAGTTTACAAAATGCTTTACATATGTTGTCTGCCTTTTGTGGTGTAGGGGCTTAATAAATTCTTTTCTAAATGAATTGACCTTCATTTGAGACTCACAACTACCCTAAGCAGTGGGTGATATAATTATTATTTCCTCCTCCCATTTTCCAGAGCAGGATGAAGTGACTTATTCTTCTAAGAGAATAGGGTAGAGAGTGGGGATTTAAATACTGGTTTTCCTGATTCCAAGTCAAGCATTCCAGATACTGGACCTCTCTGAAACTTTGCTTTAAGACAGCAAGACACAGGCAGGAAGAGGCTGGGGATAGATCTGAGTTCTGGGTATCAAGAGGGAGCCTAGTTTCTGCAGGAAGTCCCTGACACTAACCTTGGGGTGAACCTATTGATTTTTTGGGTCTTGTGAGGCTGGGAAGGACTAGGGCTGATTCAGTCCAACTCAGAGGAAGCAGGTTACTACACAGAGAGAAGAGTGGAGAAAGTGGAGGAGGAAGACTAGAATTGAGCGTATCCTGGGCTAGGGAATAAATGAGACCTGTGGGACAGGTTCCAAGAAAAACCTGTCAGACGTTTGGGGCTTCCTCTGTTCATCAGCTGCTCTTTATTAGCATAGGTAGGGTACTGGACTTGGGCTGAGAAATGATTAAATTCAAATTCTGCCTCAGGTCCTTACTAGCTATATATTGTTATCTAAGCTCTCAGCTTCAGTTTCCTTATGATTGGATTGCTATGAGGGTCAAATGAAATAACATATATAAAGTACTTTGTAAATCTTAAAGCATTCTCCACATTCTATCTCCTGTTATCATTTCAGCCCCGATGGTAACCACTAGGATCATACAGGCTGGGGCTTGTCTGTCCAAGAGTTTGAATGTAGTCATCATAAGTTCTAGATTAACGAATGGATGATGGTTCCTTTGTCCGGCCACCTATGAATCATCCTACTTCTCAGAAAGGAAGCTCGGCCCCTGGGTCCTGGACTGAAGATGTCTGGCTCCAGGAGTGAAGACTGACCCTGTGAGTCAGTCTTTGCTAAGGCCGATGGCGTACTGTGGAGATTAGTCCTAGAGATTGGAGACTGCTCCTCCGGCTGATCTCTGCTACCAGGGAGCTGGCACACAGCACAGTGCCCTGCTGCAGGGCTTGTGTAGGAGCGAAGAGCTCTCATGTTACAAACCCATAGGGAGATATTGTAAAGATACCTACCAGGCACCTGCTATGTATAAAGTCTCCACTGGGCAAAGAGATTACAAAGATAGCTACAATGTAAACACTGCCCTCAGGAAACAACCCATAGTTTAGTAGTACAAAGTGTCATTTGTGACCAGTGTAAAGGAGAAACCCAGACAAAGAGTTATAGGAGAATTTGAGTAGGAAGAGACTGTTTTCATCTGTTCTTGTGGAGGAAAGATGGGGCAGAGTAGGAAGGTTCCTGGCGCTAAGGTGGGCCCTGAACTCAGCCCTGAAGGAAGAGAGTGGTGGAGATGAGGAAGGAGTGCATTCCAGGCTTCAGTGATGGAGAGCCAGTGTGACTTCCTGAACATGTAAATGGTTTGTGTAGTTCCATCATCTAGTCTGGTGTGAAATGAGGCTGGAAAGGGAAAATAAGAGCTAGATTAGGGAGGGCCCTGAATGCCAGGCTAAAATGAGTTTGTATTTTGTCATGTAGGTAATAAAGGAACCACTGAAGGACTCTGAAGCATGTTGGTGACATGGGTATACCTTACGTCTGTGTTAATGCTTTAGGAAGATTATTTGTAGCTATGTGAAGAATGAATTGCAGACTATTAGGGAGACTGAAAGGGGACCGTGTTCAGAAAAGGGAAAAAACTTCACTTAGAAACAGGTTCTTGAATTCTGAAGGAGACAAAGGATTTTCAAGAAATAATGAAGGATAGTATTCCATCCTTCTTCTCCTTCTCCTCCTTCTCCTCCTCCTCCAGAATCACACAGCTAGTAAGTATTAAGTGTCTGAGGCCAAGTTTGAACTCAGATTCTCCTGACTCCAGGGCTGGTGCTCTTAACACTGTGCTATCTAGTTGCCCCACAGCATTTGAGGGAAAGAGTGATGTGTTGTCTGTAACATTAGGAAAATAATTAATGGTGTATGAAAGATGGCTTGAATTTGGGAGAGATTCTAGGAGGGGAAAAAACTGCAAGAAAACCATGGAGTTTCCACGATTTGGGAAGGTTTAAGCTATTCTACAAGCTTTGGGTAGTTAGGAAGAGGTTGTTCCTAACCTGATGCAAGAAAGACCAGGTGAGTCACTGGACAGAGTGCTTATCCATTATATCAGCTAGAAAGGCAGAGTCTGCATTTCAGAGTGGAAAACCAGGAGGGTAAACAACCTTTGGAGAAAAGGGACCAATGGGACCAAAGGCAAAGAACCAGTGGAACCTTAGACAGCATATGGGGCAAGGGGATGCCACTAAATAAGGGGGAGACACTGAGCCCTGTGGCTGCGAGTGTAGGGCCCTGCAGGTCTTCTGTGTCACTGTGGGAGCCTGGTAGGCTGACCCACCGGGGCCATGGGGAACCACCCAGGAGCCTGCATCCAAAAGGAAACCAACAAGTCACTTGTCAGAGGGACAGCAGATTCCCTAGTGTGGGTAATAAGAAGAGACCTGAGTTCTAGCTCTAGTTCTATCACTTCCTAACTGTATGACCTTGGTGCTGATAAAAGCTCTGAAGTCACAAGTTCTGGGTTCAATTCCCCCATCTGATACTAGTGTAACTTTGGGAAGCCCTTTGATTTCTCTGAATGTAAGTGACCTCATCTATAGATGGGAAGATTGGACCAGATGATGCCTAAGGCCCCTTTCAGCTCTAGATTCATAATCCTGTGACCCTTTTTACTCTTCAGTTTCCTCTTTTGTAAAATACAGCCAGTCATCCTTGCTTTACCAAAAAAAACCCTAGCCTAGGAGCTCTATTAGGGGACAGAACTAGACCTATTGTTTCATTGGTATAGGAAGTTCCCAGTGTAGAAACTCCCTCTACCATAGTAGGCCATCGTGCTCTCAGCAACTGAGTCTTAGAAAGTTGCCTTTAATATAGAGAGGCAAGACTCGAAGCTGACTTTGAGACTAGCTTTCTCTTCCCAGTGATACACTGCTTCTTTCTGATAGTTTATTATTCACATTATTAGGCCATCATCTTTAGCCTCCTTCTGGCTGAGCCAGAAAGAAGAGCGAATGTCCATCCCCAGCAAGGCTGGCCTGGCTACAGGACTTGGCTGTCTAGTGGAGGCCTCTATATTTGGTGCTGGATTATGTCCAGAGCAGAGTAGCCACAGGAAGGAGGAAATGAGACGCCATGTCCAAGATCAACTGAAGGACCGGGGGATGTTGGCCTGTTGGACAGAAGCTTTAAGAGGAACATGATAGCAATCTAGAAGTATCTGTGAATCTGTCACGTGGAGGGACATGGTTCTCCTTGGCCCCAGAAGTCAAAACTACAAGTAGCAAATGGGGGGAAGTTGTATGGAAAGAGATTTCTTTTAATATAAATAGAACCTCTTAAAAATGAGAACTGTTTAAAAGTAGAATAAAACTTTTGGAGAAAGTAATTCTTTGTCACTGGAGGTCTTCAAGCAGTGGCTGGCTGGTGACTTGCCTAGAATGATAGTGTTGTTTGAGTATGGGTTGGACTAGTTGTTTCTTAGCCACTAAGTACATGTGGGGTCTTGGCTTAGTGCCCTTTCCCACTCTGAGCCTCAGTTTCTCTCTGAGGAAAATTAGATGAGATCACCAGCTATGATGAGGTCCCTCCCAGATATGGCAGTCTGTGCTTCCTTACCCCAACTTCCTTTTAAACATTGCTTTGAAAATTCTAGATTTGCCTCCTGAATGGAGACAGGACTTTGTCTTCCACTTACCTTTCACCCTGAGTCCAGGAAAGTCCCCAGGAGACCAGCCCGGGAGAGGCTCAATGGCCACTTCATTTCTGGGCCCCAAGGAGATAGAGGGAAGATAGGTAGTTAATAAGTCGGGATGGGCTGAGATTGTAGATAGGTTTCGTAGCTATAATTTTCCCTTAAGGAAATCAAGTCGAGTGCTGAGCTGTCTCTGTTTCCCCTTTTTCCACTTCTCAGTCAGCAAATCTTTGCTGACGGGAAAACTATTGACCAAGGCTTCCCCAAGTAGGGCGGGACTGGAGTCGGGTGACCAGAGATATATTCTGTGAGACTGGAGCTGGGCCTTGAAGGAGAGGAATCTTTGCAGAGAGGTAGGGAATACATCTTGATGACTAGCTTGTGGTGGCAGGCCCGAGGTTAGAACTGTTATTTTGGGCTGCCAGGAGATATCGAGAGAGACCAGAAGAGTTTTTACAGTGTGCTTCCTGGTAGCCCAGAGTTCCAGGAGCTTCCTTGAAAGAACCTCCTGGTGGTAACAGACATTCATTCTTGCTTTGTTTCCCCTTGGCTTCTGCCAACAGGGCTGCGTCAGATCTTTGAGGCCTGCCAACAAATTCACAAGTCTTTCCTGATGACCCTTGAGTACACTCCTTTAAGCTCAGGGTCATTGTGGGAAAGACAGGAGGAAGAAGAATTCTAAGGCTTTGGTATTTTACCCTGCAGATTAATAGGGAGCTACCAAAGGTTTTTTGAGGAGAGTAATGAGGTCAGGCTTATATCTTTTGGCATTTGTGTGGAGGATGGATTGAAGAGAAAAAACTGAAAGCAGGAACACCAATTAGGAGGTGTCTCCCAGAAAAGAGGAGAAGGCTTGAACTAGATGGTAGCTGGGTCAGTGGGGATGAGAAGATGGATATAAGAAATGGTACTGAGGTAAATTCACCAGTTGATTGGGCATAATCAGTGAGGGAAGATGCCAAGATGACTCTGAAGTTACAAATTTGGGTTAATGGGAAGAGAATGATGGTGTCCTCATCAAAGTTGAGGGGTAGTTAGGTGGTACAGTGGATAGATACACCGGCCCTGGAACTGGGGGAATCTTGAGTTCAAATATGCCCTCAAATATTTTCTAGCTGAGTGACTTTAGGCAAGTCACTTAATTTTGGTTGCTGCTGTTTATTTACAATTGTAAATTGAAGAATTCTTCAAGGCTAAGGATTACCCCAAATACTAAATTTTCCCAAAGTTCATCTAGTTCATGGCTAGGCTTCACACAACACCAAATCTGTTTTTTTCCTGAATTCCTAATAATCATTGTTTGTTAGGGCGAAGTGATTGTTCTCGGTATTGTGTGAAGCCAATTGTAAAAAAAAAAAAAAAAAAGTCGTTAAGTTTGGAGTAGAGGTGGTGGAGGGATGGGGAAGGTAATCGAACCCATGGGAACTGCTGAGATCACTAAAAAGAGAAGTATCAGGATAGAACTCAGGGCTATCCATTTGAAAAGTATAGGAAATAATACGAAGATCCGTCAAAGGAAAATGAAAAAAGGAAGGAAGGAAATAAGCATTTATGAAGTGCCTAGTAAGTACTGTGCCAGGCACTATGCTAAGCACCTTATAAATATTACCTTTTTTGATCTTCATAGCAGCCCTGTGAGGTAGGGGTGACCACTATCTCCCTTTTTTGTAGGTGAGGAAAGTGAGATGAACTGACTGCGGGCCCAGCAAGTCTTTCTGACTGTGGGGCCCAGAAGTCCATGCACCATGGGGCTACCCAGTTGCCCAAGCTGACCTTTCTAGACTTAATGAACATCACCAGTCTTTGTGTGTGTTGCGTTCCAGTCAAATAGGCTTTCTGTTCTTTATACCAAGGAGTTTAAAGTATTAAAGTCAGCTCCGAAGAGCCAGTTGTTAAATTTTCAGTGTGACCATTTATACTTCAAAAATTATACCTCAAAAAAAAAAAAATTAGGGTTTGATTTATCATTTTGTTGATTGCCTAGACTAAAAGTGATAAAGACAATGTAAATAGTGCTGATACGGCTTTGAATAGATTGTGTCTTTGGAGAGCAGATTGTTAAACATTTACTCCTATACTCCTGCTTATCTTGTGTGTTTTTTGGCCAGGCAGCTGGGATTAAGTTACTTGTTCCAGACCACACAGCTAAGATGACACTTAAGTGTTAAGTTTCTGAGGTCGGATTTGAGTTCAGGTCCTCCTGAGTCCCGGGTGGGTACTCTATTCACTGCACTATCTGGCTGCCTCGATCGCTGCTTATCTGTGACATTCTATCCCCTGCCTCTGTACCTGTGTATAGGATATCCTCCATGCCTGGATTAGTGGGGGGAAAGAAAGGAATGTTTACTGCTGTTGAGTCACTTCAGTCGTGTACGACTCCTTCATGGCTCCATTTGGGGTTTTCTTGGCAAAGACACTGGAATGCTTTGCCATTTCCTTCTCCAGCTCATTTTATAGGGGAAGAATTGAGGCTGACAGAGCTAGGGGACTTGTCTGGGTAGTAAGTGTCTGAGGCCAGATTTGAACTCAGTTCTTCCTGCTGCTCTATCCACTGCACCATCTAGCTGCTCCATCTATTAAGCACCAGCTGTGTAATAGATGCTGTGCTAAGGCATAAGACTGCCTTCTTGCCTCTTCCTTGTGTCGTCACTATCTCTGAAGTTCGCTGACTGATCCTTGTCTACAGGAAGCCAATTGACCACCCCAATTGATTGTGTCATGCTCCTTCCAGATTACTTTGTATTGTTATCACTTTGTGTCTGTTTCATGTATATTCTGCTTTGCTTTTCCAATTATACATTGTTTCCCTCCCATAGAATATAAGCTTCTTGAAGGCAAGAGACTGTTTCATTTTTCACTTTGTCTGGCACAGTGCCTGGCAAAGAGTAACATTTAATAAATGTTAAGTAAATGAATGTGGGGATATTCTCTAAGTTTCCTTCTGGCTAGTTCAGAATATAAAGTATAGGTCTTGGCTGGGTTACCCTGAGCAAGTCATTTAAGCCTCAGTTTCCTCTTTTGTAAATGAGCTAGAGAAGGAAATGGCCAGCCATTCTAATACCTTTGCTAAGAAGACCCCAAATGAGGTCATGAGGAGTCAGACGTGACTAATACAACTCAACTTCCACCACCAGTTTCCTTCTAGCTCTACATCTGGGACTTTATCCTCCAGTTACTTTGTATCACTGTTTTCCTCTCTGTGTTAGAGAAAGATGTCGAGTTGCTAGTTGTGCAGGGAGTAGGAGAGAAGACAGAGGCAACTTGGGTCAGAGCTGAGGGAGACTAGCCAACAAAGGTGGTGGTGGGGACAGCAAGGAGATTCCTCTGGGGATGGGCAGATGGACAGGAAGACGCTTCTCCTGGCACTACCCTGTTGTTCTGGGGCATCGTACAAAATGGGATCACCACGAATCCATTTGATCCATTGCATCTTCTTCTCCGAAAGCCTCCCTACAGAAGAGGAGAAGTCCCCGGAGCCCAAACTTGATGCACCTCCTTCCCCCCTTGCCTGGATTCCCTCCCAGCCTCCTCTACTTTCCCGCAGTGCTCCAGAAATTCCCCCAAAGCCCTCCCGCCTGCTGCCTGAGTTTGGTGAGTCTGTTTTTTCTGAATTCCTAATAATCATTGTTTCATAGGGCGAAGTGATTGTTCTTGGTATTGTGTGAAGCCTAGCCATGAACTAGATGAACTTTAGGAAAATTTAGTATTTGGGGTAATCCTTAGCCTTGAAGAAATCTTCTCAAATAGTTTCTTTTCAGTTTTCTTGTAGATTTCCCTTGGTGTCTTTCCATCCCGGTAGACACCCAACCATTTGTGGTGGGGGGAGGCAAACCTAACCTGGGGCTGATATTAATTCTTGAATTTAGTTCAAGAAGATAGTAAGAGAGCACATTGGCACTGAGTTCAACGTTGCTTCTCCAGAAGCTTCAAAATTTCCATGAATGTTACACTCTAGACCTGCAGACTAGAGTCTTTTCGGCTCACTGCCTGGTTTCCATTTGGCTTCCCCTTCCATTCCACTAGCCAGAAGCTGATTTTTTGTTAGTCCCTCTTTGGTTTCTATTGGGCTCACAGCCTGCCTTCTGTTATAACCTGGGTAGGAGGTCTGGACCATTATTTCCAGAGTTCTAGCTGAGGGTGTTTAACCCCATTGCATCTTTTTTGACTATCCAATTAAAAGGTTTTCCTTGTCCTGGGCCATCTGTCAGTTCTGGGAGCAGAAACCCATTCCTGTCTAAGCTCCTCCATCCCACCCCACCCTTCATAAGGACGGGGATTGAATACGCTAGTCGGGCAGCCCCATTCTATTGTAAGACACACTGATATTAAGAAGTTTTTCCCCTGTATTTAGCCAAATTTCCCTCCCTGTGGTTTCCACATATTGTTCTGAGTTCTGTCCTCTAGGGACAAGTAGAACTTGTCTATGTCTTTTCTGCATAATAGTCCTTCAACTGACTTAATGTTCATCTCAAGCCTTTTCTTCTCCAAACTAAGAACCTCTCCATTTCTTTTATCCAAACCGCATCTGGCCGAGCTCTAGCTCTCTCTCTGTCCTGGTTCACATCTGGACAAGCTCCATCTTGTAAATTTTTCACCAGGTCTTCCACCAGTGGTCACCAGATGACCATTAGTCCCCAGGGCCACACAAGCGCCTGGCCAGGCACAAAATTCATTTCTGGTCCTTCCCATGGTATCCCCATCCCAGTGGTCCTGAGTGATAGAGTATCCTTCTCCCCCCTTAGACCTCATGGCCTCCTCCCTCCATCCCCACAGGATGTTGCTAGCTAGTCGACACCAGGAGTGGGCTGAACACCCTTTTTTCCTTTCACACTGCTTGTTATAAATAGCATTTCCTTCCCCATTCCACTTTTATTCTGAAAGGGCAAGATGAGGACAGCTTGGGTCAATGGAGACATTTCCCAGGATCTTAGGATTTAGAGCAGTGACAAGACTTCAGATAATACCACATCCAGCCCCTGATAGTATAGAGGAGGAAACTTAGACTCAAGAAAAGTGACTTCTCTTCAACACAGAGCTAGAAAGCAGCAATTTTAATTCTAACCTAGATCCTTTGACTTTTTATGCTGTCCTCTTTTTTACTCATGTGTTCTGTTGTTTCTGACATCAGAAATTCTGCCCACTCTCTAAGATAGTGCTTAGATTAGCCTCGAGTTTCCTGGATGATCTAGTAGTTCCTTGTTTTGTCGCTATGGGCCTGTTTCCTGGGGAAAGAAGTGAATGCAGCCAGACCTGGAGGGTGGGAGCCTCCACCTGTGTGCCAGTTCGGACTCCAGGCTTACCTCTTGTGCTTCTCTTACAGATGATTCAGACTATGATGATCTCCCAGAAGAAGGGCCACCAGCCCCAGACCCCAACCCAGTGATGGTCAACAAGGTAGGGACTATTGTGTGAGCTTAGGTGGGCAATGGTCATTTGTCTCCACAAAGGCTCAATGTCTGTGTTCTCATGAGGCTGTCTTTCTGTCTTTTTTGTCTGTGTGGGACCACCTGTTCACACCTGTCTCCACAGGGAAAGCTGTCTGTCTCATCTGTTTGCCCAACCACAGGGTTGGTGCCCAACCCCTGGGAAGGAGGTGGGAGGGTTGAAATCTCCAGCCTTTTGTGGCAGAAGGTAGGGGTAGCCTAGAAGAGGGGCCATGGGCTCCAGAGAGCAGGGTAACCACAGGACAGTATACAGCAAACATCCAAGACTTCCCCTTGCTGTATGCAGAGCCTTCTGTAAAGATACAGCCCCTGCCGTCTTTGATCTCACAGTGTGGTTGGGGGTAAGGGAAGATGGAGTACAGTAAACATGGAAGATGTGGAAGCTGGAGTGGAAGCCTTGTGCCTCTTCTCCCACCTCTCATCATTCAGGAGAGAAGCTGGAGAGCCAGAAGGACCCAATCCTGGTCAGCCCAAGCCCACTTGGCAGTCTGAGCAGGACAGGGCCTTTCTCTTCTTGGACCCCTTGTGGGTGGATATTGGAGGGCAGGAGACACTTGATTATTAGAGAGGATTAACCAGGGTTTCCCACTTCCTCCCAAGCTGAATTCTCCATGAGGGTGGCTAATGAGGCTAGACTCTTGGTATACGTGGGCCAGTTTGTGTCTGTGGGGGTATGTGGATGGATAGGCTCTTTGTGGGACTAGAAGGCCAGTAGAGGGGTGAGGGGACCTGAGAGGGGAGAGCCTGATCTGGGGTCCCTGGTGGGAGCAGGAGGAGCCATCCTTGGAAGATGTCCCGAGGGCTGTGAGCTTGACCAGCCTGCTGAGTGAAGGTGACGAGCCTGAGGAGGAGTTCCATGACTATGAGGACATCCCCAAGTAGGAGCTGAGACCCTCCCTCCCTGGGTTCTTCCTGCTCCCTCTTCCTTGCTGCCCTCTCCATCCCTCCAGTGTCTGTCAGGAGCTCCTCCAAATGCCTCCCTTGCCTCTCCTGCCTTCCCTGGGGTTCCCTCTTCCAATGGGGAGGCTCTTCTCATCCCTTACCCACCCTGTCCCTGTGCTTTCCCCAGTGGCACATGGGATGATATTGGTCTGAGATCCCCAAGCTTCAGCAGCTCCTTAGTCCCAGAAGTCCCTCCGACTCCTATGGAGGGGCTGCCCTCAACTCCTTCCACACCTGTCATCAAGGTTGGCTGGCTGAACAAGAACCCACCTCAGGGGTAAGTCTCTCCTGCCCCCCATCCCTCACTCCTGACCCCCTTGTTCATCATGTTTAAAAATGTGCTGCATCAATGAATTCTGTCTGTAAGATCCCCCATCAGTAAGGCTTAGAAATTTCCTGTGGATGAGCTTAGAGGTCTCTCCTACAAGGGCTCTGGGGCATACAGTAGGGAAGGGCTGTGAGGTCCTAGGGCCTCAAGGAGATTCCTTCTACCAAGAGCAGTTTGCTAAGCTTCCTGCAGTCTCCGCCATCCCTCTAAGTCTAGGCGTGCTTTCTAGTCCCGCCTTTTGCCTGCCCCCGCCCCCAGAATCACGGGATCTCTTCTTCAGTTGAAGGCCGCCCCCTCTTCCCCCTTCCCTCCCCCCGCCCCACAAGTGGATGGCAGAGCAGGCCTCCCAGTCCAGGTCTTCATCCCTGGGCAGGGCAGGGTTGGGGGTGGGGGGGGGTGGGAGGGAAGATGGGGCCGCCATGGAGTGGAGGACCCTGGAAACCTGACTGTGCTGTCTTCCTTCAAGGCCCCACATCTCCTCCACCGCCAGATCCTACATCTATCAGAAGCGCTGGGTCAAGTTGGACTCTGATTATCTGCGCTACTTTGACAGTGACAAGGTGAGCCTCCCGGGGATTTGGACTGAGCCCTGACCCTGGTCTCCAAGTGGAGCACTGATCCTAAGGGAGCTCATGGCTCAGTGTTGGGGGGCCGGGGGCAGGAAGTTCTGAGCCCAGTCTGGCTGTAGACATTTTCTGGCTCTGTGTGACTTTGGACAAGCCATTTTATCTGCATCTGCCTTTGTTTCCTCAGCTGTAAAATGGGCTTAATAGTACTCAGCCCTATCCTACTCTTCGAGTCTTTTATATGGATCAAATGAAAATTAGCCCAGTACCTGGCTCACAGTAGGCTCTGCATAATGCTTATTCCTCACGATGTCCTATCCTGTCATTCACTGAAACCTGATCTCCACCTGGACTAGGGTCTCACCTTAGATTGAGCCAGGCCCATACTGAAGCCCTGTTCTTTCATTAGCCCTGCAGAGAAGGGAGGGATAAGGAAGGAGAAGCCGTGTGAGGGAGTGCTGGAGGGTGGGCCAAAAGGAGCCAGGTCCCTGAGTGACTCGCCTCCCGGATGGTCCTCCTCCTTCCCCTCTGATGCTCTAGGATGCTTACTCGAAGCGTTTCATCCCTGTCTCCTGCATCTCTCGAGTTTCCGGCATCAGCGATCAGAAATTCGAAGTCATCACGCACAATCGAACCTTTGTCTTCCGGACTGAGAGTGATGGTGAGGGGGATAAAGGAGGGGTGAGGAAGGGGCGTCTAAGAAGGATGCACAGTCCCTTTCCTAGCACTGCTCCCCCTGCCTCCTATCCCAGACTGAGGGAGAGACAGACCCCACATCCACAACGCGAGCTGATCAGAGCTGGGGGTTAACCCCGTAGGGTTTTCTGGCAAGAAGCGATCGTTGAACAGGCGAGGAAAGAGATAATGGCCATTATTTGGTAGAGGGAAAGTAATCCCGGGATCTCAGAATTGGATCTTCCCTTCCCTTGCCCCACGTAGCTGAACGGAAGGACTGGATGCAGGCTCTTCAGCAGGCAATGGAGGAGCAGCGGAGGCGGGCCCAGCTGGAGCCTCCCTGCCCTGGCATCCCTGACCAAGCTGGCAACCTGGAGCTTCGGGGGGTGAAAAACAAGCTCTATGTGGTGGTGGCTGGTGACAAGGTGCTGCTGTATAAGAACTTGGAGGTGAGCATGAGTCCTGAGGAGAACCCAAGGGAGTAGGGGGAGGGGGACAGGATCCTCCCTTCACCCTCATTCCTTCCTCTTATCCCTTTTCTACCTTTATCCCCTCTGTTATACCTCTTGTACCCTCATTCCTCTATACTTTCGTCCCCCTATACCTTATCTCCCCAGCATTCTCATCCCCTGTAGCCTCTTCGTCTTCATCCTCATCACCTTCAATACTCATCCCCCCATACACTTTTTACCCTCAATACCTTCATGCCCCTGCACGTTTTTCCCTCCTACACTCTCATCCCCTCCAATAACTTTATTCTCCTGTACTCTCCTGTACTCCTCCCCAGCATCATGCCCTTATACTTTAATCTCTCTGTACCATCTTCCCCTTGTCACCTCTAATACTTGTATTCCCCCCAATCCCTTTTCCCCTTCAATTCCTTCACTCTCCTGTACCCTCATCTCCTGTACTCTTATCCCCCCAGCATCCTCATCTCCTGTACCTTCATCCCCCATCCCCTCACCTCCCCCAGCATCCTCATCCCCCCATACCTTCATCCCCCCGGCATCCTCACCTCTTCCTCCCATCTCAGCCCCCCACTCCTGTACGCTTTCCTATGTAGAAGTCTAACCCTAGCCCAATCTTCTTCCCAGGAATACCAGTTGGGTATAGGTATTACTGCCATTGACATGAGCGTGGGCAACGTGAAGGACACCGATCGGAGAAGCTTCGATCTCACCACTCCTTATCGGATCTTCAGGTGAGTTCCTCTGACTCTTGTTCCCAAGCACTTGCTTTTCTCATCTCTGATCCCTTTTTTCAGCTTCCCCCTCACTTTGGAGGACTACCCCCCAATATCCCTGCAGCCCCATTTTTGTCTGTGCTCTCAGCCAGTCTTGGGCTCCTCCCACTCCTTCCATCCCAGCCCCTCTTCTCCCCTCAATCCTCCCTTCCCCCAACCCAGTCCCCCTATTTTAGACAACTCCACTCTCCTCATCCCCCTTTCTCAAATCCTTTGTCTTCTGTACTTTTTAACCTTCCTCTTGGATGACCCAGTGCTCTTCAGTCCACGGCTGCTCTCCTGACTCCTCTCCACCTCAAACGGCCATTTTCCAATACCGACACCATTGCGCCCCTGAGCTGTCCAGCCCCTGTCCGATGGGACGTTGACCGAGCTCAGGCGTCTTCCTTTCTCCATCCTTTGTCATCTTTTCCAGCCCCGAGCTCTTTCCTCCCTTTGCCTCCACCTCCCACGGCCCTTGGGCTGCTCCTCTCGCTCCCACGGCCCATCTCCTGGCCCTGTCCCCCTTCGACCAAGCCATGCCCCAGCGCCTCCCTCACCTTGCGCACCACTCCCACTCCCCAGTTTCTCGACTGAGACGGAGCTAGAGAAAGCGGAGTGGCTGGAGGCCATGCAGGACGCCATTGCGGAGGCGCTCTCCACGATGGATGTGGCCGAGCAGATCTGGGCAGACGCCCCTAATCGACTCTGCGCTGACTGTGGGGCCCCCCATCCAGACTGGGCCTCCATCAACCTCTGCCTTGTGATTTGCAAGCGATGCGCAGGTACGCGACGCCCGGCCCAGCCAGGGGGCTCCTGGGGCAGCTGGAGAGGAAGCAGGGCATGGGGGGGAGGGGGGCCTCCGGGCCTCGGGTCCCTGGGGATTCCCATGTGGGACTTTGAGCCTTATCATCAGATGGGAGCGATGGCTAAAGTGCCTGTCCCCGAAGGCTGTGGCAAGGTTCCTGTGAGACCCCACGGAGATTGTTCTCGCAGAGACCCACAAGGAAGGAGCACTGCAGGCGCAGCGTGAGCTGGAGTGGGCACAAGCCCCTCGGTTTGGTTGGAAGGGAGTTCTGTGAGATAAAAGTGCCAGGCTAGATGGCAGTGCTTGTGAAAAAGACCAAGAGGTCTTAGTGGACTGCAAGTCCCTAGACCCCTAGTCTCACAGTTGCAGGGAATCTCAGAGGCCAGTGAGTCTCATTGTCCTTGTGCCCTCAGCGCCTGCCATGGTGACCAACACACAGGAAGTGCTCTACGGGTGCTTGGGGGTTGCTGGTCCAGACCCTGCGGGGACAGGGCTTTGTCCACAGCATTTGGTTCAGTCGGACTTAGCAAGCATTTCTTAAGTATCGACGCCCTGCTGGGTGCTGGGCCGGGCCTGGGGATGCGGGCCCGATGTCACTGCGCACGAGGAGCACGTATGTGCAGTTAATAATGTGCCCTCATCCCCCCACCTAGAGGAGCCCCACGTGGCCTCTTGGGGAGGAGCGTTTGAGCCGGGAGCCCCGCCAGTCTGGGGATCCAAGGAAGCTGGGCCTGAGTCCATGAGGAAAACCTGGGCGCGCGTTCCCCTCAGACACTGATTAGCGAGGTGACTCTGGACAAATCCCCTCCACTCTCTGTGACTCGGTTTCTTCATATATAAAAAGAGGGGGTTGGACTCATTCCCTCGAAAATTGTGCTCTCTGGTGGCCCCCTGGGCGTTGGGGTCTCGCCGACATCAGGGGTGCAACGTGCCCGAGTAAATAAAAGACAGGCAGTTAGGGGAAGGCCGGCACCCGGCAGGGCAGTCAGGGGATCTCCTGGGAGGCAGCGCGTGGGCTGGGCCTTGGGGGGAGTCAGGGATTCCGAGATGGTGGGCCGAGGTGTATCAGGCAGGAGCATCTGGTGCCGCATACAAGTGGTAGAAAGACCGCCCCGTGTAGGGAAGCGTCGGTTTGTGTGTGGGGTGAGGGCAGAAGGCTGGGGAATAACGGTCCCAGGCAGGAGAGAGAGTTAGAATCAGACTCAGATCTTCGAATGCTGAACGTGGGACTGTGTCCGGTCTAAAAGGCCGCAGGGAGCCACAGAAGCTTTTTGAGCTGGGAGCGACACACCCAGGTCTGCGTGTGAGGAAGATCTCTTTGGCAGCTGTGGGGAGGACAGCTTGGAGTGGGGGCAGGGGCTTGAGGCGAGGAGGTCTGTAATAGGGTGGGTGAGAGGTGATGAGAGCCCGGCTCTCCAGGGAAATGCCCCTGTGAATGGAGAGGCTGGACAGATGGGAGCCGGGTTACTGTACTGGATCTGGCAAAGGGATTCCGTTGGATTGAGTGAGAGTGGAAAGCCACATTTGGGAATATTTTTGTGACTGAAAGAAATAGGGAAGTGGGAGGGAGGGGATGCTGCAGGGGAGGAAACAATTAAGTCAGATTGCTGGGAAGTTTTCCTTATGTCCAGTGGAAAATGGCCTTTCTTGACTAGAACCCAGGTCTCGTAGCTCCCGCTTCCATTTCTCATTCCATTTTCTCTTTTGCCCCTCTTCTTTCTTTCCTTATTTCTCTGTCCCTATTCCCCAGCCCCTCTCTTCCTCTAGAGGAGACATAGAAAAGGGCTGCTTAGGGGGTAGGGAAAAGTGAGGAAGGGGAAGGCTTCATACCTGGTCAGCCGTTCACTTACCACCCTTGTATCCCTCTGTCCCCAGGGGAGCATCGATGGCTAGGGCCTTCGGTCTCCAAGGTTCGAAGCTTAAAGATGGACCGGAAGGTATGGACAGAGGATCTGATTGAGGTGAGGACGTCATTCTCTCCCTTTCCTTTTCCCAGAATTTTCTGTTTTTGCAGCAGAGAGATGGACTCTTGACTACCCTCAATTCTACGCCCGCCCCCCTCAACCTCCCCCGCCCCAAGATCAAAAAAAGCCCAACCCAAGCAGCAGCTGAGTCTGGAGACTCTAAAATCAAAGGAAGCCCCCTCCCTGGCCCAGCCCCCAAGAGTGACCCTTTGGGCCCAGACAGGAATATTTGGCCGGAAATCAGTGGGGTGTGTGTGTGTTGGGTTGGGGAGCTGGGGTAGAGGGCTGGTTTCCAAAATCCCGCCCTCCTCATCAGGAGACAGACAGATGCTCCCCACCCCCACCCCAAGCTTTGAGAACCTCAGGAATGTAACGTTCCAGATGTTGGGTGGGGTAGAGCTGGCAGCCGAAGGCTCCTCTATCCCTCCCCGATAAATGTCTGTCTTTCTGTTCCCTTGATGTCTCCCCACTCCCTAAATACTTTACTTTCTCATTTACTCCCTCAATGTCTGTGTATTTATCTGTCTATCCTCTTCCTAAATATGTTTTCTAAATAGGTGTCCATCTATCTGTCCTCTAAATATCCATCTGTCTTTCCTTTAAATACCTGTCTATTTGGTTGTTTACTTTTTAAATGTCTGCCCATCTATCCAGCTCCTGAATATTGGTCTGTTTTTGCCCAAAGGCTGCACCTTGGGCCCAGAGTCGGATGGGGAGAAGTTTAAGTACTGACTTGTTAGATCCTCCCAGGCTTTGGGTCTCAGTTTCCCTTTTTGGAGAGAAGGGCACGGCCCATTAGGAAGGGGCCCCGAGGGTGACAATGCCAGCTACAACATCCCCTCCTCCAAATCCTGTGTCCTCAGCTCTTCCATCACCTGGGAAATGAAGCTGGGAGGCGGTTCTGGGCAGCCAACGTCCCCCCCAGTGAAGCCCTGCACCCCAGCAGCAGCCCCGAGGACCGGCGACATCACCTGGAGGCCAAGTACCGGGAGGGCAAGTACCGCCGTTACCACCGTTTCTTCGGCAAGCAGGAAGAGCTGGATAAGGTCAGCCTGAGGGGGTGCGCCGGGGGCAACCGAGCCAGCTGCCTCGTACCCTTAACCTGTCCCCGAGACTGGCAGCTGTGCCGTCCTGGGTGCTGGAAGTGTGAGAGACTGCTCGGGACAGCCTAGGGCTGGGCGATGGAGTCCTGGGGGACCAAGAACCCTCTGCTGGGTGGGGTGCCCTGTCCCCCCCTCAGTCCTGTCTCTCTCGCCTCGACGCAATTCTCCCTAGTCTCATCCTTTCTCTTTTCTCCTAAAATAAAATAAGTAGTAATAAATTTAATAATGATGATGAAGTAATAATAATAATGATAATAGAGACTGACATGTGTCTGTCCCAAAAACCCTCCTTTGGTTTTAAGCCTTAATAAGACTTTTGGGTCATCCTCTGTTACAGTTTAAGGTCTGTCCTATTTTCATTTCTTAACAAATTTGGGAGGTCAGTATCGGGAAAACCACTGTTTGCCCCGTTTTTGCTTGCTAGGAGTAGAGCTAGAAGGGATTTGGGTTCCCCCTCATCCAGTGCCTTCTCTTCTTTTGCTGATGATGTGAGACCCCCCCACCCAGAGGTAAAGGGTCACAGTTCATAACAAAGCCCCTAGACGTGGAATTATAACCAGGGTCCTTAGAACATAGTGTGTTGAATTTCTGAATCTAAGGGGCTCTTGGAGATCAATTTAATCTGTTCCCTTATTTCATGAGTGGGGAGACCTAGATAAAGAGGTCATATATAGGGGATGAACATCAGAACCAAGACAAGAAGGTTTAGAGTTAGTATAAAAATAATGTGAAAAAAACCCTGGGCTCTGGAGTCAGAAGTTCTAGGCCTTAGTTTCCCCACCTGTAAAATGAAGGGATTAGATTTGCTAATCCTTAAAGTCTCTTCCAACTCTGATATTCTGTATTCTAAGGCCCCTCCCAGTTCAGACACTCTGCATTCTAAGATTCTCCAACTCTGACATCCTGTGTTCTAAGTCTCCTCCCAGTTCTGATGTTCTGGGTTTTAAGGGCCCTCCCGGCTCTGACATCCTGTGTTCTAAGGGCCCTTCCATCTGTGACATTCTGTGTTCTAAGGGCCCTCCCGGCTCTGACATCCTGTGTTCTAAGGGCCCTCCCGGCTCTGACATCCTGTGTTCTAAGATCCCTCCTGGCTCTGACATCCTGTGTTCTAAGGGCCCTCCCGGCTCTGACCTCCTGTGTTCTAAGGGCCCTCCCGGCTCTGACATCCTGTGTTCTAAGGGCCCTCCAGGCTCTGACATCCTGTGTTCTAAGGGCCCTCCCGGCTCTGACATCCTGTGTTCTAAGGGCCCTCCCGGCTCTGACATCCTGTGTTCTAAGGGCCCTCCCCGCTCTGACATTTTGTGTTCTAAGTCTCCTCCTAGTTCTGATGTTCTGGGTTCTAAGACCCTCCCATCTTGGACATTCTGTGTTCTAAGGGCCCTCCCGGCTCTGACCTGTGACTTTCTAAGGGCCCTCCCGGCTTGGCTGTTTTGTGTTTTCCGAGCTGATGATCCTGTTCTAACCCAAGCCTCCTGTCCCTACTCCGCTCCACCAGCTGCTCCCCTCCCTTCCCTCTTCTGTCTTGCACCCTCCCTTCTTGCCGCTATGTCCTGCCAAAGGGAGCAGGCCTGACGCCCAGTGCTATTTCCTGCTGGGTTCATGGAAACCAGCTGGACTGCTCCAAACCAGTTCCCCTCGGCCCCATACCCCTCTCCCTCCCTAGGTGTATTAAGGGTCCACACCTGAGGCTTCAGGGGCTCCAGACCCTGGATGATACAGGTCCAGGGCACGAGTGGTTTGGGGGACTTCTTTGGGCCATTTGGGACCTCGGATGACGTTTCCATTGTAGCCTCTGCTATGAACTAGGAGGATGGACACCTGGGTTCCCACTCCTCTCCCTCCCTGAGTACACAGGCTCCCCTGAGTGTGTGTGTGTGTGTGTGTCTGTGTGTGTGCATGTGTGTGTGTGTGTGTGTGTGTGTGTGTCTGTGTGTGTGTGTGCACACGTGTCCTGAGGCAGGGGTTGTGGACAGCCCCGAGGAACCATCCCTCCCACCTCCCAGGAAGCCCCACCCCAGCCCAGTCCTGAAGCTGAGCCTCCTCGGAGCTGGACGGACCCAGGCGTGTGGCTCCCCAGACCTGCTCCGGGTGCAGGAATTGGCTGGTTCGGGCCCTGGGCGGGCCGGGCGGCTCCCATTGGAGGGGCCAGCAGGCGGGCGGTGAGGAATTCACATGTGGGAGGACTTTGCTGTAGAACCATCCTTCCTCAGCCCGTCCTTCCCTCCCCTCCCCAAAGTCCTGAGAGACGCAGAGCCCTGAGAGAGCTCAAGCTGGATTTCGCCCGAGACCCCGACCCAGACTCAGGACACAACTGCCGTGGGGGGTACCTAGCCAGGGGGAAGCCTGTGACCCTGACCTGGCCCTCACTTCCACTTCTCCCCCTTCTTTCGTCTTCCCTCTTTCTCCCTTCTCTTTCTCTCCTTCCTTTATGTCATCCCCTGGTCTGCTTCTCCAGGACTTCCCTTCTCCCCTCATCAGTGGGTCTCTCCTCTTCCCCTGACCCCTGGCTTGTCTGTCTCTACTTTTAGACTCCCTCTCCTTCTCTCTCTCCTCCAGATCCCTGGCCTTCCTTCCTCAGATTCCCTTCTAGCCCCCCCCCCCAAATCTTTTTCTTCTTTTGCCCTTTTCTCTCCTTTTCTTTTTCTCCCGTTGCCCCTTCCTCCTCCCTGCATCTGCAGAATTCTTCCTCTGTCTCTCCTGGTCTGTCCTCCCTCCTTCCTCATCCTCTCTTTCCCCCTGGATCCCTCTCCCCTTCGCTGGGTGCGCTCTTTTTCTGTCCCTCCCCCAACTCCAGCTTTCTCTTCCTCCTCTTCTTTCCTTGTCCTCTGTTTCCCCCATTTTTGACATTTCTTGTGTCTCCAACCCTTCACAAGAGCCTCCCCTTTTTCTCCATCCCTGAGTCTCTCCCTGCCTCTCTGTCTTCTTCTGTCTCTTTCTCTCCTCTCCTGTTTTCCCCACCCCCCACTCCCATCTCTTTGCTCCCTGTACTCTCTGGCTCCCATTGCTCCGAGAAGGGGGAGAGGCTTGAGGAGGCAGAGGAGGCCGTCTCTCTCCTGGGCCTGACCCAGCTCAATCTCACCCCCAGGCCCTTTGTGTGGCTGTCACTACCACTGACCTCGAAGAGACCCAGGCCCTGCTGGGCTGCGGGGCAGCCATCAACTGCTTCTCAGGGGACCCTGAAGCCCCCACGCCCTTGGCCGTGGCCAGGCAGGCCGGCCAGAGGCTGCAGATGGAGTTTCTCAGGAACAACCAGACCTCGGGTAAGGGGGAGGGATTGGCCACAGACACATCCGTGTGTACGGGCTGGGGGAGGTGTGTGACCATGTGCCAGTCTGCCTCTGGGTCAGCGTTTGGGGGTCTCGAGTTTGGGTGTGTTTGCTTGTTGTGTGAGTGAATGAGCTCCAGAAGCAGGAAAGCGAGAGTGCCCTTGTCAGTGTGAGCTGGTCTGCCCAGCAGGAGTGGGGGGCTCAAGAGTGGCCCAGTACCCCAGAACAGACCTGGCCTCCCCCACTGCATCCTGCAGGGGCTGGGGGCCCGAGGGTTGGGGTCCTGGTCACTCAGGTTCAGGGCCCCAGGAGTGGAGTAAGGAATCACTTTTCTGGGCCTCAGGGAGCTCTGAAACAGAGAGGGGAGATGCGAGCCCTGCCTTCAGGGAATCTCCCTGTCTGCCCAGAATGATGGAATAAGCATTTATTAAGCATTTACTATGTACCAGACTCCTGCCTTCAGGGAAATTCTCTGTTTACCTTAAAGATGGAATAAGCATTTATTAAGCATCTACTATATATAAGACCCAGCCTTCAGGGAAACTCTACCTAGAAGAATGGAATAAGCATTTATTTATTAAGCATCTACTATGTATTAGGCCCCTGCCTTCAGGGAAACTCTCTACCTAGAAGGATGGAATAAGCGATTATTTAGCATCTACTGTGGACCAGGCCCTGTGCTAAGCACTTCACAGATACTCTTATTTGATCCTCAAACAGCCCTGTAAAGTAGGTACTATTATTGTCCCCATTTGATAATTAAGGAAACAGATAAAAGTTAAAGTGATTTACCCAGGGCCACACAGCTGGTCAGTGTCTAAGGCACATTTGACTCTGGCTCCAGCTCTTTATCCTCTGGGTCACCCAGCAGGATGAACTTGGGCTGCAGCTTGGGAGGGGGCTTCTCTCTCCGAGCTTGGAGTGACCCTGTGAGCGACTGTCCCACTTCCCTTCCACCCTTGGCCAGTAGGGGCCTGGGCTGGTGACTTCCTGGAACCTTTGTCTGGATAGGGGGAAGACCACCCAGCCAGGAGCCATGGCAGGCGCAGTGTTCCCACAGAGGGGGTGGGGGCTGGCTGGCCCAGACTCCTAGCCCACCCGGACCGAGGCAGGGGGTCTCGGGGGGCTGGGGAGCGTCAGCCAGTCAGTCACTGGAAGCTGATGAAGTGTCTGCTGAGACTGCACACTGCACTTGGCGCGAGAGGAGATTTGGCTCAGACGTGGTTCCTGGCTTTGTGGAGTGTGCTTTCTGGGTGAAGGAGAAGCCCCCTCCTCCCTGGCCCTGCCCCAGGCATCACACACACACACACACACACACACACACACACACACACACACAATGTCACATGTTCAGTGCATCAGAGAGATTCTTGGTCCAGGAGGGCGGGCCCTGACTCCCAGCGCATGGAGGATGTTGGGGGGTGCGCCTCCTTAGACTCACAGACTTAGAACTTGAAGGCCCTCCAGCCTTCCTCGTGTGAATGTAAGAGAACAGTGAGGGCCAGGAAAGGGTGCCCGAAGTCCCAAAGGCTGGGCAGTAGCAGAGCCCAGAGTTTGAGCCAGGCTCTCTGATTCCTATGTCACATGGGATATTTGAGGGGTTGGACCTGCTGAGTTGGGGGGGGTGGTCAGGAGAACCTGCCCGTCGTTGACCTTTTGCTCCCTTCCTTGGGCTTGTTCTCCCCCCCCCTCCAGAGATGCCCCGGCTGGACCCCGTCAGCCTCGTGGAAAAGCATTACTCAGTCATTCAGCCCACCGTGAGCCACAGCGGCTTCCTCTTCAAGACAGCCTCCGTGGCCAAGCCCCTGCAGGAGCGCCGGTCCCGAGAAGGTGAGCGCGTTCCCCCCCGCCGGCCTCTGGGCCCTGGCTTCCGTCCCTCAGGAACTCAGACCCTGGTAGGCACTGAGGGGGGTGGGGGGGTCCTGCCCTCACAAAGCTTGTAATCCGGCAGGCACAGCGTGGCTGGGTGAGGCTGGAGGGCACGGTGACGTGGCAGGAGAAATCAGGGGGGGCTTCTTGGGGGGGTGTGGAGCTGGGGTTGTTTTGAAGGATTGGTAGGAATTCAGTCAGTGAGACGGAGAGAGGGCATTCCAGGCATAAAAAAGTCCTAAGCAAAGGCATGGTGGTGGGAGAGCTGAACTCAAGTTCCAGTTCTTCTACACAAGGCTTGCTTCTCTTAGTTGCTAGTTCTGTTCCTCCTCCATCAAAACCAAAAACCTTATCTTGGACTGATTCTTTATATTATAAAATTTATTTATATATACATAATATCATATATAATATATTCTATATATATGTAATATGTATTATATGCATATATTATATATAATTATATAATTCATATATATTATATATAATTTTCGTACATATATAATTATATGCAGGTTATTTGTCCAATAGAATTGAGAGTTCTCTGAAGGCAGAGCCTGTTTTATTTGTCTTTGCACCTTCAGTGTCTGGCACTTGGCAGATGGCAATAAATGTGTTTTTTAAATGAATGAATGAATGACTATTTGCGGGGCAGGGTCATCCAGTTTAATTAGAATGTTAAATGGAGAGCTTGTGAAGGGACATGGTAGGCGATGCACCTGGAAGGTAGGGGGGCACCGGTTCGTATTCTGCCTGATCATTCTCAACTCAACACAGCATTTTTCCAGGGCTAATAACAGCACATCAAAAAGACTGTGATTTATTTTTTCATCCTGTTTTAAAACCCTCATGAGTCTTTGGAGAAGGAAAATTGAACTATTCTACAATCAGGCATTTCCTGGGAGCATTGGAAAGAGAGAACCGGGTCCCATTCTTGGGGGGCTCCACAGTCTTAGCCAGGAAAGCCAACTATGACCACCCTTGTAGAGTATTGTGACCCCGGTCACCATAGGGAGCTTCTCAGAAAGGGTCAGTGATGGAAGATTTCTTGGAAGAAGTCCCATAGCTCCCTAGAGAGGAGGTTTAGGGGCACCGGAGCCCCCCAGTGTGGGGCGCAGGGAGGAAAGGAGGGGGTAGTGTGGAAATCGAAGAGAGAGGATGTAGAAGAGGAAGGATCCCAACCTCCCTCCCCCTTCTCCCTCTTGCTTTGGGCAGAGTTCAGCCGACGCTGGTGTGTTCTCAGCGAGGGTGTCCTGAGCTACTATGAGAATGAGCGGGCCGTCGTGCCCAATGGAGAGATCCGCGTCAGTGAGATCGTGTGCCTGTCTGTCCCCCCATCTGACGCCCATGGGTGAGCTCCCCGCCATCCCTCTCGCCGCCAGCCCCCGCACTCTCTGGAGGTCCAGCCCGCCTGGACCAACTCTCCTTTCCCTTGAAAAATCTTCCCACCAGCTCTCCCTTCTTTATCTCAGAGTTTGACCAGTAGAGCTGCTCCTCTCCATCATGGTTGGAAAGCGCTTGAGCTCGCTGGAGCAGTTAGGTGCGCAGGGTTCTAGTCCCAACTCTCTCTCTGTAGGATCTTGGGCAAATTTTCCCCACATTTGAATTCTGAACTCCGATGATTCTGTGATTCTGCAATTCTCTGTGCTGGGATTCCATCTTTTGTGTTTCTGAAATCCTCTATTCCAAGGTTCTAGAATTCCAAGTTTTTCTGTATTCCAAGATTGGAGAATCCTGTTTTCTATTTCTAGGATTCTAAAATTCCATGTTCCAAGATTATGTATTCTGTGATCTAGAACTGTGAGCAACACTCTTCAAGGTGTCACCGCTCCCTCCTTCCCCTTCTCCCCCCATTCCCAAATCCCCGTAGTTCTACCCTCTCTGCCAAGGCTGGAGAACAAGGGAACTACGTACAGACTGAACCCTCAGGGCTGAGGAGAGTCTGGGTGGGTTGAACCAAAGAAGAAAAGTGGAGGGACAGATGTGGAGAGAAGACAGAGGTTGGGTGATAGGGATGTACAGGAGGGAAGGTGAGGGAGGGGTGGGAGAGAGGGAAGGAGGGAAGCAGAGAGGGAAGGTGAGGGAGGGATGGGAGAGAGGGAAGGAGGGAAGCAGAGAGGGAAGGTGAGGGAGGGATGGGAGAGAGGGAGGGAAGCAGAGAAAGGTGAGGGAGGGATGGGAGAGAGGGAGGGAAGCAGAGAGGGAAGGTGAGGGAGAGATGGGAGAGAGGGAGGGAAGCAGAGAGGGAAGGTGAGGGAGGGATGGGAGAGAGGGAGGGAAGCAGAGAGGGAAGGTGAGGGAGGGATGGGAGAGAGGGAGGGAAGCAGAGAGAGGTGAGGGAGGGATGGGAGGGAGGGAGGGAAGCAGAGAGGGAAAGTGAGGGAGGGATGGGAGAGAGGGAGGGAAGCAGAGAAAGGTGAGGGAGGGATGGGAGAGAGGGAGGGAAGCAGAAAGGGAAGGTGAGGGAGGGATGGAGAGAGGGAAGGAGGGAAGCAGAGAGGGAAGTGAGGGAGGGATGGGAGGGAGGGAGGAGGGAAGCAGAGAGGGAAGGTGAGGGAGGGATGGGAGAGAGGGAGGGAAGCAGAAAGGAAGGTGAGGGAGGGATGGGAGAGAGGAGGGAAGCAGAGAGGGAAGGTGAGGAGGGATGGGAGAGAGGGAGGGAAGCAGAGAGAGGTGAGGGAGGGATGGGAGGAGGGAGGGAAGCAGAGAGGGAAAGTGAGGGAGGGATGGGAGAGAGGGAGGGAAGCAGAGAGGAAGGTGAGGGAGGGATGGGAGAGAGGGAGGGAAGCAGAGAGGGAAGGTGAGGGAGGGATGGGAGAGAGGGAGGGAAGCAGAGAAAGGTGAGGGAGGGATGGGAGAGAGGGAGGGAAGCAGAGAGGGAAGGTAAGGGAGGGATGGGAGAGAGAGGGAGGGAGGGAAGCAGAGAGGGAAGGTGAGGGAGGGATGGGAGAGAGGGAAGGAGGGAAGCAGAGAGGGAAGGTGAGGGAGGGATGGGAGAGAGGGAAGGAGGGAAGCAGAGAGGGAAGGTAAGGGAGGGATGGGAGAGAGGGAAGGAGGGAAGCAGAGAGGGAAGGTGAGGGAGGGATGGGAGAGAGGGAGGGAAGCAGAGAGGGAAGGTAAGGGAGGGATGGGAGAGAGGGAAGGAGGGAAGCAGAGAGGGAAGGTGAGGGAGGGATGGGAGAGAGGGAAGGAGGGAAGCAGAGAGGGAAGGTGAGGGAGGGATGGGAGAGGGAGGGAGGGATGGGAGAGAGAGGGAAGGTGAGGGAGGGATGGGAGAGAGGGAAGGAGGGAAGCAGAGAGGGAAGGTGAGGGAGGGATGGGAGAGAGGGAGGGAAGCAGAGAGGGAAGGTGAGGGAGGGATGGGAGAGAGGGAGGGAAGCAGAGAGAGGTGAGGGAGGGATGGGAGAGAGGGAAGGAAGCAGAGAAGGTGAGGGAGGGATGGGAGGGAGGGAGGGAAGCAGAGAGGGAAAGTGAGGGAGGGATGGGAGAGAGGGAGGGAAGCAGAGAGGGAGGTGAGGGAGGGATGGGAGAGAGGGAGGGAAGCAGAGAGGGAAGGTGAGGGAGGGATGGGAGAGAGGGAGGGAAGCAGAGAGAGGTGAGGGAGGGATGGGAGAGAGGGAAGGTGAGAGGCGGTGGGTGAGGGTAGAGTGCCCGGCCCCCTTTCTCCTCTCCCATGCCTTTGTCCCTTTCTCTCCAGCTTTGACAGCACTTTCGAAGTGTACACAGAGACTGAGAGAATGTATCTGTTTGGATCAGAAAGCCGAGACCTGGCCCGTGAATGGGTCAGGTGCATTGCCAAGGTGAGCGGGCTTTGTGGGCGTGGGGAGGTGGCGGGCGGGCCCTCCCGAGATGAGAGCATTTGCAAGTCTCCTGACTAAGGGATGGTCAGAGGAGCCCAGAGACGGGCCATGTCCTTACTGCTGGAGCAGCCAGGGGGCTTCCCCAAGAAGGAAAGACTTGGCTTTCTGGGCATTGAGGGGGGAAGGCGAGGAGGGCCAGGATCCAGCTGCTGGCTTTCCTTCTCATTCCAGACGCCTACAGCTTTGATGTTGTTAAGCCCCCATTTCATTCATCTTCTCTTCCCCTTTGCTTTTCCATTCTATGAACGTGGGGGACCAAGCTAAGACTGAGCCTCGGGAGAAAACCTGAGAGGGAGGCGGGGGGAGATGACAGTGGAAGTACTTTTTCAGGCACCGAGGCTCCTGTGATTTGGGCTTCTGACTGGTGAGGGATGCTGGGGGGCTGCCTAGAATAAGTCAGATCTCCTGCCCGGAGGCAGGGGGCTGCCGGAGCTGACCTCACTGCCTCCCCCCCTTCCTTCCCCCAGGCCTTCGTGCCGGCCCATGCGGAGGAGCTGCTGTGCAGGGACTTTGAGCGTCTGGGCCGCCTCTCCTACAAGGCCGGCCTCAGCCTGCAGCGGACCCAGGAGGGTTGGTTCGCATTGTCCAGGTCTGAGCTCCGGGTGGTCTTCAAGGAGAGCCCCAGCGAGGAGGCCCTACAGCTCCGAAAGCTGCAAGAGCTATGTAGGCAGGACTCTGACTCAGCCCCCTCAGCCCCTCCCCAAAGGTCGCTCGGGAACCCTGTGCCTTTAGAAGGCACTTGTCTCCCTGGGCCCATTCCCTCATTTGGAGAATTGGGGGGAGAATTTGCCCCGGCTGCTCTCGGAGTTGTCTCCTTTCGGAGGCTGGGGTGCTGCCATCCCATCGACTCCCTGCAGGATCCTGCTCAGGGATCCTTTCCTCTCTCACAAAGGGAGGGGGATGGCCCGCATGACCCCTGAGGCCCCCTCCAGCTCTGGGTCCTGCCTGAAGGCTCCAGGCCCCTGCACAGCGTCACGGGGGCTGACCCACCTGCACACGTCCCATACTGCGGGCCTGAGGGCTAGGGAACGGGAGGGCAGGGGGCACAGGTAGGGTGTGTGTCTGAACCTGTCCTCTCCCTCCCCAGCGATCGAGGGGGATAAGGAAGTGCTCGTGCTGGTGGAGAGGGGGAGGTGAGAACGGGGACCCCGGGGGGAGGGGAGGCTGCGCCCATCAGCCCCCAGCGGTCTGCAGGGAGCCCCTCGCACGGGGCATCTCCTTGGGACTGAGGGGCCTTGGGGTGGAGGGAGGAAGCGGCATTTCCCATAAGCCACCAAGTGGATTTCCCAAAACAGAAGGTAGCTGTGCGCTTGGCTACAAACAGCGGAATAGGAACAGGGCGTCAGGGGGGGCAAGAGGAGGGGGGAGGCTTCAGTGGCAGACGAGACCCCCAGCAGCCAGAGCTGCCAGAGCTGAAGCTGCTGCCCCAGGAGGTGGGGATCCCCCCCACCCGAGCAGGGGCTGCAGGGCCACCTGGCGATTCCTGCTGAGACACAGGCTGGGTGAGGGTGCTCCCTGAGCCTCTGTCCTGCTTCGAGGCCGTGGTTCTGGCCTCTCTTGCCATTAGCTTCTGTGACCTTGGAGAAGACCTTCTCTTCCCAGCAGCATTTTATTTTTTTAATTACTCGTAAAGGCAGTTTTCAGCGTGGACTTTTGTGAGGTTTTTCTCTCTTCCTTCTCTCCACCCAGATGTACACGCGATCTGAGGTGCTGTGTGCAATACCTGGGCACACATTTCCGTACCTTCCCCTTCCCAGACCCCCGTTTTCTCATCTCTAGGAGGCTGGGGTTGGGCTGGGTGATTGATCCTGAGGGATCCTTCTTTCTGAGGGTTCCCAAGGGAGCCGGGGATGGGGTCGGGGGTGAACCCCACGGATTCCCTGGAGGTGACACTGACTGGGCTCTGTGCCCAGGACCTTGTACATCCAGGGAGAAAGGAAGCTGGACTTCACCGGGTGGCTGGGGGCCATCCAGAAGGCCGCAGCGAGCTCTGGGGACACGCTGTCTGAGCAGCAGCTGGGGGACTCCGACATCCCCGTCATCGTCTACCGCTGCATCGACTACATCACGCAGTGCGGTGAGAGGCGGGGCCGGGTCAGGGAGGCCCCCTCCCTCCTTCGGGGCTCGGCGAACCCCCCCTGACGCCCCTCCTTGCCTCCCGTTGCCCAGGATTGACCTCGGAGGGCATCTACCGCAAGTGTGGGCAGACGTCAAAGACGCAGCGGGTACTGGAGAGCCTGCGTCGGGACGCCCGCTCGGTGCACCTCAAGGAGGGCGAGCACCACGTGGATGATGTGTCCTCCGCCCTCAAGCGCTTCCTGAGGGACCTCCCCGACGGGCTCTTCACCCGGACTCAGCGCTCTGCTTGGCTCGATACGGCAGGTGCTGCTGCTGGGGGAGTCTGGGGGCCACTGACGGGGCCGGCAGAAAGACCGGGCCAGCGGCGGACGGACGGACGGACAAACGCACTGATGGGGCTGGCAGAAAGGTCGGGCCAGCGGCGGACGGACGGACGGACGCACTGACGGGAGTGGCAGAAAGGCTGGGCCAGAGGCGGACGGACGGATGGACGGACGGATGCACTGACGGGGCCGGCAGAAAGGCCGGGCCAGCGACGGACGGGCGGACGGACAGACGGACGCACTGACAGGGCCGGCAGAAAGGCTGGGTCAGCAGCGGATGGAGGGATGGACGGATGGACAGACAGATGCACTGACAGGGCCGGCAGAAAGGCTGGGTCAGCAGCGGACGGACGGATGCACTGACGGGGCCGGCAGAAAGGCCGGGCCAGCGATGGAGGGGCGGACGGACAGATGGACGCACTGACAGGGCCGGCAGAAAGGCTGGATCAGCGGCGGACGGACGAATGGACGGACGGACGCACTGACGGGGCCGGCAGAAAGGCTGGGCCAGCGGCGGACGGACAGACAGACGCACTGACGGGGCCGGTAGAAAGGCCGGGCCAGAGGCGGACGGACGGATGGACGGACGCACTGATGGGGCCGGCAAGAAGGCTGGGCCAACGGCGGACGGACGGACACACTGACTGTAGGATAGATGGGCCTGCAGCCGAGCCAGCATGGCAAAGAGCCCCAAGATAGCACGCTGAAGGGGCTGAAGTTTGGCCGGGGAGAGTGGAGACTTCGGGGTGACCCGAGAGCTCTCCCCCCAGCCAGAAGGGATGGCTGGGGGAGACTTGCACTGCTTGGCCCCAGAATGCAGAAACAAGAGCCATATGGGGTGGGTAGGATGGAGTCTCAAGGTGGCAAACCTAGGCTGGAGGTAAATAAGACCCAATTCGGCCTTCCCCCTTGGAAGGGGCGCTCCCTCCTCTACTCCCCCCACCCCACCCCGTGGAGGTCTCCAGACCAAGGCTGAATGACCACTTTGGGTCTGTTGTGGGAGGTTCCTTCTCAGCCACTTTCCTGCCCCTCTGATTTTGTGACTGACAGATGGGCAGGCGGATCTGCTCACTAATAAATGAATTGACTGACTGATAGAAGAACCGATCAAATGATTGGCTGGCTGAGTGACCAGACCACCAACAGACTGAGTAACTCAACGACTGACTGACTGACCCACTTCCCCAGCTCTGCAGGCCTTTCCCTTGCCTCCCTCTCCTGCTAGACGCCCAGTTCTTTGTGCATTGGACAGAACAACTCCTGTCCTCGCCACCTTCCAGCCTCTGGGGTTTGTTATATGTGTGAAAGGACCCAGGGTGGGTGCTGGGGAAACCTGGCAGGGCTTGGGAAGAAAATCCGAGGGCCTGGACCTCATACTTTGCCATCTCCTCTTCCCAGCCATCGAGAATGAGGAAGAGAAGATTTCTAGGTACCAAGAACTCTTGGGGCTCTTGCCTCCTGTCAACCGGGCCACAGTGAAGGCCCTAATCAGCCATCTGTACTGGTGAGAGCCAAGCAAGACACAGTTTCTGTCTTCTCCCTCCCCTGTCCCACCAATGCCCCATGCTGGGAACTCCTCCTCCTCCTGGGAAGTCTCTCTCTTTTCTCCTCCAGGCCCAAGAATCATCCGGGTTGTGTCACTGCAATTGCTTATTGCTTTTTTCTGTCTTGGGGTCTTTTTCTAATGTCCCTGGGCATCCCAAGGAAAGGGGATTGTGAGGTCTATCACATTAGGGGAAGGGGAACCCTGAGTCTAGATCTTCTTAACCCTTCATAGTGTACAGTGCTTCTCGGAGACCAATCAGATGAATACCCACAACTTGGCAATCGTATTTGGGCCCACGCTGTTCCAGACAGATGGTCAGGACTACAAGGTTGGCCGAGTAGTGGAGGACCTCATCGATCACTACGTCCGAGTGTTCAGTGTACGTCTCAGGCGGTGGTGATGACAGAAAAACTGGGATGTCTGGGGCGGGGACGGGACAGCTGTTTATGACAGACATTGCCCTGGAGAGGGAATCAGGACATCTAGTGTTCTAGGGCTGCTGCTATCTCTAGCTGGCCGTGTGATCTTGAATAAGTCATTTTCTTGTGTTCGATTTTCCTCTTTATAAAAAGAAAGAATCAGATTAGATGTTGTCTCTCGAGTTCCTTAGAAATAGAACATAAAATGTTAAAGCTGAAGAGACCTTAGAACAGAAGAGGAGGCAACATGCATGGGAAGGTGGAAAAATGAGGGTTTTAGAGTCAGAGATCCTGAATTCTAATCCTGCTTTTGTTTCTTTGTAACTGATCTCAGACAAGTTCTGGTGCTATGTGCAAGTCAGGTTATCTTCTACTTGTTTCCTCATCTGTAAACTGAGGGGCTTGAACGAGATGAACTCTGTACTTCTAAGATTTATAAGAAAAGCAGGATATAGAATGTCATTGCTGGCAGGGACCTCAGGCATCCTCTAGTTGTCTAAGATTGTACAACTCCATGATAAAAGACTAGCCCCACCCATATTGTGCACACAAAAAGGCTTTTGTAAAAAAAAAAAGGACTCCTAATTTTACAGTTGGGGAAACTGAGGTCCACAAAGGGAAAGGATTTTCCTGTTGTCACACAAGGAGCCCTCACATCCAGTGATTTCCTCTGGGATCCTAGTGGGGAATTTGAGAGAGGGTCATTAGACCAGCCACCTTCCTCCTCACAGGCAATATCCCCTTCTTCTTCCTCAGTTCTTTGTTCTCTCCCTCTCCCCACAGGTGGATGAGGAAGAGCTGAGGAAACAGCGAGAAGAGATCACAGCCATTGTCAAGATGCGAGTGGCAGGCTCAGCCAGCGGGACACAGGTAGGATGGCCCAGCAGCTCCAGCCAGGCTGCAGCCTTCTCTGGCTTTGGCTTTTGCTCTTACTCTCCTTTCTGACTTTTCTTCATTGACTCCAAGGCACTAGGGAAGGAGATCCCCTTCTGCTCCTAGCGGGCTGCCGCTGGGTCCTGCCTGTCCTTTCCCTTACCCCTTCTCTTCCTCAAGTTTTTTCATTCCTTCACTTGGGTAACAAGCATCTATTAAGTGTTCACAGTCTATTAGGCACTATGCTTTTCTAGGGATAAGGGCTATATAAGGACCCAAATCCAAAAACCCCACACCCTGCCTTCAATTTATCTATCCTTTTATTTGTTTGGCAAGGCAAGTGGGGTTAAGTGACTTGCCCAGGATCACACAACTAGTAAGTGCTAAGTGTCTGAGGTTGGATTTGAACTCAGGACTTCCTGTTTCTGGGCTGGTACTTATTCCATGTACCACCCAATTGCCCCAACAAGCGTTTATTAAATGTTTTCCATGACCAGGGACTGGGCTTAGTGCTGGGGATACTTTTGTATTGTGGTTTAGTCTGTTTTCAGTCATGTCAGTCTGTGACCCCATTTGGGGTTTTCTTGGCAAAGATACTGGAATGGCTTGCCTTTCCCTCCCCAGCTCATGTTACAGATGAGGAAACTGAGCAGACAGGGTGAAGTGACTCCCACAGTTAGGAAGGGTCTGAGGTTGGATTTGAACTCGTGAAGATGAGCTTTCCAGACTCCAGGCCTGGGACTCGGTGTACTGTGGCGCCACCTAGCTGTCTTAGCTGGTGATACAAAAAATGGGGTCCCTGCTCTCAAGGAGTTCCCTGCCTGAGTGGGGAGACTATAAACAAACAGTCAGGGCAGAGATGGCCGGGGCAGCGCCTAGAGGGACTGTGATCTCGGGGGAAGGCTCTGGGGGTGGGGGAGCAGGGAGCCTGGGGAAGGCGGAGTGGGGGCTGGGCAGGACGAAGGCGGCGGGCTCTGGGGCTCGCACCCATGCTCCTTCCAAGGCGATGCTGAGGGGCCAGGGCGGAGGCCACGGGTCTGGGGTTGGAAGGAGGCTCCCGGAGGCCACAGATCCCAGGGATCTCGGGGGCACAGACCCCGCCCATCCAGCCTCTGCTTCAAGGGGAGCCCCTCCTCCGTCTGCACCTAACAGCTGGCCGCCTGCCGGCGCTGGGGGTGCGAGGCGTAGTTCCTCACAGCCCTGTGAGGCCGCCAGCGGGGGCCTGAACTCCCCTTTGCAGAGCGGGCGACGGGCTCAGCCGAGGTTGTTACTGACCTGGGCCCCAGAGCTGGTCATTGCCACAGGATCTGAAGTCACCCCCGCCTGCGCCGCTTTCTGTCTCCAGGGGTTATGGAGACTTGGGGAGAGGAAGCCCCTTACCTGCTGCCCCAAGGCCCTCACTTTGGGATAGCTTGTCCACGGCTTGGATGCTCTGCCTTACACCTGCCTTTGTACCTTTTCCTGATGGCTCCTTAGCTGGCACTTCTGTAGCCGCTGCCCCACCCACCACCACACGGCAGCCCTCTGACTCCGAGCTGAACACCTGCTGGAGTTGGGGGGCGGGGTTAGCAGCCCCTGGGGTGAGGCAGAAGCAGCCGCTGTGGTCCCTGGAGGAGCAGCCCTCTGCTCTGTGCCGGGGAGAGGCGGCCATCCCTTTGTCCTTGGCCGGCCCAGTGACCGCCTTCCACCAAGTTCCCTTTGGTCAGACCCCCCTTTTTCCCCTCCCCTCAGGGACCGCCCACTGTTCTCTGCGGCCAGAGCCCTGATTTCTCTCCCCTCTGTCTCTGCAGACCTTTTCCCGGTAGCTCCCCGCTCTGCCTTCCAACCTCAGAGACACCTCCTCCGGGAGAGGGCAGGTCCCCAAGAGGGTGGGGGTGAGTGATACGGCGAAGCCCCAGGACTCAGGAGAGCACTGATTTTCGAGCTAGAAGGATGGGGAATGACTCAGGTGCCTCCCTGAGGGAGCTTGGGAGAGGGCAGCTGGGCCACGGGCCGTGGGAGGTAACTGTGACGCACAGAAGAACGGAATGGGGGTCAGGGAAGCAGTCTGCTGCGAGAGCTTTCTGCGCGCCGCTCAGGGCTAGGTGCGGGGATAGAGAGGTCAGTGGGAAACTGAAACAGAAAGGCTTCAGAAGATCTAAGCAGGAGCAATGACTTCCATCCGGGAGGAGGCTCCCTGGGGGTGGGCGGCACTAGCCGGTCAGACATCAGCGCATAAGGGAGGCCAGAACAAATAAGAATAAGGGTCGCATTTCTATAGCAACAGCCATGTGCCCTCAGGCTCTGTGGGTGCCTAAGGCTTTGAAAATGCACATTTGAGTCTCACTACGTTCCTGGCAGGTAGATGTTATTATTGGCCCCATTTCACAGTTGAGAAAATCGTGAGGAGGTTAAGGGACTTGCCCTGCATCCCACAGCTAGAACTTGGGCCCTCCTGCCTCCAGGCCCGTGCCCCAGCCCTGCACTATTGTTTCAAGGAATAGCAAGTGGTTCAATTTGGCTGCAATGGAGGATGTAATAGTAACAACGATGATGATGATGATGATGAAAGTAATAACAATAATACTCCCATTTCTTTAAGGTTTTACAGTTTACAAAGTCTTTTCCTTTTAGAATCATCTAGATGGCACCATAGATAGAGGATTAAACCTGGAGTCAAGTAATTTTAATTAAAATATGACCTCAGACACTTTCTGGCAAATCACTTTATGTCTGTCTGCCTCAGTTTTCTCAATTATAAAATGGGGATAATAATAGCACCTCCCTTCCACTGCTCTGAAGATTAAATGAGATATTTGTAAAGCACTAAGTACATAATACTTAATAAATGCTTATTTCCTTCTAAAAATTATTGATGTCTTTATTAACATCACGTGTGTGTGTACATGTCTATTCCTATTCCTAGATCCCAAAAATCATCACTTGTAATAAAGCTTTATAGAGAAAGGAAAAATAAATTCAGCAAAACTAACAAATACTACATGTGTGTCTGATCGTGTGTATAAGGTTTAACAGCCCAGTACCTCGTCTAAAAAAGGAAGGGAAGTGAATTTTTAAAATAGCTTGAATTACATGGCATTCAGATTTTTGGTGTGTTTGGGTTAGCTGTGTGGTACAGTATAAAGAACTCTGGGCCTGGAGACAGAAATACCTGAGTTCAAATATAGCCTCAGACACGAACTACCTTTGTGACCCTAAGCAAGTGACTTAACCACTGGCTGAACCTTAACCCTAACCCTCAGTTTTCTCTTCTGTGAAATGGGCATAACAACAATTTCTTCCTCTGTGAAATAGGCGTAATAACAATTTCCTTTTCTGTGAAATGGGTGTAATAATAATATCTGTCTTGAAGGGTTGTTGTGTGGATCATATGAGATATCTTTAAATATCTTTTAAAATATTTTAAAACCTTTTTTAAAATTATTAGGATGTTAAGAAATAATTTTAAAATCTTTTTAAATTAAAAAAAAATCTTTAAAAATGCTTAGCATAGTTCCTGACACATGGTAGTTGCTATAGAATTGTTGACTATAATTGCTGTTGTTTGTTCTTCCCATTTACATTATCATTGTATGCTGTTTTTCTGATGCTGCTTATTTCACTTTGTATCAGTTCATAGAAGTCTTCTCATGCTTCTCTGTATTCTTCATATTCATGGTTTCTCGTGGTGTAGGAATATTCCTCTACTTGGAAAGCCATTCCCCAATTGGTAGACATCTTCTTTGTTTCCAGTTTTTTGCTAAGAAGATTCTTTTCTAACAGCCCTGGGTGATAGGTCGTTCTCAGTCATGTCTGACTCTTCATGGCTCCATTTGGGATTATTTTTCTTGGCTGGATAATGGAGTGGTTTGGCGTTTCATTCTCCACCTCATTTACAGATAAGGAAACTGAAGCAAATGGGGTGAAGTGATTTGCCTGAGGTCACACAGTTAATGAGTGTCTGAGGCTGGATTTGAACTCAGAGAGATGAGCCTTCCTGATTTCCAGGCTTGGCGCTCTAACCACTGTACCACACAGCTGCCCCAGATCAAGAATAGCTATCTCTATTTTACAGAAGAGGGATCTGAAACTTAGAGGATTTGTGACCTAAGGCTACTTAACCCATGTCTAGTGCTCTTTTCCTCCATCTTGAGGCTACTTTGAGGTTCCCTGTTGGTTCTACCTGAACTGGATTCATCTCATCCTCCCCAAGGGGAAGGACAGATTTGTAGCAACTTCCATTCAAAGATTCTAAGAACACAGATAAGTTAATTCCTCTGTTCTGGACCAAGGCCTCCCTCCTTACCCCCCCAACAGAGGTAGAGTGGTCCTCAATGGGAATCTAATCCCAGCTTTATACTAATTCACCCTTAGCACAAAGGATCTGTTTTCATATTCTGTCTACCTGGCAACATGTAGAAGGAAGCTGCTGGAGCACCAGTGTGTGTTCTCTAGGTGAAATGGCTGACCCTGCTCTTTCCTTTTCACCCTCTCTGACTCCCTCTCTTCTCCCCTCCATAGCATGCTGGAGATTTCATCTGCACTGTATACCTGGAAAAGAAGGCAACTGAGACCGAGCAACATGTTAAGGTAAGGAACTCCAGTGCCCAGTCTTGGAGCCTGCACGTGTCGCTGTCCTTGGTGCTGTTGCCCATTATCCAGCCTGTGAAACAGATTACTTGGTGTATTCTTGTGAGGTCAGTCTGCTAGAGAGCTCAGCGCTGGTCTGAGGAAAATTCAGAACTTATACAGGGCAGCCATAGAACCAGGCTTTGGCCAAAGTTAAAGAGATGATTATAGTAACGATAGCTCTGTTTATATGGTGTTTTCCTCAAAAATAGGTCTGTGAGGTGGTGGAAAGTGCCAAGTTGAGGATTCTCAATTTTTGGTGTGAATGAACTGAAGCTCACAGAATGAGTTTGCCTCTAGTCACACAGTTAGCATCAATAGCACCTCCCATGTCTGAGGCACTTTGAGGTATAATGGCTCTGTGCAGTAGTTGGCAAAAATATTATCATTTTGGAGATGGGAAAACTGAGGCTTAGGAAAGTAAGATTTATTTAGAATCAGTAGGAAGTTGGTGTGAGGAAGAAAACTTTAATCCTAGACTTCTGATGGGGATGGCCTTCCCCATCATTGATATCTGAAGGGAGCTTGGAGAGTGTGGTCCCTTAAGGATGAAATAAGGTGGTTCTAGCTAACCCAGTCAAATCCAGAGGTCCTACAGTGTTAATATCGAGCAGGAAAGAGCTTCATAGTTCTAGTTGGCCAATTTTCTTATTTACTAGATGAAGAAACTAAGATCCAGAGAGGTCACACAGCTAGTAAATTTATGAGGCAGGATTTGAATCCAAGACTTTAGACTACAACTCCAATCTTCTTTCCACTCTACCTTGCTGGGAGGCACTTGGACTGAAGTCTGGAGTTCTGGATGAGGCTTTCCCTCATGTCTCAGATTTTGGGGGAGAGTGTCTTATCTTTTGACTTTATGCTTCTTCCCCTCAGATCCCAGCTTCCATGACAGCCCAGGAGCTCACCATGGAGATCTTAGATCGTAGGAACGTGAGGATAAAGGAGAAGGACTATTGGACCTGTTTTGAAGTCAATGAGAGGGAAGAAGCAGGTAAGTAGCCTTTGGAATATACATGGAGTAAACTAGCAGAGATTCATGCTAGATTTTGATATTCTATGGTCTTGTGAATAGGACTGCTCACTACAGCAGTTTGTGTGAGGGTTCTCTGTGTGAATATTGGAAATGTAAAATAAAGACTTGATTAATTTCTCCCACCCATTTCACTTTCTACATTTAACAGCAAAGGCTTCTCTAAAATAGTAATTATGTGTTAACTACATCTGTATTAAGAGAATGAAAAGGAGAAAATTCATGCACAAGATTTATATGTACAAATTATATGCATTGAGTAATATCTTGTATAGCTAGCTTCCAGAAGTCTAGAGACAGAAGAGTGGTGGGTATTATAGTTTTCCATATCTTCATCTAGGTGGGGGAGATATGATAGCTCTTTTTTTCCCAATTTGTACAGGAAAAGTTGCATCTTAGGCTCCTCTTCCCCTCCCTTTCAGAAGGTTCACAATGGTGTTGGGTGGCAGTATTTTACCTATCTATTTCTATATCTGAACTTTGGGATCATTAAATATAGTAACTGGTTAAGAGGAATGAGAATATGAAATTGAAATATTCCTCGATTTTCTCCATGTTGGCTAACAAAGAGCACAGAAGTAGAGTATTTTATCTATGACCCCAGGTACTGTGAGACCAATTGGGTTGAATTCAGTCCCACATAGGGAAGTAAGGAGAATTTCTCATCTGGTTTTAGGGGTGACAGAAAAAGAAAGTCAGATACATAAGTATACAGAAGATTAACCAGTTAATATGAACATGAAGCTTTCGGGTGAATCTGTCATAAAATTTCCTGACTTTTGCCAGGAGGATAGCCTCAGGTCGTTCTTTTAAGTGAAAATCAAAAGCCCTCTGATGGAGATGTTTATAGCTTTTCTCCTGGGATTCTATGAATGAAAGTTAGCTCAGAAGAGGGAAAAACTACATAAGGATCACCAAAGGCTGGGGGAGGCTTTAATTATTAATATAACTGCCCATAAATACGTATATATACGAATGTATCTATTCTTTAGTAAGCAGTGTCAATTTATTTACATTCCCCAAAAGAAAGATGACACTTGTAGTTATAAAATTCAAAAAAAAAAATAATTATATCCTTATACAAATCTCGAGAAGGGTCATAGAAATCACAAACTAGATATAATAAAATGTATCACAATGGTTAGCACTATAGCATCATGATGATGATGGGATAAGCACTGTAGACCCTTGGCAACTTACCGTCCTGTCCTGGGGTGGGAATAATAGCACTGATGTTGGTATACATGATGGTGACTGTGGAGACTGGGGGTTGGTCACGAAGGGGAGGAAAATGGTGATAATGTGTAATAATAATTATCACAGATCTAAGAATTGCAAATGGCTTCAAAAGTGAAATGTCTGCTCCATACCTGAACAGAAATCCTTTCTACGACATCTCCCAGAGAGGCCATTCATTTTCTGCTTGAGCACCTCAATTGAGGAAAGGATCCACTCCTATTCTGCTTCCAAGCATCTTTTATGCATTGCAAACCACACTAAAAAAATCTGCACCTTCTTATCTCATGTAGCTCTTTTTCTGTGTTTCCCATAAATTTTGTAAACAGTACTCCTGTGGCATTCTAATGGCCTTTCCCTTCTAAGGCAGAGATCCCTCACAGGATCCAAGACAGAATTCAGGGAGCGTGTGGACTTGAATGGGTAAAAATCACATATTCATTTCAATATAGTTGGGTTTTGTTTTTGGCAAGGCATTTGAGATTAGGGTCACACAGCTAGTGAGAATCAAGTATTTGAGTTCAGATTTGAACTCAGGACTTCCTGAGTCCAGGGCCAGTGTCCTATCCAATGCCCTATTCAGCTGCCGGAATATAATTAGTTTTCTTTGTAAACTTATATTATTTTGTTTTGTTTTGTGTAATTAAAAATATTATTCTGAGGAGTCAGCAGACTACCAAAAGGACTTATGAACAAAAACAAAATAAGAATTCCTAGATTTTTTTTTTCATATTGCAAGAATATCTGATAGAGCTCTTAACTTGACTAGTGACTGGCTCATTTGCCTTTCTTATCATGCATCCCTTGGGGATCTCTTAGTTATGCATCCTTTAGATTTCCCCCTGTATCCCTTCTCCTATCTCTCAGAACTATCCTTTATAACAAAGAATTTTTTAAAAATTCTTTAAAATTTAAAAAAAAGAAAAAGAGGAAGAAGAAAAAAGAAACTCAGCAATGAACATACCCTAAACATCTGACATAAGCTTTATTCCACCCTCGTGGACCACCACAGAGGCGTGGGGAAAGATGTCTTTTCATATTTCTTCACTGAGGCTAACCAAACTTGCTCTTCAGTTTCACAACATCCAGTTTTGATGTGTTGTGATGACGGTTCTTTCCACTTACATTGCTGTAGTCATTGTAGATACTTTTTCCTGGCTCTTTTGACCTCACTATGCATCAGTTTCCTGGATAGCTCTTACACAATATTTTACGTGCACAAGTTATTTTTGGAAATGGGCTGCCAGTCTCTTTACACCCGCCATGCATCTTCCCATTGACCTTTGAGTCTCCTGCGATTTTAAGTTTTGCAGATTGAGTGAGTCATGACTTGAAGGCGTCCCTAGAAGAGGGCTAACATTGGTGTTAAAATGATGGTTTTTTGTTTCAGGGGTTAGCTTGAGACTGTCGGAAGAATTGGACAGTTTCCAATGTACCATCCTGTCCGTTTTCTTCCTCATCACTTCTGGACCCAATTAATTGTCCAACTGCTGTGTCTAAGACGTATTAATGGATCAACTTTGGCTTTTTCTTCCAACTTCTTCATCACTTATCTTTCCTGTGAAAATTATAGGATGAACTCTTTTGAGTGATTGTAAATTTCATTTAGGAATCACTTCTGTGTTCTAGCTTTTGATGTCATCAGCCCAAACCTGTCTTTCTACCTCACAGCAACATTATTATAAGGAAAGTGCCAATGTCAGTAATTTAAATTGGAACAATTCATAGTGCTGTTTACATAGCTTGCTATTAGCTTCCTCTCTTTTTCAGGATTAGAATTTAATTTTTAATTCTTTTCTGGGCCAATTTTGTCTTGAGGATATTAAGCCATGGGCTGCAACCTTTTCTTTTTCTGATTTTGAAATCTGCTCTCCCCAACCTAGTGTAGCTTACACTAAGCCAAGTTTGTCTCTTCTCTATAATGAGCTCTCTCACCAAGTGGTCATTTCCCCCCAGGGTTCCTGTGGTTTTTTTTTTTTCAGCAACCAGCACTTCCTACTTGATTATAATTAGATTCAAAAATGACATTTCCCCTTCTCCTACTTTCTCTACCTTCTAAAGGATAAAACTGTGATTAAGAATTCATTATTAGCTTTTTGGCAGATAATGAACTCCAGTAGATGTCTGGGTAGTTGGGCCTCTCAACATCATTGTGGAGAATGCATTTAGGGGTCTCCTCAAACTTGTTAAATAGGGGGCCAGTTCACTGTCCCTCAAACTGTTGGAGGACCGGACTATAGTAAAAATAAAAACTTTGTTTGTGGGCCTTTAAATAAAGAAACTTCATAGTCCTGGATGAGGAGGATAAACGTCCTCAGCTGCCGCATCTGGTCCGCGGGCTGTAGTTTGAGGACCCCTGCGCTACATTATACCCCCATGTTGGATCTATTATCTATTTCCCTGCTACTTGTTTCCCACTCCTCATCTCTTCTCTCCTTCTGTCTGGGTGGGCTCTGTGGTATATTCCCATGATTAGTACTTCTTCTGTTTCCCCTGACCCTCATCCGAGCGCTCTCCCCATGATTTCCTCCTGTGGTTCCTTGGTTTCCTCAGTGCGGCAGTGATTCTGATGTTAATGGCTGATCACGAAAGTCATCAATGATTCTGGTGATGATTTGTCTTGCTAGAGATGGGGATAGTGACACTGGTGATGCAAGTATCATTGCTGGGGATTGATTGGAGATGAAAAGAGTGATGATCAGAAATATGGTTCCAATAATAATAGCTACTATTGGATAACAATCAAAGATAAAGTTCCAATAATGATAATTATGATATTGATGGTTGAGAGGGTGAGAAGGCGGCAGTGATGCTGCCAGTGACTGATGTAGTGATAATGAAGGTAATAGTCATGGCCACCCTGATGGAGACAGAGATAGCAGCGATTGTGCTGCAGCATCTGTAGAACGAGTGGCTACCGCACCATCTTGGTGATATTGGCTATTGACAGCATTGTTGATGATGATGTTGCTCTCCACAGAGAGGCCCCTGCACTACACTGAGAAAGTCCTCCCTATCTTGCACAGCCTGGGGACTGACAGTCATCTGGTGGTAAAGAAGTACCTGGCCATGGAGGCCATGCTCATGTACCTCGGTAAGAAGCTTCTTACTTAGTTACTTATCCTCCCCCACTCCAAAGTCCTTTTCATTTCACTTTCAGACATTGGCCTGTATTCAATTTCTGTCTTAAGTGGGGATACAGGCTGTGTCCTATATCAAAATAAAAAATGTTTTTATTTTTGCCGTAAAACACCACATTAGCTATTATTATCTTTTTTTTTTCATAAAGTATAAATCCCATTTCTAATTTAGGAATAATAAGTTACTCAATGATCTGGTCACAAAGAGACATAAGGGATATTATCTCATAAACTAGATGTGACTAGAAAAAAAAAAAAAACGAGGATGCAAACAAATACAGCGATGTTGAAACTACTTTATATAAATGTGAATTATAGAGAGAGGGAAAAAGCACCCATGCTGTATATAGTACAGGAGCAAAGAAACTATATATAAGCCCACAGGTTTCATATGTAATCTGCATTTTTGTTTTCTGTATATTTTAAAATGTTCATTTTTGCTAATGTTTTAAATTTAAATTTTGGCAGTTTTCTAGTTTTTAATTCATGGGAAGGTTGGTAACAATATACATACACATTTATATATAATATTAATTATTTCACTTTACTTATCTGTCAGAGCCTTCCCCTTTCTGGATTTGTCGTACTTCGGGGGTTAAAATGATATAAGCAGCTCAGCCCTGACCCTTATCTTCTTGAAGAATCACAAGCCTGAGGGTGTCCTCCATCCTCGTGTCTGAGGGAACCTTGTCCTTAGGGAGCTTCCCGCTTGATGGGTCTCGTTCCTTAGGCCCTGGTGGGGCCGGGTCTGGGTCCTGCCCCGGGGAGCCCCTGGTCCCCCCTCATCGCCTCTGCTCTCCCTTCCCAGCCAGCAAGGTGGGGGACACCAAGCACGGCATGATGAAGTTCCGTGAGGATCGGAGCCTCCTGGGCCTGGGTCTTCCCACGGGCAGCTTCCACGACCGCTACTTCATGCTCAACAGGAGCTGCCTCCGGCTCTTCAAGGAGATCCGGGTGAGTGTTGGGCCCACTGCCGTGCCCCTGCGGCCGAGGCAAGCGGACCCCTCCCGGGCAGGGCCCTTTGCCCCGACCGAGAGGCGGGTTGTGGGCTTTCTCAGGCCCTGGTCCGCGGTGCCCTGTGCTGGGCCCTGGCAGGGCCATGTTGTGTCATGGCTGGTCTCTGCTCTGGGGATGAGCCCCGTTTCTCGGGGTGACCGGCACCCTCACCCTGACCTGCCTCCCGTCCCAGCATCGTCCCCTGGCATCCCCCTCTGCGCACATGGTCCTCAGCCCCGCCAGGGACGCACCCCACCCTGGCCTCCCTAACCCCCCAATCCTCTGTCAAACAGAACCCGAAGCAGCACAGTGGGGGCCCTGAGAACGTGAGTAGTTGCCAAGCCTCGGGCCGGCTCCCGCGGCCGGCTGCCGCAGCCTCGCTGCCTTACACACCGAGGGGAAGAGTCGGGCCAGGGTGGGTGGGCACGGCTCGGGGCACGGCTCCTCTGCAGCTCCGCGCCCGGCAGGAGGGCAGCTTCCTGGCACCGGGCTCTGCCCGCAGCCGCCTCTGCTCGCTTCCTTCCAGCGGCCGCACTGACCAGGTCTCCGGGCACTTCGTGCAGGAGGCTCTGCCGGCCACTGCCTTGGCTAGCTGTGCTTCAGTCGGGCCTGGGGCCCAGTGCCAGGCGCAGGCTCACTGGGGGATCGTGGCCACTCTCTCCTTTCTGCAGCTTCACTTTCCCCGCTTAGATTCAGAGGCCTCCTAGTCTCCCCTTCCTGGGCGGGCCCTCTCAGAAGCTGGTTCTAAGTAGCCTTTTGTGTGCTAGACTTGCACCAGAGAGTTGGGGCTCCTTTGGTCCCCTTCCTCTCCACTGCCTCTCATTTCCACTGATTCCCCAACCTCAACACCAAGACCAAGGTATCCATGTGTCTTGAACATAAAAATTACAGGTGTGCCGAGCAATTATCACTCCCATTTTACAGCTCAGATAACTGAGGCTCAGAGAGCTTAAATGACTCCTCGGGGATGGCCCAGCTTGTGCCTGGGGCCCCTCGGAAAGCATCAGGTTTGGGATTTTTACCCAGGTGAAGACCAGCTTCTCCTGGCCCCCTGCCTAGTGCTCTTAGACATCAGGCTGCCTCCTCTTCTCAGACCTTCAGACACAGACTTCCTTGCTTTCCTGATTTTCAGTCTCCTGGCCCCGAGGAAATTATTCTGCACCTCTCTCCGACCTCTCTCTAAGTTGAGTTCTTGTTCCACTGTCTTGAGATGCTTCTCTTTGGAGACTTTAAGAGGGGTCCGGCTGTCCTTCACGTGGCTGGGCCAGCTCCCTGGCCCTCGTGGCCTTAGCTCCTGCCTCTTACTCTCTCCTGACCCCGGGGAGCACCATCAGCTCAGGCTCTGAGCCATCCGGCTTGGGCCCGGCCCTCAGATTAGCCTTCCTTCTTTGCTCCTTTTTAATCAGCCTCCATCCGATGTGGTGGCAGTTGGCTGGGTCGGTTACCGTGGCCCTGCCGCACGCCTTCCCAGCCTCCAGTGGGGTCCCGGGCCCCTTTTGTTGCTCCCCAGGGCTGCTGCTCCTCCTGGCCCCCCTTTCCCTTATCCCCATCCTGACTGCCTTTTGCCTTTTTGTCGAGCACGAACCCTGTATGAAAGCACACAGCTGCTGATGTTCTCTCTCAGCTTCCCAGAGGTCCCCAGCCAGATTTATCTCCATCTCCAAGAAAACCCCAGTGTGAGAGCTGTTTCTCACTGCCCTCTGCCCGGCCTCCCCCCAGCCTCCCTCCTCCACAAGGGAAGGGCTCCCTCAAGCTGGATTCAGCATTTCTAGGTAGACACTTCCAAGAGCACATCTGGCCTGGCTATCAGTGCCCTCCCTTCCCTCTGTTTTGTGTACAGTGGTTCCTAAAGAAAGCACACAGTCCCTTTCAGTTTTTGAAGAGTGTTTGTTCCCGATAACTCCATCTGTGAATGCTCATGTCTGGGGCATTCCTGCAGTGTGTGGGAAGCTGGGCCGGGAATGACCTCTGTAAGCCAAAAATCCAAGATTCCATCAGCTTAGGATTCTGCAATTTGAAGATTCCAGAAGCTTGCGGCTCTTTTTTCAAACTATTCTGATTTCTAGCTTTTGTTTTTATATCACTCTTTTCCCTTCTGAACATAAGCCCGCCCCTTCCCTTCCTCATCCCTTGGAACAAAGCAAAAAGGGCTTCAGTTTTTGCCAATATAAGCAAAGCTAGTCAGCACAGCTAAGGTCTAATAGTTCTGCCATGTTCCAGACGCAGCTCTTCAGTGCTTCAAAGACTGCAACATTTCAGCCATTTTCCCCTCATTTCTGACTCTCTGTGGCCCCTTCTGGGGTTTTCTTGGCAAAGACAGGGCAGCGTTTTGCCATTTCCTTCTGCAGTTCATTTTCCAGTTGAGGAAACTGAGGCAGACGGGATTAAGGGACTTGACCGGGATCATGCACTAGCCAGATTTGAACTTGGGAAGGGTGAGCCTTCCAGAGTCCAGCCCCCTGCCACCCACTGCCCACACAGGACAGGGGCCCTCCAAAGCTAGGCTTCTGTGGGTCTCCGAGTCAGTGGTTGTGAAGGCAGCTTGGGCTGAGGGGAGCGGGGGCTGAACTTGGACCCGGGAGACCCAGAGCCGGTGGTCTCGATGGCCCTTCTGCTGCACGAAAAGATGCTCCCACCCTGCCCACTTCACAGGGCCAGTGTGAGCCTCCCCTTAGCCAGGCAGAGCTATTGCTACAGGAACAGGCTGGGCTTTAAGAGTCAGAGGCCCTGGTGCACAAAAAGGCGACCTGGACTCCCTCCCTCCTGGGACCTTGGGCAGACGCTTCTCCCTGGATCGGCCTTCAGGGGGTCGGAATCGGCGGTTTGGCTGAGCTCGCTTCCCAAGGCAGATCAATGATTCCGAGTCCTGGGCCCGAGATCCGGAGATTCTCGAGGAGCAGGGAGATAAACCTTGGGGAGGGGGCTCGTGAGCGGGCGGGCCCCGGGCAGGAAGGACACCTCCCTCCGAGGGCTGGCCAGCAGGATTCAGGGTGTCCCAGAGACATGCAGGTCAGGCTGGGCGTCAGGGATCCCAGGCTTGCTCAGGCACAAAGGAAGAATGGCGGCATTCGGGCAGGTGTGCCCGTAAATAGGTAACAACCTGCTCCTCTCCTGATGACACACTTTTAAGGATTAATCCACTTTATTATTTTCTCAGTCTAGAAATCAATGAACAATAAATCAAGTCCCAGTAGCATCTGTGCATTTCTGGGGAATAAAGGCTCACAATGGATATTTAACAATTGAATCTTAAGTTGACTCTAGCACATCCCTTGAGTTAAGGGTGAGAAAGACTTGCCTCTGCCCCTTACTGCTTGAGTGATCTTGATCTTAACCCCTTTAAGCCTTAGTTTCCCCCTCTGTAAGATGAGAGGGGTTGGGCTACTTGGCTTCTGAGGCCCTTTCTAGCTGTAGATCTGGAAAGTCCATAGAAAGAGGTTTTCTTGGATCTTGAAGGGGCTACCCAAGTCCCCTCTTTGTCTGGTCCCCTTGGACCCCCTGCTCAGCTCTTTTTTTCCTGGACTCCCAGGACCCTGAGGGAAGTTGGGGAAGGTTCCCCACCCTGAGCCCTCTGCACCAGCAGCCTCCCTTTCTCCGCTGGACCTTGGTGGTCTGTTCCAGGGAAAAGCCAGTCAGTGAGCTTGTGTTCCCCAGCCTCTCAGTGGGGCACTAGAAAGCTTTTTTTTTTTTTTAAAGCATTGAGCCTCTAATATTTACCCAAGTGTCTGAATTCTGTTTAACCTGGCACTAAATAAGAATCAGGAAACTTGGATTTGAGTCACAGCCCTGCCCCTGCCTCACCAGGGCCCCTGGAGCAAATGTCTTGTTCATTCCAGACCTCAATTTCCTACTCTGTAAAGTGGGGGAGCCGGGGCTTAGACTGTCACGGCTTTCACGACTTTCCAGTCTTCCCTGTTTTTGCTTTTTCCAAACTAAACCTCAGACCAAGGTCCCCAGCCAAGCTCCCTGGAGATTCCCTGTCACACGGGATCTGGGATCCGCCACCTCTCAGCCCCACTTCTTTCTCTCCTTTCACTGCTCTATCAGGTGCCTTTTCTAGGGGGTCCCCCAGGAGGGGCCTGAGAGGGCCATCTAGAGGGAAATCTTCTCTGGGCTGGAGGTACCCTGGGATTTCTGAAGCTTATTCTCTATACCAATGTTCCCCAGTCTTTCCCAGTCTGGGGAATTTCTCGATTATGTAGAAAGCTTTTTTGTGCTTTGAGCTTTCTCTGCAGCAGCCTCACTTCCTCAATGCTTCTGAGGTCTGCCCTTGGGCCTGAGCAAGAGCCTGGCTGGGGACCTGGGGCCCAGGGTTCCATTCTCAGCTCTGTCCCTGACTCACTGGAGCCCCTTAAACATTAGTGTCCCCTGGGTCTCAGCTGACTTCTCTGTATAATGGGGGAATTGGAGATCAGGTACCATCTCTCTCTTTCCCTCCCCACTGTCTCTGTCTCTGTCTCTTTTTCTATCTTTCTCTTGGTGTCTGTCTCTTATTTCTGTCTCTTATCTCTGTGTCTGTGTGTCTCTCACTGAGAGTCTCTCACCTTTTCCTCACTTCCCCTCTTTGTCTCTCCCTGTCTCTCCCTCTCTCTCTGTATTTGTGTGTCTCTGTCTCTGTCTTTGTCTCTGTCTCTCTGTCTCTCTCCATTTCCCTTTATCCATTTTACCTCTCCTTTCCTCCTCTTCCTTTCTTTCTTCTCCAATCTCTTCCTGTCTCTATTGCATTCTCTCTATATCCCTCCCTCTTTTCTCCCCCTTCTTCCTCCTTTCCTCCCTCCTTTTCTAATTCCTCCCTTGTTTCTTCCCTCTCTTTTTCTTCTTTTTCCCTTTTCCCCTCCTTCTCTTCCTCCTTTCTTCCTTATCCCTCTCTTCTTCCCTCCCTTCCTATCCATCCCCCCATTTCTCCTTTCCCTTCTCTCTTCCCTTCTTATCCCTCCCTCCCAATCTTCTTCCTTCCTTTGCCCCTCTCCCTCCCTCTGCCTTTCCCTTTTCTTCCCTTCCCTCCCTCTCTCCCCTGTCTCCCCTCTCCCTCTTCTTTTCTCCCTCTCTCCTTCCTCCTCTACCTCCTTCCCCTTTCCCCTCTTCCCTCTCCCTCTCTTCCTTTTCTTCCCTCCCTTCCCTCTTCCTCCCTTTTTCTTCCCTCCTCTCTCTTCTTCCCTCTCCCCCTCCTTTTTCCTCTTCCCTTCCCTCCCTCTTTCCCTCTCTCTCTCCCCTTTCTCTTCCCTCTCTCCCTCCATCTTCCTCCCTCTCCCTCTCTTCCTCCTCTACTTCTTCCCTTCCTCCCTTCCCTTCTCTCCCTCCCCTCCCTCCTTTTTCCTCTCCCTTTTCTTCCCTTCCTCTCTCTCCCCTTTCCCTGTCCCCCCCCGCCCTTTTCCCCTCTGCCTCTCCCATTCCTTTCCCCCTTCCACCTCAAATATCCTGACTCATTTACAGAAATGACACGGAGACATCCAGATTTACATACACCCAGCCTCCTCACATGGGGCTATTCATTTATGGATCTGGCTTCCCTGAGCTATAAGGTTCTTCATCTGATGTCTGGCCAGGTGTGCTGACAGGCCAGCCCAGGACCTTAGAGATTCATGATCCGTTGGAGTTCCGCCTGAATACTGCCTGGTCTCCTCTCTTCTAAAACCCGAAGTCTTCCATGGCCTCTGTTAGTTTTCCGCTCCCCCACCACCGTGCTCACTAACTCGGTGGAGAAGCCCTGCCCCGCGGGCGGCTTCTTCCAGTCCTGCCACCTGGCCCCCTTCATGTTGGCAGTCCAAAATGTTCTTAAGTCAGAGCTCAGTTTCTTCCACACTTTGTCCCCGGTGTCCTCCATGCCTATGGCTCAGCTCGTTTGCAGCGTGTGGACTGGCTTGGTCTAGGGGCAGAGTCTGCTTCAGTCCCTGCCCTAGCCCAGCTTGGTCTGGATGCATTTTTCCGGGCCTGTAGCCCAATTTCTCTCATGCTTGCTGCTTGAGGTCACATAGGCTTTGTTAGATAAAAACCCATTTTCAGGGCTGGGGCTAAGCTCTGGATAACCGGATAGAAAAGAGCTAGCTCCTTTTGGTGTAAGAAATGTGGAAGAAGGCAGTGAAGGAAGGACCTTGAGTTCAGTGTCCCCTCCCCGGTATAGAACTGTCTCTGTAAACTTTGGTGATGTCACAAAGGGTCTCTAGCAGCCCCCAGAATACTTGTCAACCTCCTCCTCCCCAGCCCGAGGTATATTTATGGCTGGAAGACCCTCTCGGAGACTGGGATTTCTGAGCTATAACTGAAGGTAGGACTCTGCCCTTCTGTCTGGGAATGGTGCTCTGTCCTGGACATGACAAGGGAAGGAGGAATGACTGTGCTAGACAGCCAGTAGGGAGGGCAGTTGGGTGGGGAGGACCCTCGGGGCGTGTTCTCTGAGTGTCAGTGTCCGGTGGGCGCGATTGCTGCCTTCCTGCACTTGGGATGCTGCCCCATAGATGATAGTTCTGACACATTTGGCCTTAGGGGAGCCCTAGGAATTGCACAGAAGGTGGTTTAAGCTGGATATCTAGAAAAAATGCCCAACACCTGGAGCCCGCTACTGGAGTCCTGGGCCACCCCTTCCCACCTCCCCAGGAAGTAGGTTCCCCCCTCACTGCTGGAGGCCATGATCAGGGATCTTGTAGAAGGGAGTGTTGTTCAGATGCAGGCCAGTCTGCACTGGGTGGTCCTTCTAGATCCCTCTCTGCAGTGTCTGAGGCTCTGATCCTCGCCCAACCAGCCTTACGGAATTATGAGCATTAACTATACTTACTATGTGTGAGTCAAGGAAGGGCTTTGCCAGCCTGAATGTGTTATATACTATAACCGCTATTTTTGACCACCTGTGTTTATCCAGGACAAATCATACCATCTACTCAGCCATGAGGTCCTTCTTTGTAAAATGAATAATAAATCGTGCCCTCCTTTTCTCATAGGACTGTTAAAAGTGCTGTAGACTGCCCACTGCCAGAGAAATGGGAATTATTTCCTACTCAGCTGGGGGCTCAGTGGTTAGAGCACTGGATGGATTTGGAGTTAGGGAGACAAGCTCAAATCCAACCTTGAGACACTGAATAGCTATGTGATCCCGGGCAAGTCGCTGAGCCTCCTTGCCTCAATGTCCACATCTGTAAAGTGGGGTTGTAGTGAGGGGAAAATGAAGCATTGTAGAATGCTTGCACAGTGCCTGGCACATAGTAGGCTCTATATAAAAGCTTATTTCTTTTTCTTCTCTTCCTATTTTCTTTCTTCAGAGGAGCCGTACCCAGGGGCTTATGCTGGGGTGGGGGAGGGAGGAACAGACTCTGCCTCTGACCCCATTTTCCGGTTGTAAGTGGTTTTATCTCCCCTGCCCCACCGCAGTTCCTTTGCTACTCCCCAGGGTGCCTGGAGGGAGGGAGCCAGCCAGCCTTTGGGAGGGGCTAACTGAAGTGGGGAGGCAGAGGGAAGAGCCCCCCGCCTCCTCGCCTCCATCAGTCAGCCTGTAGCTGCCCGCCCCTATCAGGAGTCCCGACCGTGCCTTGCTTGTCGCAGCTTTGACGTGTCTCCCCCCGTTTGTGACGGGTTCCCAGCAGAGCTGAAGGCGAGCTGGGGGCCCTGCTCAGAGGCCCAGAGCTGGGCCTTTCCCCTCACACAGTCAGCCCTCAATTGTTGGCAGCTGAGAGACGCAGTGAACAAAACTGATCTGAAGTCGGGACGACTCAGCCTCACGCCCTGCCTCAGACACTTAGTGGCCGTGGATGCTGGGCAGGTCCTTTAACTCCCCTTCCCTCAGTTTCCTCAAATGTAAAACGGGGATAATGAAAAGCTCCCGCCTCACAAAGTTGTCGTGAGGATCCGATGCGTCTGACATTTGTGAAGTGCTTGGTAGCCCTCCAGGTACTGACAGATGCACCATCATCATCATTTATCCTTCACAATGGGGCGAGGAAAGAAACAGATGGGGAGCGTTCCCAGATTTGGAGTCAGAAAAGCCCGTTCAGAGCTCCTCTAGCTAATGGTTTTTAAAGGGGCTTCATCCTTCTGGGCCTCTAGTTCTGTCTGTGAAAGGGGAAAAGTTATACACACCCTGCCCACCCCACGGGGCCACAGTGAAGATCCAATCAGAAAGCACGGAGAAATAACGGTGAAATGTCGCAGGAAGTCGGCCCCACTCTGGATGAGTGCGCCGTTTCAGCCGATAGCTCGTCAGGCTGCAGATCGTTGAGAGCTGACTGTCTGATGGTGGCAAATGTGGGGAGCCCCCGACTTTAGGGGTGGGGGTCGCGGGGGGGGTGCAGGTGACCTGAGTACACTGATCCAGGAAGCTGGATGGAGAGGTGGCAGAGGGGGTGGGATTGGGAGTCATGGAGAAAGGGGAGCTGGGAAAGATTGGGAGGTAATAAGAGAAGTAGCAGGGGCCAGGTAGGGTGACATGGGTTTCTCCCAACTTCCTGTTTGATTTTTGAATATACTGTTCCCCTCTTCATTGATCCTTTGTTTATCCCTTGGTCCATCAAATAAGGGAATTGGGCTTAATGGTCTTTATCGTCCAGATCTGACATTCTCTGTTTGAAGGTCCCTGTTCTAGTCTCATGTCTGACACCGCCTATTCTAAAGTCCCTCCCAGCTCTGACATTCTGTGTTCTAAGGCCCCTCTTATCTCTGATACCCCCCGTTCTAAAGTCTCTCCCACGTCTGACGTCCCTGTTCTAAAGTCTCTCCCGCGTCTGACGTCCCCGTTCTAAAGTCTCTCCCGCGTCTGACGTCCCCGTTCTAAAGTCTCTCCCATGTCTGAAACTTTGTGTTCTAAGGCCCCTCCCGTCTCTGACAACCCTGTTCTAAAGTCTCTCCCAGATTTGACATCCCTGGCCTGAAGTCCCTCCCATTTCTGACGTTCTATGTTTGAAGGCCCTTCGAGGGTCCCCCCAGCTCTGAATGTATGTTCCAAATCTGTGTGTGTTCCAAAACAGCTCTGACTATTCTAAAGACCTTTACAGTTTGGGCCCCTGTTTGGATTTAAGTGCAGGTCAGATTTGAGGAGAAGAAAAAGGGGAGGTGGGAGCTAATAGAAAGCTGAGCTGCTCCCGATGGGAGCCGCCTGCAACACGTCGTCCACCTTCCCAGACCCAGACTGAGGCAGCCCTTTCACTCTCTTCCCTTCCCTCTTCTATCCCCTTCTGGCTTCCCTGCTCTCAGAGTCACAAGCCAGAAAAAGAATGGCCCACTAAGAGCCTCACCATCTACCTGGGGGTGAAGAAGAAGTTACGACCACCTACATGGTAAGTCCAGGAAAATATCCATCAATGAACAACCAATTAGCATTTATTGAACAGTTGACCATTTGTTCCAAACACTGTGCTAAGCACTGGGACTGCAAAGGAAAGCAAAAATAGTTCCTGCCTTCAAGAAGCTTACATTCTAGCTGGGGAGCCAACATGGAGATAATTAGGCACGTACAAGTTATATTCAGTAGAGATGGAGAGAAATCCCATATGGGAAGGCACAGGCAGCAGGAGGAACTGGAAAAGATCTGCTTTTAGTGGGAGGCTGCAATTTGGGCTGTCTTGAAAGGAGCTTGGGAATTGAAGCAGTGTGGGTGAGGAAGGAGGCGGGGAGGGAGTATTACAGACATTACAAGCTAATGCAGAGTCACGGAGATGGGATGGAGGGTCACATCTGAAGAGCAGCGAGTTGGCTCATTTGTCTGGTTGGTAAAATGAGTGGAGAGGGTGACTAAAGTGGAGAAACTGGAAAGCTAAAAGGGGGCCAGGTTCTGAAGAGCTTTCAGTACCAGATGGAGGACTCTGGAGAGAATAGGAGTTGATGGAGTTTATTGAGTGTCTGGGGGCAGGGAGGTGGCCTGTACATTAGAAAAATCACTTTGGCGGCTGAAAAGAGCGGGTTGGGGTGGGGTGAGACCTGAGGTAGTGAGAGCAATTTGGAGGCTATTTTAATAGTCCAGGTCAGTTAGCCCATGTACGTTAACAAGAGCCTACTGTGTATTAAGCACTTTGCTTTGTATGGCCAGGGATGGGGTAAGGAGGATCTGAAAGATACTGTGGAGGTAGAAATGATTTAGAATTTGGCACCCGCTCAATGTAGATCTCACGGGAAACATGGTAACTTGGAGGCTCCTGGTACATGGACTCCCAACCTTCAGGGAAGCCCCGGGGTGTCAGGCAGACCCCACTCTGGGAGTTCAGGTTCTTAAGTACTTTAGGACATCACGGAGGGAGGAAAAGAGAGGAGGAGGTGTCTTTGTTGATTGGTGACAATAGAGGAAGGCTTCTTGGAGCTGGTGAGACATGGGGTGGATCTTAGAAGATGAGATTTGGAGAGGTGCGGGGAATGCCTTCCAAAAATCACAGGGATGGGAATGAGAGGATGAGTGTAGTCAGTAACTTGGCGAGTAAGGGTCAGGATGAGGGGGGTGTCCTTTGGCAAGGAGGGCTGGGTTCTGGGCTTTAGCTCGTGGGTTCCCTGGCTCCTAGCCCCTGACACATGGCAGATGGGGGAAAGAGAAGGCATGTGGTTTCCCATCTGCTTGCCTGCGGGTTCCCCAGAGATCTCCATGGTAACCCAACAATGCTGCCTGTTGCTAAGTGATGAAGGCGTGGGTAGGGGAGACTCACCCCTGACCCGCATCCCTCACCTGTTTCTCCCCCTGTAGCTGGGGTCTCACCGTGGTACATGAGACGGAGAAACGTGAGAGACAGCAGTGGTGAGTAGGGGGTGTGCGCAAGGCCCCAGGCTGAGGATGGGGAGGGAACACACCTAATAGGTTTCAAGCTGGGTAATGGATGAAGTCTACTTAATGAGGAAGATATGTTCTGAGCAGCAGTCTGACACCATGGAAGGAATATGAATTCTAGAGCCGAGAACGTGGGTTCGGATCTCACCAAATGCCAGATACTTAACTAGTCTGTCACTGAATCCTGACTGCCTCAGTTTCCTCATCTGTAATGAAAGGATTAGGTGGCTTTTAAGTCCCCTTCAGCTCTGAATCTAAGATTCAGGATAATGGACCCCGAGTTCACACCCTGGCCCTTCTCCTTGGCCCCCTGTGTGAGTTGGGGCAATTCCTTCCCCTTTGTGGCTCTTGATGGCCTTATCCCTAAAGGAAGAGCATTGGTTAAAGATCTGTAGGCCCCAGGGGGCCCAGCTTCTCCGTTCCCAGGCTCCAGTAAGCTGTGGTCACGTGCCACTTTTGCTTTAGGTACCTTTGCTGTGACACTCAGATGGAGCTCAGAGAGTGGTTTGCCACCTTCTTTCTCCTGCAGGTATTGGGTCCGGAGGGCCAGGGCTGGGGAGTCGGGAGGGCTGAGGCCAGTGGGGAGCCGGGAGGGCCGGGGCTGGGGAGCCGGGAGGGCCGGGGCTGGGGAGCCGGGAGGGCCGGGGCTGGGGAGCCGGGAGGGCCGGGGCTGGGGAGTCGGGAGGGCCGGGGCTGGGGAGCCGGGAGGGCCGGGGCTGGGGAGTCAGGAGAGCTGGGGCCAGTGGGGAGCCGGGAGGGCCGGGGCTGGGGAGTCGGGAGGGCTGGGGCCAGTGGGGAGCCGGGAGGGCCGGGGCCAATGGGGACCCGGGAGGGCCGGGACCAGTGGGGAGCCGGGAGGGCCGGGGCTGGGGAGCCGGGAGGGCCAGGGCTGGGGAGTCGGGAGGGCCGGGGCTGGGGAGTCGAGAGGGCCAGGACCAATGGGGACCCGGGAGGGGAGAAACCTGGGAAGGAGAAGGGTCTGGGCTGAGGAGTGAGGTGGGCCAGGGCTGGGCCTGGGGTCCTCCCAGCCGCCCAATTAACTGCCTGCTTCCTGCCCCCAGCATGGAGAGACCGTGTGGCCTTCTGAGCCCTCCAAGGTGGTTCGGCCTGCCCCTGAGTCGAGGCTGGGCAGCGTGTCACTCATCCCCTTGAGGGGCAGTGAGAATGAAATGAGGAGGAGTGTGGCCGCCTTCACTTCTGACCCCCTGTCTGTAAGTCTGAGCCCCTTCCCACCTTCTCCGGGGAAGCTGCCAGCGTCTGACCTGTTCCCTTCTCTCCCACCACTGATATCTGAGAGTAGTGAAGGTCCTCTTCATGCTAAATGCCCGAAAAGAATCTGGCAATGAGCTTAGACAACATCAGGTGCTGGGCCCAGGAGAAGTCGGGCAAGAGGCCTGAAGGAAATTGCGGGGAAGGAGGGGGTCTGTCTCCTCCAGACCCCATCCCTAAAATGTACAAGTCACCGAATATTCCCACAGGCCTTACACATCCCTTCCCAGACCCCCAGCCTAGGAGACCAGTGAGAATAGGGTCCGTATCTATCCCCACAGTGCATTGGAAGGATCCAAGCCTGGAGTAAGGGCCAGGATGGGAAGGGGATTCCCCAAAACTGCTTGGGCCAGTTTTGCCTTGTAAAGGGGTAATGAAAGAATTATGGGATAAGAAGAGAAGAATTGGCATTCACATTAAGTCATACTTGCCTCCCTCATCCTCTTAAACATTCTCCTTTTTTTGTTGTTGCCATTAACAAGATAAGTTTAATTAAAGGATTCCTATAATATCAGAGGATCCAAGATATTTTCATGTATCTGTGTTTTTAAAATAATGATAATTTTTATTTTTCAAAATACATGTAAAGATAGTTTTTCAACATTCACCTTTGAAAATCTTGTGTTTCAATTTTTTTCCCTCCCTCCCCAATTCCCCCTTCCTCAGGACAGCAAGTAATCTAACATAGGTTAAACATGTGCACTTCTTCTAAACATATTGCCACATTTATATGCTGCACAAGAAAAATCAGATCAAAAAGGGAAAAAATAAGGAGAAAACCAAGCAAATAACTACCCAAAAGGTGCAAATACTATACCATGATCTACATTGTTTTCCTAGTCTTCTTTCTGGATATGGATGTAATTTTCCATTACAACTGAACATTCTCCTTAAAGCTACATCTTTTCTTGTCCCTCATCCTTTTAAACTGTACCTCCCCAGAATTATGTCATCTTCAGTGTCCATCCCTATTTCTGGCAAAGCTAGTTACTAACCTTGTGACTGGGGTAAGACTCTTTTACTCTATGGGCTTTCCTCCTTTGTAGAATGAGATGTTTAGTTTTCCATATCTTTCACTCTTAAGATTCTCTGTCTGGTACTTGTAGATTCTTAATCTCTCTTACTGCTGGTATGATGGAAATCTAGACCAGAAGCCAGAAGAAATTGGCTTTGCCATTTACTAGCTCTTTCGTCCTTCCCCTTTCTAAGCCTCAGTTTCCCCTTTTGTAGAATGATCAAATTTAAATAGGTGATCTCTATAAAACAATTTTTGGGCAATTTGACCGGTATGGCACTGAACAAGTAGACTGTCACTTCTTAAAAAGAAGCTCTGAAGTCGTTCCTACTATTACAATTTTAGAGCAAGGGACACATAAGATCACTTAGGTGGCTCTCTTCCACAATGAGATAATTCAGGACAGTTCCAATGGTCTTGTGATGAAGAGAACCCAGAGAGAAGTCGGGAACTGCATGTGGGTTACAACATAGTATTTTCACTTTTTTGTTATTTGCTTGCATTTTGTTTTCTTTCTCATTTTTTTCCTTTTTGATCTGATTTTTCTTATGTAGCATGATACTTATGGAAATATGTTTAGAAGAATTGCACATGTTTAACATAATGCTGATTACTTGCCATCTAGAGGAGGGAGGGGGTGGAAGGAGGAAGAAAAATTTTGTAAGGGTGAATGTTGAAAATTATCCATGAATATATTTTGAAAATAAAAGGCTTTAATTAAAAAAAATTAAATAAAAATTTTTAAAAAGATCACTTAGAACATCAAAGCATGAATCACATTGGAGATCAAGCTCCTTAATAGGGACCAGGACCTTTTTTTCCCCATCTATTTCAATATAATTGGTTCTCTTGGGAATCCTGCCTTTTAAGCATTACTATTCTGAGAAGGGTCCTGTAGGCTGCCTCATACTGCCTGATGAGAAGTGCATGATGCCAAAAAGATTAAAAACTCCTAGTCTAGAACAGACTATCAGATTTGGGAAGGACCTGAGAGCATACACTGACGATACTGGGAGAAACCTTAGAATATTAGAAATTAGAACAATAGAAAAAACTGGAAGGAACCTAGGATATAGAAAGTCAAAGCTCAAAGGGGCCCTAGAACATAGAATATCAGAACTGGAAGAGACCTTAGGACATAGATTTTTCTTTTTTAAATAATAATAGCTTTTTACTTTTCCAAATACATGCAAAGTAGTTCTCCACATCCTCCTTTGCAAAACCTTGTGTTCCAAATTTTTCTCCCTCCCCACCTCCCCCTTTCCTTAGACATCAAATAATCCAATATGGGTTAAACATGTGCAATTATTCTAAACATATTTACATATTTATCATGCTGCACAACGAAAATCAGATCAAAGGGAGAAAAAATGAGAGAGAAAAAAGCCAAGCAAGCAAATAAAAACAAAAAGGTGAAAATACTATGTCATGCTCCACATTCATTCCCATAGTCCTCTTTTTGGATGCAGATAGTCCTCTTAATCACAAGTCTATTGGAATTATCTTGAATTACCTCATTGTTGAAAATAACCAAGTCCATCAGAGTTGATTATCACATAATCTTCTTGCTGCCGTGTGCAGTGTTCTTTTGATTCTGTTCATTTCACTTAGCATCAGTTCATGTAAGTCTCTCCAGGCCTCTGTGAAATCATCCTTTTAATAATTTCTTTTTTTCTTTTTTGCTGAGACAATTGGAGTTAAGTGACTTGCAAAATAATCGTTTCTTATAGAACAATAATATTTCCTAACCTTCATATACCACAACTTATCCAGCCATTCTCCAATTGATGGGCATCCGCTCAGTTTCCAGTTTCTTGCCACTACAAAAAGACCTGCCACAAACATTTTTGTACATATGGGTCCCTTTCTCTCCTTTGGGATATAGACCCAGTGGAGACTCTGCTGGATCAAAGGGTATGCACAGTTTGATAATCCTTTGGACATAGTTCCAAATTTCTCTCCAGAATGGATGAATCAAGAAAGTAGCTGCCTGAGAACCATTCTATTTGCGCTCCTTTATCTATCCCCTGACCCCCATCCCTCATTTTGCTGGAGGCCAGAGGACTTGGCTCAGATCACTGAGTGAACAATACTTAGACTGGAATCTGGGGCACATGACCGGTGCACTCCGTTTTCCCTCTTCAAAATCCCCTCTTTTCTCTTTGTAAAACTCCCTTTGCAGAGGGGGTAAGAGGAAGGAGTCTCTCCCAGTCACCCCTGCCTTCTGCTCTTTTTGTCATTTCTTACCCCCTCCAGGTCTTCCAATTTTTTATTATTCCAGACTCTTTTTTTTTTTTAATTCCAGACTTTCAAAGCTGGACAAACCCTCGGAGCCCATGTTGTCCGACTCTGCGCAAATGTTCAGAGCCCCTCTGCAGCCACATTTCACCCCCCACTCAGAAGAGAATGGGGTTATTTCCTGATATCTGTTTGCTCTTTCTGACAGGCTCAAAGTCCACCGTGACCAGGTGCTGCCCCCAGCACCCCTGACATGAGAGGGGGCCAGATATTGTCGTCTCCACAGGAGAGAAGCATAGACCTCATGAGGAAGGCCAGTTAGAGCTGCTTGCTCATCCCATCAAGACTCTATCCTGGACTTTGTACGTGTTGGGAAAGAAGATTCTCACCTCCCAGAGTTGCGGGGGGCAGAGTTAGCTATGGTGCATCAGAATAAGTGAGGGCAGATCTCCTATTTTTCCCTCTTTATCTCCACCTACCTTCTCCCTTCATCCAGGACCTTTTTCTTTTTAAAAAAATAATATAAAATATCTGTATATTTTACGTTAAGAGGTTTGTGTTTGGTAACATATCGGTATGGGTTCCTATCCAGACCCAGAAATTCAGCTTAATCTCACCTCCAGTTTTTTCCCCAGAGCCTTTATATGGGACAACCCCCTCCCCGCCCCCCCAGGTTCAGCTCAGCTCCAGATCTTGGAGAGAGAGATAGGAAGTGACCCGAAGCTTCTTCTCAAACAGCACTCAGTCCATCTGGGTACTGGAAGGGGAAGGGATTCCCACACAGTCTGGGGGATGCCAGGGGATTCAGTATTCAAGCAGTGAGATAAATCATGGATTGGATTGTCTGGACATTAGTGACACTACACTGAAGCTAACAGACTTTGCCCCTTCATCCCTACAACTGAACCCCCACTGCTTCCTTAGATTGGATGGATCCTTAAAGATTGTCTGTCTAGTGCAACCCCCTATTTTCTAGAGGGGAAAACTGAGACTCAAGATCTCATAATCTAGGATTAGAATTCAAGCCCCAGCTCAGCAGTAACCCTGGACAGATGAACCTCCAGGGAGTCGTCAATACAGCCCAGCATTTCCCAGGAGGCAGGTAGGGAAAATGAGCCTTTCTGAGTAGCTCCTTCAATTCCCTGGGAATGGTCTAAGATGCCCACCTGCCTGCCTGGGCCCAGAACTTCATTGTTCTTCCCTGCCATAGCTCACCCTATGGCTCCAAGAAGATCACAGTAAAACTGAGAATCTTACAACTCCTAAAATCAGAAAATATTAGACAGAGGCAAAGAACTTCAGTATCCCAGAATCTCAAGACTAGAATCTTAGAGACCATCCTATTAATGGATTCATTTATTCATTCATTATGAATGTTATTTGTCATTTCATCCTTCTGGGGAACTTCCAGTGTGAAAATTCCCACTTTGGAATTTGGAGCAGCCCCTTGTCAATAATCCTTCTATCCTCTGTGCTTCCTTTTCTTGCCTTGGTGTTTACCAAGAACCTTAGAGGTGATCAGATATAACCTGCTTTGTCATTCAGCTGGCTATAATGGGCTATTCAATTTAAATCACAGCATAGGCTCTTCTCTTCTAGGGAGCTGCCTTCATCCAGGACTTTTTTTCTAAAAGAAATAAGTATAAATATACAAAATTATAAAAAAGTATTAAAAAGATATAAAATATCCTACTTCTGGGCTCCTAGCTAAACAAATCCGGATTCAGGAATCCAGTTTAGGATATCGCCCTCCCTGCCTCATTCCCCGCTGATTTCCTCCATGTGGTAGGTCTCCCTTTCCTGACCTCTCAAGGATTCCTGCTCGTTTGGAGTGTACCAGTGGTATGTGATGGGCTTGGACGGGTGTTGCTTAGCGTATGGGTGGGGGAGTTGTGTTCCCCGTTCAGCAGAAACGATTAATACTGAGGTCAGGAGCCCATCAGCAGAGTCTGACTTGCCGTTTTCCTCGATCGATGCCAGTCGAACCCAGGAGAGTAGACGCTCCCAGGGCTCTGATTGACCCCTTCTAGATGGCACGCAAAGCTTTTCCCGTCCCTGATACCCGGACCAACGGGGTTCAGTCAGCCTGGGGGAGAGAAATAAAATCTTATAACTAACCAAGCATTTTTGGAAGGCTGTCATGGGAAAGAGGGCTCACCCATATTCCTCGTGGCCCCAGAGACAGAACCAGGAACAATGGGTGGAGGTTGCAGAAAGAAATATTTAAAGAAAAAGTGAAGGATCCGAGCTCTACCGAAGTGGTTGCTTCTGGAGCCGGTGTTCTCCGTGGAGGTCACCAAACACAGGATGGACGAACTTTTCCTTGGAAACGTAGTAAGGAAGATTGCTATTCCCGCCCAGGGTTGAACTAGAAGGGTCCTTTCCAACTCTTGAGACTGCTTGATTAGATAATGGGCAGCTTCCTTTGTAGTGTCCAGTAACCCCCTTCTCGAAGTCCTTTGCAATATTTGCTCTGCAGGATTCCTTCTGTTGAATCTCGAGGTGTTTTTCTCTGTTCCCTTTGAAGGAAGGCAGAGAACAGTAGTGGACTTTAATCTGGGGGACCTCAATTCAAGCCCTCCCTACAATTCCCTAGGTGACACTCACTTTAGGGAAGAAGCTAAGCTAGTTGAATTGAGCACAGCTGCCCACCAGGTGGCAGTGCGGGACAGTGCACTGAGGGACATTTGCTCACCTCCAGGTTTTTTCCAGAGCCTCTTATATGGGGGATCTCTCCCCTCCTTCCCCCTACCCTCCCCCAGGTTCGGCTCAGCTCCAGCTCTTGGGGGGAGAAATAGGAGCTGACCTGAACTCTCTTCTCAAAGAGCCCTCAGTCCGACTGGAGACCTAGAAAGGGATCTGATCACACACTGGACAGTTAGAAGGGTTACAGGGAGACAAGATTGTGGGGGGCTTGTAGGAGGGAGAGAACATTGCTAAGGGGGAAGGAGGATCAGAGATAGCATGGAAGGAAGACCTGGAAGGATGGGAGAACTTTCAGTAGTGGGAGATGAAGGGTGGTGAGGACATTTTAGGCAGAACGGGAGCAAAATATCTTAGAGATGAGAGAATGAGTAGACTGCTGTGGAGATGGAAAATCTTCAGTTTATAGCTGGATCAGCAGAGACAGTGTTTGGGAATGGGACTCTGGAGAGGGAGGCTGGAACCAGAATGTCAAGCTGAGGCTTTCCAGATTTGGCCATGGGGACGTTAGAAGACCCATGTTAGGTTCCTGAACAAGGGAAAGATGAGGGAAGAGCTGAGCTGTGAAAAAAAGATTCTGGCCCCCCAGTGCAGGAAAGACGGAAGGAGGTGGCCATAAGCTGGCTCCAGTCTTTAGGAAGGAAAAAGAGGGGCCTAGGCTGGCTGGGGGATTCTGGGGATGGAAAACAGGGACACAGACCTTTTTTCCCTCTGTTTCCCCCTCTGAGTGCCTGTTTCTTCTCTTTGAATTTCTCTTATTCTTTCTCTCTGTCCATCTGTGTCTGTATTGTTTCTCCATCCCTGTGCCTCCTCTTATCACCATCTCTTTCTTTTTCTGGGACTGTATTTCTCCCTCTTGTGTCAGTGTCTGTATCTCTCCATGTCAGTCTCTTCCTTTTCCTCCCCCTTCTTGACAAACTATTGATTGCTCCCGATGGGCCTGCTCTGGGTGTGTCAGGAAGTGGATCTGGGAGTCAGAGGAAGAGACAAAGTGAGTGAATGGTCTTTAACCTCCAGCCCTTCTCAGACTCCATAGAGACCGGGGGTTATCATTGTTGGGGAGGAAACGGAGAGGGTCAGGCCCCAGATCTTCTCCTCTCAATTCTTGTTCTTGTTCAATTCTTTCTGACTCTTGGTGACCCCAATGGGTTTTGTTTTTTCTTTGGCAAAGACACTGGAGTGATTTACCATTTCCTTCTCCACCTCTGTATTCAAACAACTCCTGAAATTCTTCCTTTTCTAGGGAGACTTCCTAAATTGAGTGGGAAGAGGTCTCACAATCCCCATAGTCCCTTTCTGCCTAAACCGTCATTGAACAAATATTTGACAGTACATCTCTTAATAGCAGGAATTAGTCTAGGATTAGAGAGACAGACATGTCCTATGCTCAAGGAGACCTAGCAGAGTAAATGTAGGCTGATAGATAAAATAGAGACATACCAATAATACAATATACTTTGGCAGCAGGGTCTTAGGAGCAGGGTGTGGGAGCTCAGAGAAAAAGAAAACACTATCAATTAAGGCTTCAGAAAGGGCTTCCTGGGAAATTAGTACCAAATCAGGATATGAAGGATGGAGGGAATTTACAGAGGTAGAAAATGAAAAATGGGAGAAGGGATACAAGGGAGGACTAAGAAATTATTCTTCCCTGGACAAACTACATCCTTAGGTATGGAAAGATGGTGTGAGCGACTCCTGAGCCATATCAGTGATATTTGAAAGATCATGGAAAACAGGAGCGGTACCACAGAGCCAAAAAAGGAAGGAGCCCAATTTTCAAAAAAAAAAAAAATTTGCAATGGTTCAACTAGTAAGCTTGACTTGAGTTCCTGAAAAGATTCTAGAACTGATCATTATTAGCAAGATGGTTGGTGAACTCCTGGAAAGGAAGCAATGATTCCAATGAGCACCCTAGCTTTCAGAATGATTCATAACCTTGATTTTTTTTTTTAAAAGAGGATTACCACAGACCTGTCTTCAGTGGATAATGAAGCTGTATTAAGATTTTGCCAATGCTAGGCACCACACTAAGTGATACAAAGAGCAAATAATCCCTGTCTTCAACTTATATCCCAATGTGAGAGCCACCATGTATAGATCTGTACATACAAGATTAATAGCCTTGAGAGGAGGATGCTAGCACCTGGGAAGGACCAGGAAAAGACCCCTTGTAGAATGGCATTTGAGCTGAGTGTTAAAGGAAGCCAGGTAGTCTAGGATGTGCCCAGGAGGAGGGAAGAAGACAGCCCCAACAAAGGAATGGCGTGAAGAACGAGTAGTGTGATTGGAGTATAGAATGAGTGTGGGGGAGTGGAGTAATTTGACAGCTAGGAGACACTGTGGATAGACCTCAGACACTTGTTGTGTGACCCTGGGTAACTCATTTAGCCCCATTTATCTCAGATTTCCTTATCTATAAAATGATCTAGAGTAGGGTCAGGCAAAACAGTCCAATACCTTTGCTAAGAAACCCCAAATGAGGTCACAAAGAGAGTCAAAGATGACCAAAATGATGAACAAGCAGGAGAGTAATGTGCTAAAAGGCTAAAAGGAGAGGCAGAGTTGGGTTACAAATTATTTTCATTCTGGCAACTGGACAATCCAATAGTTGAATGAACCCAAAATGTAGTGGTTAATTTGGAAGGAAGTCTCCTAAAGAGGCAGTATCAGGCACTGGAGAAAAGCACTAACATTGTAATCTGTGGACCCGAATTAGAATCCCAGCTCTTCCACTTGCTACCTGCGCAACCTAACTTTCTCGTGAGCCTCCATTTTCTTCTATTTAGAAGGAAGGTTCTAGTTAAGACACTCTCTAAAAGTTTCCTTTCAGCTCTCTTATCTATGATCCTAAAAGAAGTGTCCCAGGGAGCTGAGCTGCTGGCCAGTATTATCAACAACAGAGAAAGGTATACGTGGATGGTGTAGTTAGCAGATTTATGGATGATCCAAGCTGGGAGAGATGCTTAACCCTCTAGAGGAAAGAGTGCTGGCTAGACTACTGAGCTAAATTTAATAAGGTGAACTTGAATAGGAATAAACATAAAGCTTTTCTCTTGGGTTTGGGAAAATCAGCTTCATAATTTACAAGACCAGGGAAGCGTGTGAGATGATGTTGCTGTTTTTGAGGGCAGCTGGGTAGAACAGTGGAAAGAGTACCAGGTCTGGAATCAGGAAGATTTGAGTTTAAATATCATCTCAGACATTAGCTGTGTGACTCTGAACAAGTCACTTAACCCTACTTGCCTTAGTTTCCTCATCTGTAAAATGAGTTGGAGAAGGAAATGATTGTACACCAATATTAGCCAAGAAAATCCCACATGGGCTTATGAAGACATCATTAAATTAATTGAAAAATAAAATCTAGAAAGAACAATTAAGGAAAGGCTGTGAGTTCATACTTTATGAGGGCCATTTGATAGAACTGGGGATGTTTAATCTGAAGAGGAAATTAAGGGGCTCCTATTTGCTGTCTTCAAGTATCTGAAAAACATATAGAAGAGGAATTGGACATTTTCTATTTGGCCCTAGAGAGTAGAATTGGAAATGTTTGGTGGAAATTGCAGAGGGGCAAATCTAAGATTGATGACAAGGAGGGATGGTGACCCCAGGGGCAGGGAGGCTGGTGGCTGCCGCAGTTGACCAGGCAGAATGAGAAGGGGCTAGATACAGAGACATTGTGTAGGGGTTTAGGGGAGATGAGACATAGAACCTGATTGAGTTACACTGCTTAATCAGTGTGACCACTCTGACTAAAGGAGGGAATGAATATTCATCCGTCTCCCGAAGCATAACTCCTATCTCTGGTTGGGAGAGGAGCATATTCCAGGTGGTTGCTCAGCAAATCTCCCATTGATCAATCACGCCTCTTCCCCCACTCCTTGCAGCTGTCAGCTTCCTCAGTCGACTTCTTCCTCCCTGGAGAAGACACCCACAAGCACTGGCTGCCAGCACTGAGCCCGTCCCTGTATGACTCTCCGGTGTGAATCTAGTGTCTGGAGTAATCTCATACAATTTCTGGCCTCTGGGATGAGACCATAAACAGTACTGGGTTCTCCAACAAAGTCGAGTCTCCTCCCTCCCCCCATATACTGCTTACAATGTATTTAGTGATATAGATTAGGGGGGCTCATGGGCATCCCCTCTGCCATGAGATTAGTAATAACTAACACTTAAATAATTGCTAATATTTGTATCATCACATTCTTGTTGATATCCCCTAAAAGTCAGAAATTAGTAGTATTGTTACAGTTAAGGAAACGGAGGCAGTTAAGGGGCTTGCCCATGACCACATAGTTAAGTAACTGCCTGAAGCAGGAAGTGAAGCCAGCTCTCCCCTAATGCCGGGCCAGACGTGCTTTCCACCATAATACCAGATGCCTTTCCTATTGAATCTAAAAGTTTTGGCTGCTCTTGGATCAGGCCCCGATCTGAGATGTTTCTCAGCAGGCTCACTGACAGAGGTATCCTACCTTAGGAACCTCGAAGGAGCCCTTTGGACCTAAGGGAATTAGTCAGTGCCTTGTTCTTTTCCTGAAGTCCCCCATCAATGATACCCAGCTAAACACACACACATATACCCCTACCCAGTGGGCTATAACTAGTAAATTTTTGTATTGGGGTCTAGAACCACATTCAATGTAAGCAACATGAAACAGTCTCATTTGAGGAGAAAGCACAATTTAAGT